>NW_005841936.1:335704-341036 GCF_000455745.1 Alligator sinensis
ATGGTTTAGGATGACTATGGCTCCTCCTTTATCTGCTGGTTTTATTACTATTTGGTGGTTAGATCTTAGAGATTCTATGGCCTTTTTCTCTGGTACAGAGAGGTTGTTGTGGTGGCGTGTGTTGCTGATTATTTCATTGTTCATTCTTTCCCTGAAGCAGTCAATGTAGCGGTCAAGGTTAGGGTTTCGTCCACTGCAAGGTGTCCAATCTGATGGTTTTTTGGGCTTGTTGGCATTGATCTTTTCCTGAATGTTGTCAGAGGATGAGTTGTTGTTGGGAGTGGGTTCAGTTTGGTCGTGGAAATATTCTTTGAGGCACAGGCGTTGGAAGAATTCTTCTAGTTCTCCACATTGAAGTATTTTTCTGGACAGAAATTTAGGCCTTTAGAAAGGACAGATTTTTCAGTTTTGGTAAGCGTGTGTGTGGAGATATTGATAATATTTGTGGGTTGGTTGCTGCTTTCAGTTTCAACGAGTCTGAGGTTGGAATGTTGTAAGGTGTTGGTGTTGTTCCTCTGATGGTTGTTTTGTGGCTGGGGAGCTTATTCTTGGAGTAATTTGTTCCATATTTGTTATATAGTGTGAGTCATTTACCTACAATAAATAATGAATGTTGTATCAAAGCATGCTTACTGAAAGAAATATTTATAGCTGGATGTGTTTGTGCAACTTATAGACCCAATGTTTTATCTATGTTGCATTTTTAACCTTCTATATTTAGTATTGTAATAAAAACAACCATGCAACGTTAAAAAACCCTGTATAGTTTGGAATAGAAAAACTGGTTGATACAATCACATTATATTGATACATTTACAATTAAATTCAGTATTTACAATAACTAGCTCTGATATCACAGAATTAATCATCCTGAGGCATCTCTAATGACCTTTTTTAAAGGTTAGTTTACATTAATGTACTGATTTCTGCCAGAAGCAGAAATGGGGCATTCAGCAAATTTCTATGATCACAGGTTTTGTTTCTAGGTCACTTGGCATCATTTCATTCCGTCTCTTTTTCCCATACTTCCCTGGGTGTTTTCTTTTTTTTCCCCTTCACATTTTATGCCTCTCATTTTTTTATACACGCAAGCAGTTTCTCCCCTTTCAATCACTCTGCCTAATCTATGCCTACGAACATCACTTGGTATAAGTATGTTTTTGAGTATTTGTGTCACCCTTGATGTTTTCTTTTCTTTCCATGCTATTCTCTATCATCTTTTATCTTTAGGGAAAATACGCTTCATCCCCTATAGGAGGAAAACAGGAGTTTACAGGAGTAGTGAAGTTCATTTCCAGTCGTCGTTGACATTGCCTTGTGTTTAACATAACCCTGATTTAATTACCTTTAGGGCATGCAGTAAGGCTCATCTATTTTCCCAGGCCTTTGGGAAAGACTACTTTGAAAGATATTCAATGATCAGATGCATGAAGATCAATGGTATTGTATATTAGCCATGATTGTCCTTCAATCCAGTGTGCTTAGTTAGCACACTTCAGCCAACAGTTCATCTGAAACTAGCCTGAACTCTTAATACTTCCATCATTGTAGGTCATTTGCATTGTCTTCATTTTAATTATTTAAAGATCAACTTTGTTAAGGACACTTATTAAAAAATCTTTGTTCCTTCACCTTTAAACAACGGTGAAAACCTTTATAGTCAGGGGCATTTGGTGGTCCAAAATGACATTAGTTTAAGATCAAGTGTCAAAGAAAATCAGAACAAAAGTCAAGCTCTAACACTCCTATGCTCAGTGGCAATGAATAAATAAAATATCTTGAGTTTGTGATTTGCATTAAAGATCACTCCATGGGTTCTCACACTCCCTCTTCAACAAGATGATACCATATGGAAATCTTCATCAGTATGCATTCTTTGTGTTTTTATTTGCTCTCACAATCACCTCCTCCTCAGGTAATTGCAAGAGCTGGAATGCAAGCAAAAGAGACTGTGTTGAATACATATAATGAAGCTTTGAAAACTTACTTGCTCATAAGTAGATTAAATATGCTGCATATTTTTATGGGAAATAGCTAGAGATGTAGAAGTAAAAAATACCCTGTAGTAATAGGTACAGCTGGACTGTCTGCCTTCTGAAGCCATGTTTTTGACCCTCCTGCCTTGATCCTCAGAAGTATTTACAGACATCTAACCCCTACTTATTGTAACACCTAAATGGGAGCTTGATTCCTAAATAACTTTGAAGATCTGGGCCTTACATACTATTTCAAGAAGTTGGTGTTTAAGGAAATGGCATACCTTCAATACTAATCTCCCCTAAGCAAATTATCTCTCTGTATAAAAACACCTTTTTTTTATAAAACACTGCACCTTTACTGAGATAGTTAAAGCATTTCTATTAGAAAGGTGCTATTCAACTGAAGATGAAATAACTGTTAAAAAAAAAAAAGAAAATCCCATCTCCCAACAGTTGAATTAAATCTGACCCCAAACCTTATTGAAGATCAGAAAGAACAATACATCTAAATTCAAGTTTTTGTGTCCTTCTGTGCTTCCTATTTTCAGTTATATATATAGTTGTGGGAATGCACAAAAACATGCAAATATCTGCCTTTGAGATTTACAAGGATTTCTTGTTTCAGAAAAAAATGGAAAGGCATCCAGATTTTGGCATCTGAAATCAACCTTTTGTGGTTTACTCATCACTGTCAGTAATTTTATCAAAACATTTGGCTCAGAGCTTTACTTTGCTCATTCAGGTGCTATGTCTGCTTTTCAGAAATGAGCTGGCATATCCACCTGATTTTACCTGAAGCAGAATTCCAATGAAAGTTTCCACCAAGCATTAAATGCCACCTATCACTACCCATGGAAATCACCAAAGTAGGTTCATCAGAGTTTCTCTGAACAGCCCTTCAATTTTAGATTTTTCCCAACTTTAATATTAAGTGAAAAGGTGTTTTTACTATACTTAAATTACTTTACAGATATGCATTGCCCATTCCAGACATGTACACTTCACCTTAAACCAGCTCATACAGCTATTTGTAATTATGGAAGTAATTGCTAATGCCGTGAGGTTTTTTGAGTCATGAAATAGGGAGGCAGTTTCATACATGAACTACATAACACTCTATCACATCAAATCAGACATATGTTTTAAAAAACAGATAATATATTATATTCTATTGCCTTCCTATATTATGTTAAAATAATGATATATATGCTTTTAAGTAGAATGAGATATATATTGGGAAGAAAATCTCAGTTGACTTCAAGCTGTAATGTTCAGAACAACAGCTACCCAGAAATGGCTCTAATATTTTAGTCAAGCTTTTGAAATGAAATCTTTGTGATGACTCATAATGTCTGTTTCTTTCATGATTTAATTGATGTCAATGTCATTTATAGAATGACAGAGGTCATGTTGGGGGTGATTTATTTGAGTACATTTCCTAAAAGTTTATTGCCTGGTAGTAAAGCCATGATGAAATATTGGTAATTTGATACTAATTACTCCTGACAGTTAGTATGTTTCAAAAAATAAGCAAGCATATTAACAGATAGCAGCAAATGTACAAAAAACTATATCCAGCTTTATTAATCATATTGCATCTTAGTTGTTTACATTTTAAAATTACCACCATCCCTGGCAGTAACTGAGCAATGAGTAGGCAACAACTAGGAATGGACACACCTGGTATAACACTACAATATCTTTGGGCAGCTCTATCAGTATAAAAGGTCCATAAAATGACAGTAAATAATATTTACACCGACTTTTATGCTGACAGATAAGTTTCAAGGGGCCTGTGTACAAATGAGAATCAAGCAGGTATGAGATATATTGGTGGAGCAAGATAGGGTAACTTGCAATTATGCTGTATATCCTATTTGTTCTATAGGGGCACATCCAGATGAGTGCAGACATGCAATATGCAGCCCCACAGACTTGTCTGTGCCCCCACACACCACATATGCAGGCATTCCCCACACTGATACTTTGCAGTGTGGTGGGAGGAGTGGGGGGAGGATTGACCCCGGGAGATCCCAGGGTAAAAAAATATGACACAAAAAAAAAAGTGGGGTGGTACACATGGTAACAGTGTGCACTGCCCAAAACCGGAGCCTGGCTGGCCAGAACCACACTCCAGCTGCTGGCCAGGCTCCCTGCTCCAGGATTGCCTTGGCTGTAGCTTCTGGAGGCCCCAGGGTCCCAGCACAGTTGCTGGCCCCATCCTCCCCTGCCCTACGCAGGGTAACATGCTGTGCACCAGAGTATGCATGGCACAAGCATTTCCCAGCCAAGGTGCGCCACTGCTACTTATCCCCAGGGAAACACACATTCCCACTCATGGGGACACACCCTAGGAGACCATTCCCATATAATGTAAATGTGGTAATTTTCCATAGTGAAAAATTCAGTAGAAACAAATAAAATATAGGAAAACATTGAAAACAAAATAGGTAGCCTTCACTGAATTATCTTTGTGACTGTATTTACTACTATGTTATATAGGCAAATGTTGCAAAGTGTGTGCAGAAAGACCACCCTAATGGGAGAACTGTTTGGGAAGGCCTAAATATAGGATTTTTCACTCTGGAAGTGATTTGGTCTATACAGGAAATGTATCTGTCTATACAGTGCTTCATGGGATGTAAAGGGAGCTCTGGGCTCTGAACTTATCACTGCCCCTACTTATCAGGAACAAAACTTTAGAACCTCCTCAGATGAAATCTTGATATTGGGAATGTGATTGTCCTTGATGGTTTGGGAAGGGGCAAAAACATTTTTTTTTTTTTTTGCATTCTCAAGCCCTTGAAGCAAAAGTCAAACAGTGTGTGATCCTTGGTCCCAGTCCTGCAAAGATTTATATATGTACTTAATTTTTCATGTTGTAAATGATTGGTTGGTTTTCTTTAAGTCTACTGCTTTATCCTTATTTAAAATGGAGCCAAAAATTCATCCCATTATCTTCCATTAAAATAAAACTCTTGAGTGAGTAAAGTTAAGCACATGTGTAAATCTGCAGGTTTTGGACATATTTCTTTAATGATCTTTGTTAAGGATCAATCACTTCCTCAATATATTGTTTTAAAAATAAATTATTTGCTGTGCTTCTCTGAGTGACAGGTTGAGAGTTTATAATCCGGATCCTGGTTTTGTCTGTTTAAAAAGTGCAAATCTCTCTCTCTCTCTCTCTATATATATATAAAGGGCTTAGTTCATCTGTCTGTCTGTCTGTCTGTAATGCTCTTGGGGGGGGGGCTCCCAGCTGGGTGGGGCTCCAGCCAGTGCTGTATCAAGAATAACCATCAAGACTGATAGGCGGGGCGGGGCTCCAGCAGAGTGGGCCGGCTGGAGCAGGC
>NW_005841936.1:341046-354065 GCF_000455745.1 Alligator sinensis
CCCGTCTACCACCACCAACTCCCCCACCCCCCCATCATTTTTGATGGGAAATTCACTAGTTCTCTAATAAAAGTTGTAACTTCTTTGATTAAAACCCCCCAAATCTGTGATTAAAATGAAAGGCCACACTATACACACACACACACACACATATAGGTATCAATTGAATGCAATGTTTTATTGATATATTCACAATTTTAAAGCAATCTGGAAGCCTACCAGTGCTTCAATCACTATAGTAAAATAAACTCTAAGTACCTATCAATTTTGGTATTTGATTTTGGGTTTTTTATCATGGAAAAATTAGAGGTCCCCCTGTCCCCTTTGCTCACCAGGATTCAAGTGCAGGGCCCTCACTCCCAAGCCACAGCCCTCCAGCCCCACTGGTTCTCCTTACTCCCCACCCACAGCCCCCTGCCCCTGCTGTTGCCCCTCATTCCCCAACCATAGTCCCCTCCCAGCCCTGCCAGAGGGGTCCCAGCTGCCAGGGCTAGAGGGCCAGGGACGCGGATCTGCAGCCCCCTGCCCCTGCAGTGGTCCTGCCCTCACAGTACCTCCCCCAGTGACTGAAGCCCCAGATGCTACCTGTGGGAGGCAGTGGCTGGGGAGTGTGAAACCCAGCTCCCCTTCCCCCAAGGGCAGCACAGCCAGAGTGGGAGGCAGATGCAGGCTGTCCACTGCAGGCTTGGGCTTCCTTCCCCGCTGCCCCCCCTCTGGGGGCCTCCATGGCCCAGCAGGTGGGACCCAGTGTGGCTGGGCAGGGAGGGGTTGGGCAGGAAAGCACATTGTCACTGCTGGGAGCTCTGCACAACCACCAGCAGCGGCAAGGGGCACAACTCCACACCACTACTCCCACTGCTGCCAGGCAGGCACGGGACGTTTTGCCAGGGTGGCATGAGGTTTGCAGCAGCAAGGAGCTTCTCCACCCGGCTCTGCTCTGCCCTGCTGCACTGGGTCCCACCTACTGGAATGTGAAGACCCCTGAGGGAGTAAAGCAGTGCAGGGAGCCTAAACCCACAGTGGGTAGCCTGCCCCATCCCCCACCCTTTGTGTAGATGTGGGGGGCACGTACCTCCCATGATCCCCTTCTGGGATTGCATGCAGCTGCAGGGAATCAGCCCCATCCTCCTCACACTCCCCTCAGCCCCTTGTGGGCTGCAACTCTGAATTTTCACACAAAAACTATAATTTACATTTTAGGGCATGAAAAGATGGTAAAATGCATCACATCTCTGCTAACTTTTACCCAATAGGAACTGCAAGTTTCAGAAGCAAAACTCCTTTCCTGTTTGCAGAGTCAAACTTGTGAAGATACAAATCAATAATAACATATCAATAGAAACATCCACATACTACAAGCTGAAACATATCAAGATTCTCGCAAGCAAGCTAAAGAAGTATGGGTTGGATGAATAGACTGTAAGGTGGACAGAAAACTGGCTGCATCATTGGGCTCAGAGTGTAGCAGTCAATGGCTCAATGTCTAGTTGGCAGCTTGTGCCAAGCAGAGTTCCACAGAGGTTTGTCCTAGGGCTCGTTTTATTCAGTATCTTTATCAATGACCCAGAAGGTGGGATGGAGCGCACCCTCAGGAAGTTCATGGATGACATCAACCTGGGGGGAATAGTAGATATGCTGGAAGGTAGGGCTAGGATTCAGAGAGACCTCAACAAATAAGAGGATTTGGGGAAAATAAATCTCATGAGATCCAATAAGCAAGGACTTAGGACAAAAGAATCCCATTCACCAGAACAGGCTGGGGACCAATTGGCTAAGCAGCAACTCTGCTGAAAATGACCTCAGTGTTACAGTAGACAATAAGCTGAATATCAGCCAATAGTGTGTCCTTTTTGTGAAGAAGGTAAATGGCACGCTGTGCTGCATTTGCAGGAGTTTTGACAGCAGATCCAGGGGAGTGATTCTTGCCCTTTATTCAGCCTTGGTGAGGTCACATCAGGACCAATTTTTGGCCCCCCACTACAGAAAGGATGTAGACAAATTGGAGAGAGTCCAGTGGAGGGCAACAGAAATGGTTTGGGGGCTGGGGCACATGACTTCTGAGGAGAGACTGAGGGAACTAGGCTTATTTAGTCTGGAAAAGAGAAGACTGAGGGGAGAATTACTAGCAGCCTTCAACCACCTGAAGTGGGTTTCCAAACAGGATGGAGTTGGACTGTTCTTAGTGGTGGCAGACGACAGAACGAGGAGCAGTGTTCGCAAGTTGAAGCAAGGGAAGTTTAGGTTAGATATTAGGAAGAGTTTTCTTATTAGGAGGGTAGTAAAGCACTGAAACAGGTTACCCAGAGAGTTGGTGGACTCTCCATCCTTGGAAGTTTTTAAGATTGGCTAAATGAAGCCTTGCGTGGGTTGATATAGTTGGGAACAGTCCTGCTGCTGAGCTGGGGGTTGGATTAGATGACCTTTTGAGGTCCCTTCCAACCCAAATTTTCTATGATTCTAAGCTAGTTAATCACCTGAGGGTCTCAGCACAAAGATGTGGTTGTAAAAGCAATCTCTTACTGCTTGCTCTTAGAGGAAAAGTACAAAGAGAAATGCTCATCTTAAAAATGCATTGTGAATTCTATGCACATGGTTGCAATGTTTAACAGCCAGTTAATTTAATATAATTCATTCCTTAGTTAGAAAGAAATATAGGGGCAGGTTCTGTCACCCTTGCTCACACATATTAGTACCTTATTGATTTCAATGTGACTATAAAGAACTAAACCACATAAACAAGGGTACTGCTCACTGAGAGTGCTGTAAGTAATCAGAATATCAGATTTAAAAATACGACTCCATCCAATATGTGGATATACTGACCAGTCAAAATATTCTACTGCTTTTTTCAAATCATATTAAACACTGTGGTGCTGATAGCTCAGTGATTAGTTGGTAGATACTGTCCACTAGACAGCTTGTAGCACCAAATTTATTTTCTATTTCATTTTCCCAATTAAAGTTTGAAATAATCCTACTAGATGTCTTAATAAGAAATAGGTTCATTTTCCTACTGCAGGAAAGTGTGTTCAATCTTATCCTAGATGTCAGATTTATGAAATCTTCTCAGAGGATTTCCAGGTCGGTTACTGTAAATGAACTATAATTTGCATACCAAGCAATCATGTTGTTTGTTACCAGATCAGTTTTAAGCCAAGTGATTCATGATGCCAAAAACCATGTTTTGCTGGTGGGGCAGACAAGTAGAGAGATGGCTCACAGAAAATCCTGCTTGTATGATCATCCTAATTCCATACAGTCTCAGAAAATGCTAATATTATTTGAACTTTAATAGCTTGTTATACACATAACATTTTGAAATTTGTCATGTTAAAAATGAAAAACTAAACAGTAAAAAAAAAAAAAGAGTTCCTACACACATTGATAGATTCTATTAAGTAAGAAAAAGACAATTCTACAGAATTGAAACAGTGGAATCGGCAAAGGATTCTTAATGCCTTGGAATTGATTCACCTCAATGTTAATTTTGCCTTGCCTCAAACAAAGATAGATACAAGGTATCTAAAAACTACTTTTAAAATGCTTTCTCTTCGTTACCTGTAAACAAGGAAGCTGTCACAATCCTATGGATTCAAGAACATTAAGGTAAACAAAAAAACATATGCAGAACTGTCCATATCTTAACCTCTTGGAAAGTACAACATTCTGTACTCTAAATTATTAGTAAAATTAAGAACTAGGTCCTGCTAGAAGCCACGCTGCCTACCTGTCTTCATTTTATCTTAATTTTTGTCTCTTACAGCTTGATTCAAACCAGGCAGTATCATACAGGCTGTATAATACACTTTAATATTTGCAGTGAATGCCTGCTCAGCCAAGTTACAATGAAGCAAATATGACTGAGGGGGTCCTAAAGCAGGAGAAAACAAACAAAACATTAGCAGAAGGAAAAAACTTCCCCAAACCATGCAGAACATTGTTTTAAATGCTGTGTATGTTCTTTTTTGCAGCGGGGATGCAGTGTGGGGAAGCAGGGGAGGTGATGAGAAAAGGGAGTCCTACCCCAGGGCAGAGTGGCCGAGTTTTAGCTGTATTTGGTGTCTGAATATGCCATAGCATATGAAGATGTGCTCTGAACACAGTACTACATGCTATGAACAGATGAGCACAAATGCAGTCTTTGCTTTATGCACCGTATAAGTATCTTTCTTATTTCATCCATCAATCACAACAAATTGTTTCATGGATTTCTATGAATCTTATAGACAACAGAAAAAGAGAAAAAAACAAATAACAAAAAGAAAGGCTTGCCTGGGGAGGGTTGCACTAGAATCAGCGACAGTAGGCACATATTTGTATTGTCAGTACAATTTTCACTCCTTTTTATTGTGCATGTGTAAATCTGTAATTCACACTTCCCGCTATTGGCATGGACTTCTAGTCCCTGATATAAACAAATGGTATTTTCAGTGAATAGTTTATCCACTGAAAAAGTCATTATTCTGAAAATATTGTCAATGAGAATGGAAATATCATATACTTTTATTAGGAAAAAAATTGTGTGACTAAATTGGGGCGGCTGGGGCGGGGGGGGTGGGTGGGGGTGCGGGGCAGTATAAGAGGCAAACTATTAGCCTCACTCAAAATGTGGGAGATTCAGGTACAGTTGCCTCTTCTACATGAGGGATTTGAATCCATATCTCCAGACTCCAAGAAGATTATCCAAATCAACTTGCTATGAAGTAGCCTGTGTTGGGTCTTCCTCAGCCTCCTTCTCCTTGTACAAAATGCTTATATTGAAAGAGGAACTAAAACCCAGACTAGAAAGTCATTCTCTATCTCTTTTATTTTGGTTCAAATCTCTGCTTTAAAGTAAGCAGAGGGTAAGAGCTCAGCGCAGATCTCTCACATATCACAAAGCTTCTAAACACCGGTTTACTGCACGTTCTGGGACAGGCTACTCAGTTTTTCCAACTGGTATAATTCCATTCTGCATGATTAAACATTTGTTGAAAGAGAGAAAAAAAGTCTTTATGGCCAAATGGTTAAGACACTCATTTAGGATGTGACACCTTGACTCCTGACTCTGCTCCAGTGAATATTTTAATATTAAATACAAAATAGAACTGAATCAGAGGGGTAGACTGAGATTATGCCATTCCAAAATACTCTATAGTAAAGTGGTTAGGATGCTCAACTGGGATGTAGTTCAAATCTGAATTAGGGATTTCAGATCCCGAGAAAGGAGGGAATTAAAATTGGACCTCCACACTTTATGTGCCATATCCTTCAGGTTACTGGGTAAAAATGGGGGGAGGAAGACCAAACTCCCCAAAATGATTTGTTTGGGAATGCTTTGATTTTTTTATTTTCATTATTAGATTCAGTCACACTAAAAACCAGTTACTCCTACAGCCTTATCCACTGACCCTGCAGACACTGAGAACAGTGCGATTACTCTCGTGCAACAACTTTACCATGAGTGTTTGTCAGATCTGGGTCCTTGTCTAGCATAAAGCTCAAAGTTAGTCTCCAGCACAATGATACGTGAGAAAAATAAGTACAAATCAGAAAAGACTATTGGCCCTAGCATTTTTTGTAGCAGGGTTTCCTGGTGCATCAATCACATCTGAGTTAGAGGGATAGAATACCATTATACTATTGATGTTGATGTTCTCACTCTTTTCATTGCCATGGGAGTACCATTTATCAGTTGAACATGTAGTGTCACGATCTTGACCATTAATTTCAGAAAACTAGTTTTACTCCTGAACATCAAACTTATCAATAGGTTAAATGAACACAAGTGTCATTCTCTGCCACTGATACATATTTGAAACACCATTTTTCCTGCTTCTGATTATCATACAACTAGAGAAACCCAGAACTGATGGTGAAGATGATAAAGAGGCAAAATAACACTCATCCTTTCTTCAATATTGCACTTGCACATATAAAACTAAAAGAAGCAACACTTAACCAAGCTCTCCATATGTATGTATGTGCAATGCTCTGTCAGGTATACAATTTACTTGCACCTAAATGTGCTGTGTCTAATACAAAGGCTTGTTCAAAATCATTGTACTTATAAAACATAAGGTTGAAGGATGTGTTACAATAATACCTGTGTAAAGGTGCCTTTATCTATGTGCGGAGATTCTAGCTGATTAGTTGATTCTAATTCTGAAGCATGAAACAGAATACTAACACCAGGTGTAAAAGGGCTCAAGATTTTTGTGACAATATCAGCTTGTTTTTTGGCAAAATTTGATACTTTTGAACCAGCTCTTCAGCTTGTAAAAAAAAAACCCAAAACCCAAAAAACAAGGATGAAATATTAGTGAAAATTACTTGCTGAACACCACATTTTGAAGTTTGTAATTTTTATATCACTTATCCAAGTTAAGAGATTAGGTAGCCAGTCACCCAAGGAAAATAAACCTCAGGTTTTGTTTTTCTGTCAGTTCTAACTCACACTATTTTTGACAATGTATTTGTCCATGAATCACTCTGCTTAAAGTTTTAGCCTCCTTATCCCCTCTGTGCGTTCTTGGCCTCACATTATCAAATGAGAAGATACATATTTGAAACTGCCCATCAAGTCCTATCTTTCTTATGAACTAGCTCTTGCTGGTGGGCTATTGTAGTCTTCCAGGTGACTGCCTACTTGGAAAAGTTTTGTATAATGGCAGATTAAGCAGCCGCTTGTGTGGCAGCCTCTGTAAACTCTATTTAAGCAAGTGTTTAAGAATATTTCAATTTCCTGTGGTTTCACCAAACTAACATATTATGTTTCAACCAATTCTACCCCCTTTACCACAGATGTCAACATCTACTAATGCTGCCAGACAAGCCTGTACAGCTCTTTGAAGTGGGTTGGACAGTGCCAGGGCTTTCTTTGTTAGTTAAATGTTTGTTGTAGACTCGTGAGAATCAGTTTTAAAAAAATTACAAAGTCTTTATTAGAACATTCTTTTCTTGCAAACACCAGAGCAAAAAGAGCCCAGCCTCATTAGCCTGTTACTTAAAAAGATATTTTAATGAGAAGAAAAACTATGCTAACCTAAAAACCAAAAAGTTCTTGAATTGTTGTTGCAGACAACAATTAAATACAGAGATTGTTTCATAGGCCACCTGTTTCTTTCTTTCTGCATGTTTTGGGTAGGGGAAGGGTGGCATTGGTGGCATCATAGGTGGTGGAAAGGGGGGGATTATGGGGCTTAGCCCCACCAAATTCAGGGCAGCAGTAGGGCCACAAGGCAGCCACAGGTTTCCAGCGGCTGCAGCAGGGGTGGGGAGGGGCATGCACACAGCAATGAGGGAGGGAATGAGGTTTGGGCTGGGGCAGGCGCTGCACAGCTGGGGTGGGGACGGAGCCACAAACAGCTCATCTTGGGGGCGTGGCTGCTTCTGTTACACACATTCTGGGAGGACATGGGGGGCTGTGCCCTTGGATCTACACAAGGTGGGGCAGGTTGCTACTGTGGGCTGGGGCTGTGCTGAGCTGGGCCATGCTTGGGGTGGGCAGTGGCACTGGGAGGAGGGCTATGGGGGACTGCAGCCACCCCAAAATTTGCCATAGCCCCCCCAATCCTTCCTCGCAGCACCACCACCGCCCACCCTGAGTGCAGTGCAGCCCAGCCCAGCCCAGCCCCCACTGGGAAGAGCCTGGAGCTACCCTGGCCCCAGCCCACAATGGCAGCCCATTGTCACCCCCATGCAAATCTGGGACACACAACCCCCATGCCCTCCCAGGGTGTGTGAAGCCACCCCCTCCCTCCATGGGCTGCCCCTTGGGCAAGCTGTTTACAGCTTCATCCCATGCCCCACTCCGGCTGTGTAAGGCCTACCGCAGCCAGGGCTGCACTTTCTTCCTCACCACCATGGAGGGGGGAAGATTGAGGCCCCAGTGGTGGCGAAGGGAGTGGGCTACAGGCAGGTGTACCCATGTGCACCCCCTATGTGTCACCAATGCTGTGCACAGACAGGGAGGGATGTGCCCCATGGCCCTCTGCTTGTCCCACCACCCAGCCTGGCTGGGGCCCTACTCACCCCACCCTCTGCTCCTGCCTGTGCTGCACTCCCTCCCTCATCACTGGGGCCTTGATCTTCCCTCCCCCACCATGGCCTTTTCCCCTCCTCCTGCCCCTCCCCCCACAGACTTACTTACATGCTTACCTACCCCAAATAATTTTTTCTCCCTCTGCCTATGGGTGGCATTATTCACTCTGGTTAAGCCCCAAATGGCACATAGGCTAAGTACACACAGTCAAAAAGCCTGAGGCTGAATCAATTCAGTCTTTGCAGGTTAGTCTAAGATGCACAGATTAAATTGAAACAGAAGTGAACAGACATTTACCTTGATTAAGGAAATGCAGCCACATGCCTGCAGTGGCTCAGGCCAGAAGCCAGCAGATCTAGAGTACAGCTCTCTGGCTGTGTGTTCATTTCTTCTTCCTGCTGTCCCCAAGGTCTCTAGGATTTGCAGTCCAGAATTACAGCAGCAGGACTCTGCAGGGTTGCTCATCACTTCCTTTTCCTGCTTCCAGGTGCCTCTGGAATTTGTAGTCCACAGTTGCAGCCAGCAGTAAATTTGAGCAGGAGAAGGGGTGTTTAATCCCCATCCCTGGTCCCAGCTGGGGTTTGCCTGGAGTGTGTGTGTGGGGGGGGGAGGGGAGCAATACCCCCTCTGCATACTGGGCTGCATCCCCAGGCAGGCATGCCCACCTCTCCCCCTTGTCAACCTGTTCTCACTGCTCCAGATAGGAAGCAGAGGGGCAGAGCCAGCCCTGCTCTCTGGAGCAGACAGCCCAGCCCAGCCCAGCCCAGGGCTAGAAAGCATGCTGGGACACTGGGGGGGTCTATGATTTAACTCAAACCAGGGAAGGCCTGGGAGAAGGCCTAGGACAGTAGTTTCATAAACTGGTTTGACCCAAATCAGTTAATTCTGATACATTCAACCAGGTTTATCTTAAACCAGTTTCAGCCATTTTGAAACTGGTTTTGTGCATTGAGCTTCTGTTCTGTTACAAGTTTAAACCAGTTTCTGATCATTTAAACTGGTTTGTGTGTAATTTCTGTCCCTAGCCATAGTCTCTACAGATGGTATGATGCTGGTGTAGATTGATGAAGTTTATATTAATTCATGCTATGGTCGGAAAACCAAGCTACCTGGCTTAATGACAGTTGCATTACAAACCAAGCTCAGAGTTAATTTTTGTCATGGAGAGAATCTAGCTCTAGATCATGTGGCTTGTTTGGTGCTCTAATATCTCAGTAGTGTTACACACCCTACCCATAACACTGCTTTAATATGCCTATGAATGGTGTTACATATTACTTTTAAACCATTCTAAAGGAACTTAAAATGAGCACCCGCACATTAAAGAGTGTTAAACTATGCTAAGTAACTTCTAAGCATCTTAAAATTAATACACTTTGGTTGAGGTATCTTTGAGCCATTCCAATCAGTTAGGGTATTGTTAATCTGCTTCACAGAGTGAGCAATTTGCAGTCATCCAGCATCCCAGGATGCATGGCTTCCACCCTCCCTACCCCTAACAAACTCTCTCCCCTCTTAAGCTTTGTGCCTGTGGGGTGGTACTGGCCTGAAACCAGCACCCCCACCCACCCCAAGTAGGTATGACCCCAGTGCACAGGGCATCATGTTGTTAGCTCCAGGAGACCTGATCTGGGCCACTGGGCCAGTGGCCAGGTACATGGCTTTCACTCAGAGGTCTAAGCCCTTGGCCAACATCCAGGTGGCTCTGATCTGTCCAAGAGAATTGGAAGCGGGGCATGGCTTCCCTCCCCAGCCTTCTGTACTCCCAGGGAGGAGGGGAGAGGAAGGGATGCCTGGTACCAAACATGCCAAGAGTATTGAGCATGGACAGACATGCTTCTCTGAAGTCCATCTTGTCATTGTGATTAACCCCTAGCAGCCTTGTGTGGGGAGCAAGGCACAAGCTGATGGGGGCTCTGTGCTCTTGTTGTGATGAACCCCTGGCTGCTCTGCTCCTAGAGTGGGGATAGAGTCCTGGCTCCTGGACATGCCTATGCTCACTAGGCCCTCAAGTGGTAAGTCACAGCTGTGCAGGTCAGAGACAGTATTAAACCTTAACCTGTCACTGCTTTGAAGCAGTTCCAACTTCAAAACCGCTTAATATTCATGGATTTGGCATTGTTTAAAGGTACACTGAAACCTCTATTGTTTCCAGTTCAGGATGCAGTGTGCACAGAGAGGCATGGCATGTT
Organism: Alligator sinensis; assembly: GCF_000455745.1. NCBI lineage: Eukaryota > Metazoa > Chordata > Crocodylia > Alligatoridae > Alligator > Alligator sinensis. The sequence goes on from NW_005841936.1 coordinate 351,262, forward strand.
TCGACATGACACTGCCTGCCACTGTAAAAGCTACTGGAATATACATCCCCTAATAAAAGAAAAGAAAAACTAGGAAGGCAAGGACTTTAAAAGAACAGAAACTGAATGGCCTAGTTTTGTTAAATTAGAAATGTGTGGATTCAGAAATTTTGAGGTCTGAGTGAAGTATTTTAGGTTTTTTCCCCACCCTGACTGTTTCTCCTTTATGGGCACATCCACCCAGCGATGAGGTATGTGGCACTACAAACAGGTCTACAGCGCCACATACTGCATAGTCAGGTGTTCGCCTATGCTGCAAGGGCACACTGCCCATGCGTGTGCTGCTCCATTTTTTTCCATTTTTTTTTTTTTTTACCCCTGGATATCCAGGAGTAAAAAAAAAACACCTGTGGGGAAAAATAATGGTGCAGTGCACACACAGGTAGTATGTGCTTCTGGAAAGTGGAGCCAGGCCACCTGGAGCAGTGCTGCGGCTGCCAGCCAGGCTCTGCCTGGCAGGATCACTACTGCTGCAGCCCCAGGAGGCCCCTAGGGCCCAGGTAAGGATACTGGGGCCAGCCTCCCTTACTGCCCTTGGGGTGACTTGCTGTGCGCCATAGTGTGCGTGGCATGAGCATTCCCCAGGAACAAGTAGCTGCAGTGCAAGGTGCACTGCTGCTACTTGTCCCTAGGGAACCAAACATATGTACTCATCTGGACATGGCCTATGTGTTTGCTTTTGGTGTATGTGAAGTACTTTCCTGCCATCACATTCATTTTGTCAAGTACCAATTGGACAGTAGTGAGTTTATTTTCAGACAGCTATTTTTTATTTATTTATTTTGGCCTGAAAAACCACAGTCATAACACTGTGGTTATTTGAGGCAGATAACATTATCCACCCAATTATTTTGTATTTACTTTTTCTGGGATACTAAGTAGGCCTGTGTGAAGTGACTAGTATTTGCTTCAGATTTGGATTTGGCCAATTCGGGGGACAGTGATTGGATTCAGTGATTTAAATCACTGTCTCGAATCGATTCAGCCACCGCTGAATTGGCCGAATCTCTGAATCAAACAGGCCCCATCCCCCACCTGCTCTCCCAGCCCCAGCATCCCTGCTCTTTTTTTTTTTTAAAAAAAAAGCTCCATCCTCACCAGCTGCTGTCAGGTGGGGCGGCCATCACTGCTGTCCCCCCACTGCCCCACACTGTGTGGGGGGCTCTTCCATGAGCCCCCATCCTCTACCTGCTTTTCCAGCCCCATCAATGGCTGCCCCACCTGGCCCCAGCCTCGGCTCTTTTAAAAAAAAAAAAACAAAAGCCCCAATGGCCACTGCAGCAGCCAGGGAGTGTGGGGCTTTATTTTATTTTACTTTTTAAAGAGCCAGGATGCTGGGGCTGGGCAGGGCAGCCATGGGGGGGGGACTGAGAGAGTGGGCAGGGGATGGGGGCTCATGGCATAGTCCTCCAAATAGCACAGGGCAGTGGGGAGGAGCGGGGATTCCCCCCCCTCACCTCCAACCCCACAGTTGGCATCAGCTGGTGAGTGCAGGGCTTTTTTTTTTTAAGAGCTAGGATGCTGGGGCTGGGTGGGGCAGCCATTGACTGGGCTGGGAGAGTGAGCAGGGGTTGGAGAGCACTCATGGGGGCTGGGGGAGCAAGCAGGTGATGGCACCTGGTGGGGGTCCCACCATGGTCCTCTCCCCCTTCTCCAGCTGCCCCCCTCCCCCTGCCCCCTACTTACTGGCACGGAGTCCGGGTCCAGCTCCCTGTGGCGGTGAGTGGGGACTGCCTGAATCTCTAAAGCTCTCCAAATCTTTTTCAATTTTATTCAGACCTTTTTACTGGTTTACTGATTCAATTCAGATTCAGAGATTCGGCTGCTGAATATAGCTGAAACTCTTCTGAATCGAATCAGCACCTGAAGCTTTGCACAGCTGTAATACTAAGGTATGATTTTTGTTCTCAGGCTTGTCTTACCAAAATGTACCAAGCAATCCCACTATTGTTCCCTTTAAAAGTGACATACAGATTAACCTTTATTATGGGGAACACTACCAGAGGAATTTACCAAGGCAGCAATATTTATCCTATGAACATAAAAAAATAATATTGTGAATAATATTTAGGTTTTATTTCTTAGAAGGACCCTGTGGAAAACATTTTTAATAGGTGTAGTGGACAACTTCATTTCTGGTTTTTAAGATAATCTATTTCACCTACTGAGAGGCAGGGATTATTTTGCTGCTGTGTACAATAGCGAGAATGCAATCTAAAATCCACTAACTGCAAACCATCGAGGCAGCAAAAAAAAAATATAATGAAATGTGTGTTTGTGTGTGTGTGTGTGTGTGTGTGTGTGTGTATAATACAGATAGCTAGAACTGCAGAAAATATTCAGAGGTCTGAAAGCCTGGATTGATTTTAAAAAAGCAAACTTCAGCATGTTTGCACTTCAGCAAACTTCCTCCGTAAAACATCACTGGGAGAATATCAGTTTTCAAAATTATGTGTTTTCCTTTTCACCTGGAAAAAATAAAAACCTTGGAAACAGCTCCTACAATGCCATTGCTTTCCATTGGAGTGGAATAAATCCAATTGTTGGAAAAGGCTATCTGTTTTTTGCTTACAGTCAAATATATATGTTGTGCAGAGTCCTAACATAACTTGTTAGGACTCTGCACTGAGAGCTTGATCTGAGAAAGAGTATACTAACTGGATTCAAAAGATTAATTAAAAAAAATAAGAAAATCCAAATCACAATAAATGAAAAAGCCACACACATATACAATAGGTGCAGTGAAAAATCTAAATCTTAAAATA
>NW_005841936.1:354096-354644 GCF_000455745.1 Alligator sinensis
ATATTTGCATGGCTTTTTAATTTATTGTGATACATACACACAATTTTTAATAAGATACTCTATAAAATTGGAATTCAGCTGGAAATGATAGATCTTCACTTTCCATTGAAAATGAAAGAAACATTTATGGCTGCCAACTATTTTTTCTTCTTCCTTTCCCTCTCTCTCTTTACACACACAATGTGCAAACTATGGGTTATACTCAAACAATTACATTCCACATTTAATTTCCTTCATGCCACTAGTAGAGGCAGATTGACTGAACATTTGAGCTAACTTGTGTGACAGACACAAGCATATATATTTATATACAGAGAGAGAGAGAGAGAAAGTGCAAACAAGAGAGAAAGAGAGAATTAAAAGGATGCCTTCTCTCTAGGAATTACAAATTTGTGATTATTAATCCTTGCAAATGATTTTTATTATCCCAGCCCACAAAGAGCAAGTCTGCTCTAAAGACTCCATAAAATTGTATGGTTTAAAAGCAAGAAAAGGTTCACACTTGTGTCTGACCTACTGAAAAGAACTGAAATCCTTGCAGGATTCCC
>NW_005841936.1:354664-364650 GCF_000455745.1 Alligator sinensis
ACACACACAGAAGCACACTTTTTTTTAAGATATAAAAAACTCTTTCAGCTCATGGCAGGGATATGCACACTCAGCTATATGCATAGCAGAAAAGGTGAGAGCCTTCTATAAAATAATCATAAAAATGCATAATGTCCTCCTTATTATAACATATACAATTTTGGACCCCAAATCTAAGCTTAGTTACTACTAAGAATTTAATAACAAGGAAGAAAGGTGATTAAATGAATGACTTGAAACTGGTAAAAGTGGTTCTAAGTATATTTTAGCTTTTTTGTACTGGAAGGTTCTTTGCATGGCATGCTGAGTGGGACTTGATATACTAAATAAACTCTAAGCATTTTGAAGCAAGCTTTGGATATTCCAAGTAAAACAGATATGATAAGAGTATGGATCACTTCACACATGCCCTGTTTCTTACTCTTTCCTCTTAAATAATGATTCCCAACCTTTTTAGACTTGTGGCACCCCTCTGAAAATACCAGCTCTTGGCTTCCACTCTTTATTTTGTCTACAGAAAAATAATAGAGCAATTCTTCTCTATGAAAACTGACGGAGGAAAGAAATCTACACCCTCAATGGAGGAATCTTCAAGGACAGGGGTGGATCTAGGAGGGGTGCCCTGGTCCACTTGCACCCTGCTTTGATTCCTTCTCCACCTAAAGTTTAGAAGCAAGTGCTTAGCTGTAGCCACAGCATTTCGACTCAGGCAGTGCTGAGGTAGTCAAGTCACTTCATGGCTCATAATTTACCTGATTCCTCCTAAAATCTTCATTCCACAGGTGTTAATGACCCTCTCTTCTTTTTTAATGGTCTTGATGTTCCACCAATCGAGCTGGCCTTTGTTCTGCAGCTCTGCTGTCTGTTAGTTGCTCTTGGTAACGAAGCCTCCTATTTCACAGCCCTGAAGATTGTTTTTAACTCATTCCAATGAAGTTATATTTGTTTTTGCTTCAATCTTAAATTGGACAGCCCTAGGTGCCTAGCATATTAATAAAGCTTCTAGCTTATTTTTAACTGGAGAAAAATGTAATGATTTTATATGTGATGATACATCTCACCATCTGACCCCCTCTCCCCTCCCGCTCTCTTCCCCTTTTCAAAATTATAGATCTGCAAATATTCAGGGAGAACAGCTTTTAAACTGTGGCAATGATTCCATGTGTTTTCGAACCACCAGCTGCCTGCCTACTCCTCCCCCGGCTCACTCACAGCCAACACCTATAACAACTGTGTGCTGGATGCAGGGATCTCATAAAGAACTACACAACATGCTGAGGTTATGTATCCCCAAATGTATCCCTAAATCTCTTTCTTTTGCCCCAGCAGAAGCTAATAACTTCAAGCTGGGCCAGCATTGTATATCACCTCAGAAAAGGCAGTATGACTGGAGCAGTCGGGATGTAGCTCTAGTTCACAGATAAAAAGAATGATAGCTACAGTTGTAGAGAAGGACTCTACCTGCCTTGTTCATGTTAAATAATCCTTCATCTTATGAATAACTTTGTAACTATATGGATGTTGTTTTCCCTAATATCTGACATAAAAGAGATACTGTGAACAGAAAAAAGAATCACCTCCTACAGAAGGGAATACCAATGTGTTCAGCTGTAGACTGTACGTGTCTTTTCTCATAATGAGATCTGCATGGACTCTGATCTCCAAGATGTGATTGATTTAAGACCGGGGACTTTGCCAAAAATGAGGACCGATCACAAGTAACAGCTGGGATTTGCCAGCAAAATGACATCATCTGTTTCCAGCAAGGGTACAATCTCAAACAAAAGATTCCCCGCAGTAACATTTAAAAATAAAACCCATGATGGCTTATGACACTAATCCACCAGCATTATTCAGATCTAATCCACCAGCATTTATTTTACTGTACTTATTAAAAATTCCAGGATCTGCCATGTTTTGAACATGACCTTGTCACTAGAACTTGAAAGCCTCAGGACAAAAATAAATTTGCCTGGGACTTAATAGGAGGAACAAACTAGCAAGACAGATCTGAAGACATTTTACATTACAAACAAGCATTCAAACTACAGTGAACTCCCACATAGCTAGGCAAGGAGTATTCTCAAGGTAATTGATGAATGAGAACCATTCTACTTACTTAACACGGAAAAGGCAGGTGGCTGTTCCCTCTTCCTGTGGTCAACAGTTAATCATTGAGGATTAGCCTGAAGATCCCTTCCCCAACTCAGTGGAAGCCTGGGTCCTTTTTCCTACTTAACAAATAATAGCCTGTCTTCAGAGGAAACTGATTGGCTCTTATACCTTATTACAGCAGTAGTAAGGACAAAAAGCCATAGCATCTTCTTTGTTGGGCTGCATTGCTACTAAATTAAGATTGTGCTGCCTGTATGTGCTCAAATGTATTGTATACAACACAGCATTATATTTTCATTTATCTTGGCAAATAATCCATAGATGCAAACACATCTTAAGAAAACTGGAGAAATAGTCTGAGGATACATGAAATTTAACTGTGGTAGAACTCGCTCCCCCCCAGGTAAGCTAGTTAATACTACAAGTAAATCAAGTCTTCCTCATCAATTGTGCCTATGGGACCACCATTGACTGTCAGAAGTTTTGTATTCTAATTAGGTAATGAGAGACATTTTGAAGGATCACAGAGTTGGTGGAGGAAATGAGCATATTGGACCATCTATCAGCTTCTCCTACATAAGTGACTAGGATATTGAAAGAAAGTATCTGTAATACTGTATCTACATATCAATATCTATATCTATAGGCATCAAAAAATCTATAGCTCAGTTTGAAGCAAGATTCAGAACTGGACATTTAGATTTGTCTCAATTTCTCTGGTCTCAAAACTGCCTTGATAGATATTTCAGAATAATTCTAGCCAAATCAGAGTAAGCCAACAGCAACAGCCCTTGCCCTTTTTACTATAAGTCAGTACTTCTGTTCCCAAGCACAGACAAAACAGAAAATGGAAATGCATGTGAAAAGTTAAATAATAATTAGGCATTAAACAATAATACATCTTTTTGAAGGTTCCCAAAAGTTTTTTAATTTAGTTTTGAACAAAATTTTAGGTTGTTTCCTACTTTAGCTGAATGAGTGCAGCTGTTCCTAATTTAAACATTATAAAACAAGATGATCCATTGAATGAAAATTAAGAGCTCAGGCACCTCAGGTTACTTTATAACATTGAATCTTTCCTTTTCTTATTAAAAAATATAGTAAATGTACAATTATACTTTGCTTCACCTAGTGGTTTTGGCTAAGTACAGACACTCAAAAAGCTCCTGGCAGAAGCACTGTAACTTATCACACTTTACTGAAAACACTATAAGTAGAGTGGGAGCCAACTGAACAGACGTTCACTGTTTGGTGGGGAAGGCTCACAGCCTGCCCACATTGGCCACTTGGGGCACTTCTGTATTCCTCCCAGAAGGCTGCCAGAGTGGCCCCTCTCTCTAGCACCCACCCCCAACAGTTGGTGACCAGAAGTGGCTGGAAGGGAAGAGGGGAGGAATGGAGCCCCCTCACTGTAAGGGCCCCCCCACAATTTGTTGGCTCGATCTGCATGGGGGGGGGCTCCCTTCCCCCCTCAGCTTCCTTACATCTGCATCCAGCAGCTGCAGTGTGATGCTGCCTGGCCAGGGCTGCTGCAGGGACACAGGCCTTGGAGCCTTTCCCTTGCAGCCTCTCCCCCACCCCATTTGCTAGCCAAACAGCAATGCACTGCAACCCAGCCAGGACAGCCACCAGGAAAGAGACACCAGACTCCTTCCCTTACAACCCCCACCAGGCTGCAGTATGCAATGGGGCCAGGGCAGCTGCAGAGGCAGAAACCCCACTTCTCCCACTCCCACCCACTAGGCTACAACACACAGATATGGGATTTGAGGCTGTCACTGACTTGAGTGCCCTGCTGTTTGCTCCCTGGCCTGCCCCATGGAGGCTGCCCCTACTACAGCTGGAGGGGCTTTTACTCCATGGTGCTTCAGGCTGTTGTGGACCACTGCAGGGCCTCCATGCACATGAGTACCAGCTGGCTAGGCAGTGCCCATGACACCCACATCTTCAGGAACTCCACCCTGCTGGGCTTGGTGGAGAGTGGGTGCTTCACACCAGGGGTACCCCACCTGCAGCTGGGTGCCATGACAGTTCAGCCCCTCCTCATCGGGGACCATGCCTACCTGCTCCTGCTTGGTTCATGCTGCCCTACACTGGGCACCTGGACCCCCTGTTAACTGCTGCCTGGAACAGATCCACACCCTGTTGGAGTGCAGCTTCAGCCACCTCAAGGGACACTGGCACACCTTCACTGCCCATCTCAAGTTCACTGAGGACAACCTCCCCTGAGTCATCATTGCAGCCTGTGTGCTTCATAGCATCTGTGAGTCCCAGGGGGAGCTCTTCCATGAGGCCTGGGCAGAGGAGGCACGGTGGGCAGAGGATGCCTGGCAGTGGAAGAACCACCTGTGGTGGCAGCAACAGCAGCAGCCAGCCCTCACCAAGACCCCAGGAAAGCTGCCCACCTGCCACCTGGGGCCAGGACACTGGATGCAGGATGTGTTGGCTGACCACCCCCCACCAGCACTCCCTGCTTTAGTTCACAAGTTTTTATTTCTATCACATCAAACAGACACCTCACTCCCCCTCCTTCCCCAACAAACAGAGCCCCCCTTCCCCACTCCCTCGCTAACAGAGCCCCCTTCTCTTCTCAACAAACAGAGCCCCTCCACCACCCACCCCCCTACCAACAATGAAACACATTCTTGCCCATGAAAACTATGTACAATGTCCTTTGTGTGCCTTCCTGGGGACTGTGGGGTAGGGGTGCCTAAGGGGAAAAGCCCAAGGACAGGCAGCCAGCACCCCAACCTCTGGCTGTTCCCTCATGGGTATGCACACTGTCATGAGTGTGGCACGTGGTAGGCTCAGTCAGGGATGACAGCAGCCAGTGCTCCCCTGGTACAGGTGGCCCCCCCTCCAGAAGGCAGTGTTCAGGGCTATCAGGGCCAATGTGAGGTCCTGTCCCTGCTGCTGGCAGCTCCAGCTACACACTCAGAGGGAGCTGGGGTGTGTGGTGAGAGTAGGCCCTGGATGGAAGGGGGTGCTGGGTGTGTTGGTTTAAAAATGGCATGTAAAGGCCTGTTTTGTGGGGAATTGGCATATAGGTATAGACATATGCATTATCAGGGGTCAAGGTGGGCAGCAGAGGTTAATTGGATTTCTAAGACCTTGGTTCTGACACACAAAGTTTACCCCACCCTTGGAAGGAGACCAGCTGTCTAGCACGACAAAGTCAATGGATGGACAACCTGAGAATTATAGGGGACATGCCATAACATGAGATCACAGCCTTCAAGGCAGACAGATTGTCTAACACAACAAGGACACACAGCCGGGGAACCAAAGAAATATGTACCATACTGTCCCATTACACAAAATAAGTGACAGCAGCAAAATGGCCCCATAGTAGCAGGGGAGGCCAAGTCCTGGTTTTGGAGGAACAGACCAAATTAGGAGAAGGCCTGGAAGGCTATGTGAATGTATGGCCACAGACAACCAACCAACCAAAGATAGCCATGGATGAAGAGTCATCAGGAATCATCAAGGGGGAAGGAAAATATAAAAGCAGACTTGAGATTAACAAAGGGTCCCTCCCTGTCCCTCCCCATCTTGCTCCCTGAGAGGGGTCCCCTTCCCATCCCCCAGGAAGGGTCCCCAAGGCTGCCATGGACAGAGGGCATACAAGCAGCCTATCTCATACACCCCACTGGAGGGGGGCTGTGGGCCTTGGCATCCCATCTCCAGACTGCTGATACCTAGGAGAGAGAGCCTCAGAGTAGAACCTGCATCCTAACCAGATGTACCTTGACTCTGATGACAGCCTTAGGATTGGTAGATTTAGAATGATTTGATTGTTTGTATTGTTGCTTTTCTGTTCTTACTCTGTATCAATAAATTCACCTATTATCAACTGGCAGGTGTTGTGATCAGTCTAAGGGTTGTGCCAGCCCAGAACAAAGGGCTGGGCTCCTAAAATCCAGTGTCAACAGGTGAAGCTGGACCCAGGGCCGGGGCTGGGCCAGGGGATCCTGGCTGCTGGAGGTGGCACAATACCTCCTCCCAGACCCAGGCAGGGGCCTGCTGCTTTACAGCAGGTGGCGACCAGGGGGCAGCCGGGGCTAGGGTCAAGAGCCAGGCAGTGGAAAGCATGAAGGTGAGCTCCAGGGACAGAATGGTGTCTGGGCCCAGTGGTTGTCATCCATGACCTGCATTGCCCCAACCAGGACTGCACCGTGCTCCCACAGGGCCTCCATCCACTCATGCTCCAAGGCGAGGAGTTGCACCTGGAACTCCCAGTCTTCCCAGTCCCATACCTCCTCATGGGCCACATCCTCCACCCACCACCTGTCTTGCTGGGCCATTTCTGCTGCCCCTGAGCCCTGAGTGTCCACCAGCTGGTTCTCCAATGCCATGACCAGGTGGTCCAGGAGGAGGTTCCTGTCCAGGGTCCTCCTTTGGCAAAGCCAGCACATCTACAGAACCTTGGCTGTGGAAAGTGGCAACCCTGAGGCCACATCTCAGCTGCCATGTGCAGCTTCTCTCCCACATGCAGCTGCAGGCCCTGTAGAGCCATGAGAAAGAAACCATTTGTGTGAGTTTACAACATTTCAGAGATAAGATGCTCTGTACCAGGGTCTGTGCACTGCCCGGCCTCAGATTGGGGGTTGGGTATGCACAAGTCCCCAGGGACCATGGTAAGTCAGCTGGCAGGCATAGACCCAGGTGGCCAACTGACTGAAACCCCAGCTCTGCTCACTCCCCTGTGGCTAACAGGCTGCTGAATGCTGGCTGGAGGCAGCCTGCCTCTCCCGCCCTGTTCCCAGGGCAGAACAGGCCGGGCTCTTGGAAGCACCTGCTGTCATGACTCCAGACCCCACTGCTTCCTGACCCCCCCTTCCCCCTGCAGGCCAGCTACTCTGCTGCACTGTTACCAGCCCATGGCACCTGGGCTCAGGGGCATGGGACTCCTGGATGACAGAGACGAGTAGTTGCTCACATCCCCACCCTCCCCACAGGGCTCTTCTACGGGGAGGCATCCCAGGGCCAGGTCACCCTTGCACCACCACTGCAGACCAAGCATGCCCCTGCTGTATGTGTCCTGGGCACTGCACGAGGAGTTGTTTGTGTGGACCAAGGGATTTCCCACTATGCCAAGCTGCTGCTAATTGCCATGGTTCCCTAGGCAAATCTGCATACCTGGCACAGGACCCTGAGCTACAACAACATGGGGGGCAAGCCCAGGCTGCCCCACAACCTCTGCTGCCACCTGGAGGGCTACCTGTGGCTGTGTGACACATCCTTGCCCCCCTGCAGCCAATGAGGACATCACTGCCAGTATCAACACATTCCTGAGTACTTAGAGCACATAGTTTTATAGTTTCATAGTTTGTAGTGTCAGAAGGGACCTTGACAGATCATCAAGTCTGACCCCCTGCCATGGCAGGAAAGAGCACAGGGGTCAAACGACCTCAGCAAGGTGTTCATCTAACCTCCTCTTAAAGACCCCCAGGGTAGGAGCCAGCACCACTTCTCTTGGAAGTTGGTTCCAGATCCTAGCTGCCCTGACTGTGAAGTAGTGCCTCCTGATGTAATATCTGTACCTAGACTTTGTTATTATTTATTTAATTCAAAGATCTTTTCTCACATGAAGTACTAAATGCATCAGGCTGGTAAAATTTGATGTTTACACTACTCTGAGGAAAGCTGCTTTGTCAGAACGCAGCCTTTTCTGATTTGCCAGTAATATGTTTTAGACCAACATAGAACCCCAAGAACATATTGGGGTACTGTCAAAACCTACACAATGGCCAGTTTAAGAGTTTCTTAAGCATATTATTGTCTACCTAACAAAAAAAGACATGTGCATGGCCCTTGCCCACATGATGAATAATCTTTTGCTTCTACTGCCTCCTACAAAGCAGGACTTAGGCCTAGTAGCAAAGATAATACTGAAGGGTTTTTTGGTTTCATTTTGTTTTTAATACAGGCCTTCCCAAAAATATTTTCTAGGCTATGTATTAGTCAGTGTCTTCTTTTACTAAAGTATTACAAACAAAATATGACTTCATGGAATTTAGTGGAATTATGATAGTGCAAATTCAAATAGAGAAAAAGATTCAGGAGTAAAGTGGCAATAAATAAGGAGTGCAGAATCACAAACCCCAAAACAATAGTTCAATTAATGGCAGAAATCCTGATATACTTCATCCCTCACTCATGGTTACTTAGAACAGGCCTTCCTAATTGAACACCTCACAAAAAATGAAACACTGTCATTATTACACGACAGACAGATGAAATTGAGGTGAATGAGCAAATGCTATTACCCAAACTGTGCAACGAGAAGCCAATTAAGAATGTTACATTTTTAATTTCTAGGGAATCTGAGCAAATTCTTACCACTGGAGATTTTGAAATAACCAATTAAAACAAGGGTGAATACTTATGGAGAATAATTTAAGATGTCTCATTATTATTTAAATAATTTAAAGATGGAATGATAAGGATATTAAGAGAATAACTCATTTGAAAGAAAAGCTGTTATATCACAGCAGGGGCAGAAAAAATAATGAAACAATTATTCATCAAAAAGTTATTATAAAACTATTGCCAATTTGTCAATCAATTATGGGGTGAATATTATTATTTTAAGAACCATTAGAACAACAATTAAACTATGAATGTCAGTCATATTGAAGCATAGTATATGTGTATTAATTGTATGAAAACATAAGGAGAAAGGAACCATCATGTTAAGTTTTACTTTTCTGTTCTCTTTATGTACCATGGAAAGGAATTATTGCCCAGCTATTATTACTACCAATACTGCTATTTAGCTATGCTCCTCTCTCATAAAACCAGATGTAGCTAAAAAGGGAAAGTCATTACTCAGAAATATTACTGTGACTTCTGTTCAATTGTTTTACTGTGATGCATCTTGTTTTTAGGGAGAGGTACAGTAATGAAATATAACCAACATAGCTTCTATGCAAAGGTTAGAAGGAATCAGAGTCAATAACAAAATATATAATTAATAATTCACCAGTGTGACACTGAAGTTACAAAAAAGCCAGCTCTATCAGGAAGTAAGGTATGAAATTTGAGGAAAAGGACAATATCTACAGCTACTATACATGTTGTAGGTCATTTCATAGGATAAGATTGATTGAAATTTCCATGCATGTATTCTATGCAACCAACTCAATTTCAATCAAAGAAAAAGAAACTTGGTGATTATGAGTAGGAATTGTTCCCAATCAAGGAACTGCTTACTAGAGAAGAAGAGCAGAGTCTTTCAGTAATAACATTGGCTTTGGGTAGCAAAGTAATGACTTCAATATTGCAGTTCATAAAATCATTTAAGAATGTGCTAAACAAATCAATTAATAAAAATGCATTTTAATGACAAAATTGAGCATTTGAAAAAGTAAAAAAAACTGAAAAGCTGATACAGGGAAACAACAACAGGTTTCTTCTTTGTAGCTGGAGGGAGTAACGTAAGACTTGTGCACATGAAGCTGGTGGGAGAGATGAGGTGACCTAAAGATTGCTTAGAAATGCATGCAGGACTTAATAGAATATGATGGAACTTTACATCTGTCACAGTTTTAACAGTGAAGGCACTCCTTTTGTTTTGAACACACGATTTATCTTAAATTAAGCAGCTACTAACAGAAGTGAAAGGGGGGGGAAGGTAGGGGGAGAGATGAAGTGGCATAGACACGCACCCCCTTTCAGTTGACCATGTCAGAAGAGCAGCTGCCAGTGACCTACTTTCATGTCCCCAAAGCAAGTAAGAATCTTCCTCTTTTCTCCTCTGTGCTCAGCGCTATCTCCCCTCTCCTTCTGTCCCACTACCTCCCTTGCCCACCACTGCTGCTGTCTCTAGCTATCCAGGGGAAAGAGGAGGGGCAGTGGGGAGCAGCTCT
>NW_005841936.1:364660-376991 GCF_000455745.1 Alligator sinensis
CCAGCTACTGTGGCAGCAGCAGACCCTCCCTGCCTGACCCCCCATGCTCTTCCCTGCCAACCTGGGAGCAGGCACAGGGGTCAGGAACCTTCCCACTGCTGTTTCTAGCTGAGCCTGGCTTCATGTGCTGCTTGGCTGCGGTCAGGTAGGAATAGCTCTGCAGCCCCCACCTGCTTGCGTGACTTAAAAGCCCTCCACTGTTGCCCCTGCAGTGTGGTCAGCCTGCCTTGGTGGAACTGAGGGAGATACAGTCAACCCTGCAGTGCAGGTCACTATTCCCACAGCCCCCAAATCCTGGATCTGCCCAAGGTTACCGATGTGCTGTAACTGAGTAAAAAGTCAGGGGTTTCAGGAAGTGGCTGAGTGATTCAGTGCTTTACTCTATCCTTAAGTAATTACTTAGCCAATGGCACTTCCCAAGTCTCCCAATCACTTTGCTTCTGAAAGTAGTGCATGCATCTACAAGCAAATACAAAACAAAAGGGTACTTCATTATATCTCATAGTTATTAAAAATAGCATGGCACTTGTAGCAAACACTAGGGTTTCTATTAATCCCACCATATTTTGAATGTTCCAAAAATGCATAATAATTACACCCTTCCTATTAAAGTGTTTTTCACTTTACCATCCTAAAAAAATCATGGTACAATTGTTGTTAGTGCAGTATGAGTATTGCACTAAATTCCAAGGGGTGCATGCTCTGTACAATAAATACAAGCTTAAGTTAAGAAGTTCCAATTTAATAAGTAAAGTGTTATAGCACATAATTTGTGATTTAAAACAAGAGTGCCAAGATGGTAAAGTTGTGAAAGTAACAAGGTTGATCCTTTAGTTTTTTGATACAACTGTTTGGGTAAAATAAACACACTCTTCATGGAAGTTAGTCTGTCTGCCAGAATGCTCAGCTTAAACATCAATTTTCAGTGTTTAGTATTATTGCCTAGATAAATTCATACTAGACTGAAATATGATTTAATCCATGTAATTACTATTCAGTTCTCAGCTCCAAAATAAGTTTTCACAGAAATCCAGAGAAATTTTTTTTGCCGCACTCCAAACCAGAAACATCTTTACAGTTTTGAAGACAACTACTCTTTAAAGTAGATTATTATATCTATCAATCTTCAGGGGAAAATGGTTGAGAAAGTAGTTTGAATGGATTCAAAAGTAGGTACTGAGCACATACACATTTTTTTTATAAGAACACTTTTCCAGATCTTGTTATGATGTCAAATGCTGTTCACATGAATGGCCAAATTCATTCATTTTAAAATCTAAAATTTAGTGCTCTTGAAAAATGACAGATTGACAGATCTAAAGACACCAGTCCTTTATTAATTTGTAGAACAGATGTGCTAATAACAACAGCACTACTCTTAACACTTCTCCAAAACTGTTCTTCATTTCACGATTAGGGAGAGATGGCAGTTCAGTATTTTAATCTGTTAGACCATGGACAATCTCTCTAAGACTGTCAGGAAAGGTGCTTGCTTGTAACAAACATTTCAGACACATCACCAAACTGACCTTTGTATCTTAATGAATGTGGGGGACACCGTTGCACTGATACAATGAAGACAAGTTAAAGAAGTTACTGGATATTTAGCTGAGGAAGTTCTATTTATATTTGACTCAGAGGGCTTAAAAATGAATCAGGAGACTTTTTAAGATGTTAAAATAAAGACAAATTATTGTTTTGTTAGTTATGTACAATAACAGTATACATGAAATATAAAAGAAGCATATTACTTTGAACCTCATTAAATTAATAATAAATTATGAAATTATCAGAAGGAAAGTAAGAATAACAGTCCATTCAATGGCATTATCTGATGTGGCTGTCAGTGTGTAATATGACACCATGTCCATTCATTTGAAATATTTCTGGGAACATTCTGCATTGATTGTGATACAAGCTAGAAAATTGGAAAAGAAAATACAGGACCCACAGAACCCCTAGCATCAGGTTAGCATACCTTGCAGCTTCAACTACCTCAATTACCTTAGTCATTTCTAGATCAAAGATCTTGTTGACTAACCCAGTTGATTACAGCCTTCCAGCATAATCATATTATACAAAGCCTATATCTGCACCCCAACTGAGTTTAAAATATTGATAATAAATATTGAATAACTTGTCCCCAGATAGGTCATTCAGAATGCTGGGGAGGCACACAAAGAACTGCACTTTGGTGGGGGGAGACACAAGTTCTGGCAAAGGGAGAAGAATACAGGATAATGAAATGTGCATAGGAGAGAACAGGGGACACAGGTACTGCCATGGGGATTTAGGGAGGGAAGACATGGAGAGGAGGGAACACAGCTTCTGGCATACTGCTTTGGCAGAAATAGAGAACATCGAGAGCTTATTATGAGTAAGCGAACGCAGGGGGCTAATATGAGTAAAAGGGTCAGAATGGGGAATACAGAGTGCTCCTAGCAAATGGAAAGGGGACTTGTAGTTTGCAGGGAATCACTGAAATAGAAAAGAATGGGAGGGTGGCACACAAGTAGCTTAACGGAGGGATACAAGTAGCCTTTGGTTTGTGTGCAGTGATCTCATCCTACACAAGTGACAGTATGTAATCTCTAGTTATTCATTATCTTTTAAACATGGCTATGCTTGATGAAGTATAGAGCAAACAAAAAAAAAAACAACCCCCCCCAACCAAAACACTAAAGATCCCTGCTTCAAGGAGCTTGGAATTTAAATATCTCAGGCTTATACTCATCTGAATGGGATGCTGTCTTGTAAAGCTCCGTGGCTTTGGCAGGCAGAACAAAAGCCAGAGTGAACAATATTTGCTTTGGGAGTACTTGCATGTGGAAAACAATGTTGTTATGTATATTGATCCTTAGAGAAAAGATGTAATTTTTGCTGGCAAAGACAGCTTTTTCCTGACTTTTCTTCCCCTGGTTAAAATAATGCATCTCAAGCAGGTGGAATTCTGAATATTTTTGCAACCGATGAATGTACTGAAGCAAAATAACTTAAAAAAAACAACCTGCTGAGACTACTACTTTCTTTTCAACAGTGCGGGAAAAGTGAGAGTCAAATATTAATATGCTGAGCACTCTGCAGTCCAGGAAGAAAATGTATACGCTCTCAGCTGGGCTGGCAATGAAAATCTTTTTATGTATCTCTGGAGAGTTCTCTCTCTCTCAGTCCATCAGTGATACCCCAAAGACACCCAAGTGGATTTTGCTTCACAGCAGTGGCAAAACAAGCAGCATGGGTGCCCAGGACAAATCCTGTAGGGGAACAGATTGGGGAGCAGAGGGTATGTGGGTTCTGAAAACAGGGGTGGAGGGTGCATGAGTTCTGAGTATGGGGAAGAAAAGAAAGCAGTCTTATCCATGCCAGAACTCTTTTGGAGTTCCTGGCATGGGTATGCTGTTGGGGCATGTACTCCACAGGAGCTGGAGTTGATTCCAGTGCCCCTCCTAATTTGGAAGGGCAGGCACCCCTCTCATCCACTCCTAATTATGCTACTGCTTCAGAGTAGTTTGATCACAACACTCCCAAATGGTAATTTCTTAGGATGTGTTTCAGTTCTCATTCTTTCTGCATGCTTTATCAGTAGCTTTAATATTTTAAGACTCCCTGCAAAATTACTGTGAAACTTGCCTGGAAAACTTAGAAGGCCAGGAGAATTTTCACAAAATCTTTTACAGAATCTGGACTCACCATTTTTGCTTCAAAATCTAACAGAATCTAATAAAGAATGATCATTTGTCTTTCTTTTTTTTTAAACTGAACTATGGAATTTTATAGCAACAAATATTTTATGTATGAATTTTTATTAGATTTCATACATTTCCATTTGTACTTTTTGTTCCCTTCAAAAAAGGTTCAAGTTTTTCACCTGTTCTCTAATCATTCCTTCTTTCTGCACCCTCAGAGCACCCTTAGTTTTCTTGTTTTTCTTGGCTTTTATGGGTAAGAAAGAACCCTAGTAGAAAAGTCATAGGTAACTTTTAGCTAAGTGTGGGCATGGGACACAGCAGCCTGTGCCATCTTTTCCCAAGCAAATATAGCTTCTTCACTGCTACTGCTAGTGCTCCACTGATATTAATTTCTTCCCAGAACTGAAAATTTTCCATGGTAATACATTAATACACCACATTAATGTATTACGATGATACTATCTTTGGCACTATGCCTGTCAGTCACAAGCATAACTCCCTTCAAAGCACAAGTACTATCATGTTAGAGCTCACTTCTCTCTTCCTTGGCATGGTGTTATCAAAAATGTAAATTAGACTAACTTCTGATTCATACCTGCCAAGTTTGGTGTCTTCACTGTTTCTTTCTTTCAGTATGAGGCTTCTTCATAGCGTTAGTTACTCATAGTTTCCTTTTTCAGGACCAGGGTCTCAATCTGCTGAGGTACAACTGCAGCTAAAGAGCAGATTACCAGAAAAACCAACAAACCTATGACTGCAGGTAAGCAGAAGCCTAAAACATCATATCATTGTAGTTTTATGTCAGAATAGTACTGCTGAGTAGAATCCTGATCCCAATGAAATCAATTACAAGATTCCTATTGATTTCAATTCAGATCAGCATTTTGGCCCCCAACTCTAATCAAATCCCTGATTTACACCAGCATTAGTAAAATGAGACACGCAATATTTTCATGCACTCTCACTTTTTTTCTGTCTCATACATGAATGTGAATATAGTAAATGGCAACAAAAGTGAAATTAACGAGTCTTCTGTTAGTGGTAAGCTCTGAGAAGTGCAAATAATGGACAATAGTATATTACAGTTGGGAGAAAAAAATCTTTGAAACTACTGTGTAAAATGTTATGAGTAATATGGGCATAGATATGAGATTCTATGAGCAAATTATGAGTTTTTATATTGATTAAGATTCCCAGTAGGAAAGTCTCTTTTAAGTAGAGTAGAGAGGTGATAGAGTCCCAAGGTTTATTGAATAAGGGTGAAATAGAACTGGGAAACAAGCAGGATAAAATTGGAAGTTCTTGCCCAGTCACAGAACTATGATGTGACTGGAATAACAGAAACTTGGTGGGTTAGCTCACATGACTGGAGTACTGTTCAGGAAGGGAGAAGAGGAGGAGAGTTGTATTTTATGGAAAAGATCTCTATGATTGCTCAGAACTCCAGTTTGAAACTGGAGATAGGCCTATAATTGCACGTATAGACATTCCCAGTGTGTCTCAAAATGAAGGCATTAGCACTGTGATTTGCATGCAGTGTTTCACATTTATTAGAAGGAGCTACTGGTGTCAGGTAATACTCCTGGAACAACCCCTCCCCCCCCCCATTTGCCCACATACCACATGTAATTTTCCCACCAGAATTAGCCATCCACAATTCAGGTGCATGTTTTAAGAGAGGAAGCTGGGAATAGAGACATGGATATGTTTTTATGGCTTTTGAGGACTGTGCTGCCTTCCCTTCCCTTCCTTTGCAAGAAAATGCAAGAAGGGTAGAATCTGCTGCTCAGGTCTCTCACTTTCTCATTCCAAACTATAAAGCTCAAGCTTTAACCTCCTCACAGCCACTCCTCAGGCAAAACCTGCTGCCAATTAGGCAGTGGTTATGAGGGGGTTAAACCATAGAGTTTACAAAGAGAGTTAGCAAAGCATACAACTCTGTGTATTCGGCCATGGTGAGTCAAGAAAGATTTTTAAATTTTTTTAATTTTTGGTCTTCATTATACCTTCTCAAAACAAGTTCTATGTTTTATTTGGGGGTGTATCATATAGAAGAAAATGCAGTAAATATCTCAGGCCTGATACAATAACTTATTAGGGTGCTTTTTCTGCGATACAAAGCAGCCTAAAGTTCATATTAAAGGTCATGAGGATTCTCGCTGTTAAGATGAATTCACCATGGAGTTATAATGCCACCCTAGTATAAGGTACACAGCCAAGAAAAAGGGGCATAGCCACACCTGACCAAGACTGCTATTCGATTTTCTCCAGTGGACCTTCATAGTTTCATAGTTGGTAGGGTTGGAAGGGACCTGAGGAGATCATCTAGTCCGGCCCCCAGGAAAGAGTACTGGGGTCAAATGACCCCAGCCAGATGTTCATCCAGCCTCCTTTTAAAGACCCCCAGGGTAGGAGTCAGCACCACTTCTTTTGGAAGTTGGTTCCAGGTCCTAGCCACCCTGACAGTGAAATAGTGCTCCCTAATGTCTAGCCTGAAACTACCCTCCGTTAGCTTGTGTCCATTGTTTCTTGTAACTCCCAGGATTGCTCGGGGGAACGGGGACTCTCCCAATGCCTGCTGGTCCCCCTTGATTAGTTTGTAGACTGCCATTAGATCCCCTCTTAGCCTTCTCTTTTGGAGGCTGAAGGGGTTCAGGTCCCTCAGCCTCTCCTCATAGGACCTGCCCTGCTGACCCCTGATCATGCGGGTGGCCGTCCTTTGGACCCTCTCCATATTGGCCACATCCCTCCTGAAGTGCGGCACCCAGAACTGGACGCAGTACTCCAGCTGCGGCCTGACCAGTGTCGCATAGAGGGGGAAGCTCACCTCCTTGGACCTGCTTGAGATGCATCTGTGGATGCACGACAAGGTATGATTGGCCTTCCTGACCGCATCCCCACACTGTCGGCCCATGTTCATTGTGGCATCACATACCTTCAGCATGTAGTTCTCAAAGTGCTCAGCAGGACAACACCCTCGATGTTATACATGAAGTTAAACTGAAATTACCAGTTCACCTACACCAAAATTGCCTTTCATGTGTATTTTCTTCATTTATCTTGATAAAATTCAACTATTGTTCTCCCTCCAACACTAGAAAAGTGCCTAAAGTGCCTTTATATAAGATCGAGGTCAGATCTTTTGCTGGTTCAAAATTAGCCTTATCCTTGGTTGTCACATAGAGCAGTAGCTCTCTTCAGCAAACCAGTTGCTGGACCCATAGGCAGCTTTATTTAAAAAAGCTGAACTCTTCAGATCTGTGTCTTGTACTAGAGTGCCACTTACAGATTTTCCTGCAAGGAAATAAAAAAGAAAAAAAGAAATAAGGAAAGAGAGAGAGAAAGAGAGAGAGAGAGAGAGAGAGAGAGAGAGACTCTTTCTCCATATCCTGAGGAGTTTTTATTTAAATCAAGCTTCTTAGGAATCAATGATGCGTTCCTTTAGATTCGATATAGTTCTGGACACATTATCATCACACAACAAACAAACAAACAAACAAACAAATAATAGCTTTTACTAGCATGTTTAGCAGATTCCTGCAGTTGAGTGAAATTCACTGTGCCTTGAATAAGTTATATTTTTACAGGTAGGTATAAAATTATTGATCCATAATGCAGCATAGCTATTATGTTTAATGAGATCCAAATGGACTGAAGATAGTTGCTAATGTTGATACACTGTTTCCGTTATCTGGGTTTGAGTGTTCCAATATTATGTACTTACCACATATTCAGAATAACAGTACTGAGTGTAATGAGTTCATTTGGCATTCATGTTGGTTCCATGAAGACTTCAAAAGCTTTCCATTCCAATTTGCTGCATTTTACAGTAGTAACAAGTAAAAAAACTGGGTCCTCTATTGAGAGGACACAAATTACAGTTGTCTCAGTCCAGTTTTCACTTAATTTGTATATGGACAATTTAGAGACATTCATCATGCCTGGAATATACCACCTACTGTCCAAATATGCATTATATTCTACTTTACATCTTTGTCATTTAACACCTGTCATCATAGTATCTTCTACCTACAAATATATTAACAATAGCAGAGTCCTAATAGGACTTTGTGGGCTTTCAAGGTTTTTCCCTTTTTGGGGTATAGCTTGTAATAAGATCATTTTGCTTTCTTTGATTTGCTTATTAGTTTTCAGGACCTTTGATTCTGGAATTTATTGTTTCGTTAATTCTTTCTGTCAAGAGTTGTTGGAGATGGTGTCGTTTTAAAGATGCAAATCAAAGAATCATAGAAAAGTAGGGTTAGGAGGGAGCTCAGAAGGTCATTTAGTCCACCCCATGCTCAAAACCAGGATCAAATAAAAAAATCCCCAACTATGTCATCCCAGCCAAAGCTTTGTCTAGCCAGCTCTTAAAAACCTGCAAGGATGGAGATTTTACAACCTCTCTGGGTATCCTATATTAGTGCTTTACTACCCTCCTAGTAAGCAAGTTTTTCCTATCTAACCTAAACTTCCCTTGCTGCAACCTGACACCATTTTTCTTTGTTCTGTCATCTGCCACCACTGAGAACAGTCTAGCTCCATCCTCTTTGGAACCACTTTTCATGTAGTTGCAGGCTGCCATTTAATAGTCTGTCAAAGAAAATTGCGTATTCTTACTGCAGGACAGTCACATTCTAGATTTGCCTCTTCTCTTTGGAAGTTCATTCCAAGATTAATCCTCAACTTAGAATTCTTTATTACCTCTTCCCTCCACATTCTTTGTGTCCTAGGTTTTGAGAGCTGTATTTTTCCAAAACACAAATGCCTAGATTAACTTAGTGTAGAATCTTATTCTGTACTGTGTTTTCAAACCCTAGCAAAGAGTTATGTGACTAAATCCCAGCTAGCCTCTCTGGAATGTTACATTTTCAGGGCCCACAGAAACTATTATCTGTGCAATTTAACCCAACTGAAAGAAATCTCAATTTGGTTAAATATTTTTCCAAAAATGTTAATTCAGATTTTCAAAATAATTCATTCTAACAGGTCTCTCCTATCCTTGTCCCTTTTCTGTTTTCAGCAGATATTTAAGCCAACAATTTACTAGTGAAAGCAATTTACTAAAGCAAAAGATTTACTAGCAAAATATAGCAAAAAGTGAAATCTGCTTAAACAAGGTTTAGAAACAAAGCACTATGACTGACTACTTAGTGTCACAGCTGCATTTATGAATGTGTGCAATCACTCACTGGAGTAATTTCTTTTAAAAAACTATCAAATAAATTCAAATAGATCAAGCATTAGAATTTATAGCTTGACCTGAGTAATGGGTAGAGCCTAGGTGCTACACTCTAGAAGCAGGCTGTCTCGCAAAGTTAAAGCTAAAATGCTATTAGCTATGCTGACTGGCTCACTGAATGGGAGGGTAGAGCCATCCATTCCTGAGATTTCCCTATTCACTCTATGCACATGTGCATGATGAGAAAGTGGTAGCATTAAGCCTGATTTTCCCATCACAAGCTGGTGATATGGGGAAGCTGTACATGAAAATTATCAGCACCCACAAGCCCCTTTTCTCCCTTTCATGACCATGAGAGCTGTCTTTTCCTTAGGGAATTTATCACAAATGTGGGTATAAAAGAGTACATAGATATCTCACAGCAGGACAAAGGCTAAAAATCACTGAATAAATTATTCATTACAAATTATTCACTCACATCTAATATGTCCTAATGTGATGTCTTTTTTCTGAATTAGTTTATTAAATATATTTAAGTTATTTTTGCTGAAAAAATGTTTGATAATATTTGTTGTAGAGTGTAACCCAGAAACTCTTCTTTCTAGGACAAGAAAGCAAAACAAGCCCTATGGAATGCTAAGCTTAGGGTGTCTATGTGGACTGCTGTAAATGTTGAACACATGAATAACTGAGCGCTCTTGTTCCAGCACATGTAAGAGGGAATTTTATCACATCAATACTTGCAACAGCTATCGCTCTCTTAGGATGTGGCACATCAAATGCATAGTGACCACTGATCTCATGAGCCATGGACAACTCCTTGCCCCTTTCCATTTTTATCTTGTGGCTTGCATCTGATTATGTTAATGACATTTGACAGGAAGGTATCCAGATAGGTGACTTAGCCTGATTCTCATTAACCTTTAGTTTCAGTGTTCTTTGGGGAGAGGGGGAACAGGTGCACAGAGTATTAAGAAACTTATTTAGATACAAATTCCAGGACATCTTTGTTACCTCCAGTCATAGTTGAATTTGGATGACTTTCAGGTAAAGGCTTTTGGTTTGGGATATAAAATAGGGGGGGATTTATGGGACTTTGGAATATCTCCAGTTTACAAATTCCTTATTCCAGAGTTAAGGGTGTGGAAGGATGTGTAAATATTTACTGAATAGTCCAAATCCATTCCAATAGAAATATTCTTTTCCGGGTGTTTTGGCACTAAGTGAAAAGGAACCTGAATTTG
This sequence comes from Alligator sinensis, assembly GCF_000455745.1. Classification (NCBI taxonomy): domain Eukaryota; kingdom Metazoa; phylum Chordata; order Crocodylia; family Alligatoridae; genus Alligator; species Alligator sinensis. The sequence goes on from NW_005841936.1 coordinate 374,776, forward strand.
AAGTTAACACCATTAAGAATTTAAGCAGAAATGATTGTGCCTGCACAGAAATCAGCTATAATTTCATAATGGTTTAGGATTTAGACCTTTTCATTTTTTTGACACATCTAATTAGTGCAAGAACATATATGTTATATTCGGTCAGACCAGCAATCCATCTAGCCCAGTATTCAATCTCCAGCCATAGTATGTGTTTTAGAGAGAGAGACTATGGGTGCCTACACACAACATGGAGGCTGCTCTGATGCTCTGTAATTACAGTGCATCAGAACAGACTCAATTAACTGAGTCTGCTGGAGCATGGTAATTATCAGACTCTAGCCAGCCTCTGCATCTCACGTATCAGTGTCCCTGTACTTCAAAATGGCAGCAGGGGCACTTGAACTAATGCTCACTGAATGAATTTAGTTCAAGTGCCCCCACCGCCATTTTGAAGCGCAGGCCTGCTGATACATGAGACACTCGCTGTGGCACTTTAATTAGAGACGTTCTTGGGGCTGCTCTAATTAAAGTGATTCCCACCGCCTGACCCTCAGAGCACATGTAAAAGTGCCCTATATGAACTAATCATGTTTAAAGTAATCTACCCTGTATGATACTTAAACTTGGCTTCAACTACCATTGGTTAGGAATGTCAGAGGATACATCTCTGACTGTTCTATTTAATAACATCCAATGGACCTGTCCTCCACAGACATCTAATACCCTTTTTAAAAGGAATATATTGGTTATACTATCTGCTTTTCCAGCCTCCTGTGGCAATGGCGTATACAAGTTAACCACACACCATGTTAAGTGCAGGCAGTCCTTGACTTACAGCATTTCGACTTACAGTGATTTGCACTTGCAGTGCTCCACCATTTACACCCATGTTATTACTTACAGCATTGGATCCTCACACTTACAGCACTACAGGGAAAATTACAGTGAGAAAAAGAGGGCAGCAAAACAGACATCCCTGGATCAGTTTCTCAAAAAGCCATCAAGTGGCCCTAAGTCTCCCCAAAAATCTCTCCAAAGAAGCCCTTCTGAATTCCATGATCCTGATGAGGGTGCTCCTTCACCTTCTGGTTAAATAAAATTGTATGCGATTAGGTACTGTATTGCCCTGTTTAATCAATCTATATACAATATACTTTAGAAAGCTGTGTACTGTACAGTGTATATAATTTATAGTTGATTAGTTGATATAAATATGGTATTTATGGTCATTTCTATAAAAAGCCGGGCATCAGGCATGTAACCCCCTATTATAACATTGTTTCTATGGGAAAATCAGATTTGACTTACATCATTGGACTTACAGTGCCTTTTCCAGGAACGTAAGCCGCTGTAATTGTGAGGACTGCCTGTACTTCCTTTCACTTGTTTTGGGTTCCCCATAGTTTTTCTATTCTGGGACCTGGTGAATAGCAGTATCCTATTCATTTTATCCATACCTTTCATATTTTATAGACCTCTGTCATATTCTCCTGTCAACCTTCGCCTTTCCAAATGGAAACCTTTTCAATCACTCCCGGTACAGCAGGTGCTTCATACCCCTGATAATTTTTGTTGCCTTTCTCTGTACCTTTAAAACATAAATTATAGCAAACAAATGTTACTATCTAACTGCAAAGGTGACATGTGGAAGGTTATCAGCATATATACCCATGATGAATAAAAACATGTACTCATTTTTCATTATGATTCCAGCTTTATTTTACCTAGTGACCTAGAGTACAGTTGTTATTGTTACACATTCAGCCTCAAAGAATCAAAAAAATAGAATATGAAATAGAGTTTTGTGTCTCCCAAAATAATTTAAAATTTGCAAGACAGACTCCTGGTGAGACTGCTCATTTAATGGGATGTCTTCAATCCAGCTTAGATGTTTTACAGATGGGGAAACATGAGCTAATGTCATTGGACTCTGTGAGATATCCAGCCCTGTTGGAAAGAAACAGCTGTAGTACCCAGAACTAAAAAAATCAACACCAAAACAAGTTACTGCAGCCATCTGTAGTGAAGAGGGATAGAATCCAGGGTAGCAAATATACTGCTGGCTGAGAACAGATGGGCCTTTTGGTTCTTTTGCAGTTTATCTGAATATATTATTTAAAAAAATACAAAATCAACTAACAAATGACTTGTTTGAACAGTTTGTTATAGACTAACCCTTCAGACTGCATCAGGAATTCAGGAGTTCAATTAATGAGGGTGTTAGCTTAGCATAA
>NW_005841936.1:377019-377342 GCF_000455745.1 Alligator sinensis
CAGCAGGAAGTAAATTGGAGTAAGAAAGGAGGTGGGGAAATGATTGTATGAAATACCCAGAGTTATAGATGTTCTTCCTGAACTGGAAAAGGAACGATGGCAAAACAGGCACGTCAGCTTCTCTTTCCAAAGTCCTTGATGTTCTTTTGAAAATTCCCTCCATTTTAATAGTCTGACACCTATCTCCATCTGCAGTTGTGGTGTCACCCACATTTTCCTCTCTATAAACCTCTGACTGTCTGTTCTTGTAAACAAAGTGTATCAAAAGAGACTTAAAATGACATCTACTCCAAATTTAGCAGATGATTTTCTTTTCTGTAGGG
>NW_005841936.1:377353-385628 GCF_000455745.1 Alligator sinensis
AAATTCTATCAAATTAAGTTCCCTTGAAAAAAAAAGTCTGTAGATGGCAGGTGGAATTTTAGGGCTATAGGATTATTCTGGTAGACACAAGGGTCAGAATTCTATTTCCTTTGGTGGACAACCCAAGTGAGTTTGCAAGCAACATTATAGGAATAGGAAGACATCTGTGTGTCTCTGGAAGGAGATTCTATTCCTATAATGGGAATACTTACACACCCAGAGAAGGTAAAACAATCCTCCTACACTTTTGCTAGGTAACTCAGTTGGTTGCAGCTGTATTTTGGTCCTCCATTAGTTGAAATCAACTTCTGCCCAGGATGAGTTATCTTGTTTGTCCTGTCATGCTATCCTGCCTATCTCTCTAATTATTTGAGAGGTGAATCAATTTGACCAGTCCTGGCTGCTGGGACTTTGGACCCTTCTCCAGCTTGGGAAAAATCCAAAAGACCCTGGTCACCTTACAAACAACCCTTATAATATCTCCAAGCCAGCTCTCTCCCCCTCCCTACTCCCGTCAGCAGTGTCCCATTTTCTCAAGAATGCTTTAAGAATACTGGGGAGGGGGGGGGGGGGGGGGGGGGTCATATCTAACCCATTGTGCTATCCTAGTCTTCCGTATATCAGATTGCACTGCCTGATTGTATAACGGTATTTACCGACTCTCATCTGCCATGTCTTCATTGATCTACGGAGTTATAAGTCAGGAGGTGTCAATTATTATCTACCGTAGTAGTACCTGGCACTCTGTCATGAGGAAGAGGATCCCCTAGGACTGCACCTGTGCTCCCCATTTCTTTGTTTTCCTTGTAAGGTGTCCAATGGGTTGACCTTCAATTTGCAATTATAGCCTGACACCTTTCAAGTCAAGTTTACAATGTCCTTTATTTATCAATTTTTCCAACTTATATATGGTCCTGCTGCTAGCAGAATTATCATTACTTCTTTATATCAATTAAATAGGTATATCAACTTAAATAAGATCCAACTCAGATATAAATTCAACCTAACTGAGTACTGTTTATCAATTGCTTTTGTAGTCAGTCCAGCCCTCTTTGCCCTGGGATCTATTTCTCTATTCCTTGTTTTATTCCCCAGGCATGGTCCCTCTTCCTTAGGACTTGCAGCAACTTATCTTCTCAATCACCTTCTTTCTTTTTTCCTTTTGTTTTTAATTGATTAAGGTCTTGCTGGACCATTACCAGACACGCACTCCACAACAACAACTGCCCAGCCTCAATATCCTTGGCATGGGAGGAGGGTACCCTGGTCCTGTTTTTCTTCCTCTAGAAGATTACCTCCCCAGCCTCGCTCGCCGAAGTCCCTCTATCCAGCAAGTCTCTCTGGTCCTCTTCACTCTCTGTGAGCCTTTTTTTTGCCACTTTTTTCCTCCCTGCTTCTCATTCAGGTTTTTCTCCCACCGGCTCCACCCACCTCCTCCTGCCTCCAGTTCTCACCGGCCCTACCCCTCTCTCCGCAGCTCGCCCAAGCATCATGGAGCAGCTGCTCTGGAACCTCTGTTCTCCTCCTGTTCCTTCCCCAGACCTTTCTCCTGCTGCAAGTCTTTTGTTACTTTCCACTGTCTCTTCACACATCCTCCCGCTTAAGACGCCATTAGGCACCTTAACTTCCAGCCTCTCGGTGCATTCTCAAAGTGCAGGGGAATCACCCAAGCAAGTAATGGGAGTCAGGGTTGGGTCATTGTCTAAATGACACCAGGACAGAAAGTCTGCCATGACATTGGCACAGCTAGGCCTGAATTCAATATTGAAATGAAATGGTTGTAAGGTGAGGGCCCACTGGGTGATCCATGCATTATCATTTTGTGTGGTCTGTAGCTATTTCAAAGGGGCATGATCAGTAAACAAGGTGAATGTGCAGCCTAGGAGTTAGTACCAGAAATACTCGACTCCCCATTTGATGGCCAAACATTCCCGCTCAACTTTGGCATACCTTTCCTCCTGAGGGTTCAATTTTCTGCTAGCTTAGGCAATGGGGCATTCCACGCCGTCGGTCTCTTGCATTAACACCACTACCAGGGCATGATTAGAGGTGTCTGTCTGCAAGTTGAAAGGGCGAGTGAAGTTGGATGTTTCAAGGACCATGTCCTTACATAAAGCCTGTTGTGTTTTCTAAAAAGCTTCCAAACAGTCTGCATTCCACTGTAAGGTTCCATTACCTCTCCCCTTTAATAAATTGGTTAGCGGGGCAGTTACTGTCATGAAATGAGGGATGAACCGACGGTAATAACTGGCCAATCCTAGGAAGGCCCACATTTGTTTCTTAGTTTGTGGCGGTGAATAGTCCCAAATGGCCTCTATTTTATCTGTAAGTGGATGAATACATCCCTGTCTGACCACAAAACTCAAGTATTTGGTTTCAGCTTTCCCTAATACACATTTGCATGGATTTGCAGTTAGCCCGGTCAGTCTTAATTCTTGAAGAACTGCCCGGAGGGTGTTTATATGTTGGGGATCCCAGTCATCAGCTTAAATTATAATATCGTCTATATATGCTGCAGCATATTGCTGATGTGGTGCCAAGACCCAATCAATTAATCTTTGGAACATTGCTGCAGCTTTGTGTAAGCCAAAAGGCATACACTTGAATTCGTACAATCCCCACGGAGTGCCAAAAGCAGTTTTCTCCTGGTCTTCTTTGAGAACAGGAATCTGCCAATAACCTTTTGTCAGATCTATGGTGGATATGAATTTGGCCCTTCCAACCCTTTCTAATAATTTAGAAATTAAATTATTAATTTCTGTGGCATGGGAAAAGCATCAAATTTTGATATTGCGTTTAATTTTCTGAAGTCCACACATAATTGTAATGCGCCGTCTTGTTTGCGCACAGCTACTAATGGACTACGCCATGGACTTTGAGTTTCTGTAATGATTTGCAGGGCCAACATCTTGTTGATCTCTGCTTTTATCTCATCATACCAGTGATATGAAATTCTCCTCCACTTTTCTCTAATTGCTTTCCCTTCAGGGGTGATGATATTATGATTTACTCCTTTAGCATATCCCGGAGTTTTGTTAAACACATCTCCAGATTCATTTATTAGGAGCTTTAACTGTTCCTTTTTTTCTACTATCAGTTGATCTCCCAAGCCTACTCCTTTATCGGCTTCCTGTCCCCTTTTGAATTTGGTTGTTTTGTTTCCTGTCTCTGGCTGTTCTCTTATTTGGGTCCCCAATAGACACTCCAGTTCATTCCATGGTTTCAGCAAATTGACATGAAAATTTTGTTTCTCTTTTTTGTATCCAGGGCATAATATATCATAATCAACAGGGCCAACTCACCTGATTACCTCAAATGGTCCTTGCCAGCAAGTTAAGAATTTACTTGTCACACTGGGTAGTAGTACCAACACTTTTTGCCCTTCCCATAGTTCTCTTTGTTGGGTCCCTTTGTCGTAATTTACTTTTTGTCTGTCTTGTGCTTGTTTGAGATGCTCCCTGGCTACCTCCCATGCTTTCTGTAACCTCTTCCTCAACTCTCATACATATGCAGTTGGTTGCATCCCTGTAGGTTCCCCTTTCTCCCTTTCCTCCCGTACCACATCCAACAGGCTCCATGGTTGGTGGCCTTATACCAGTTTGAACAGGGAAAACCCAGAGAAGATTATGGGACTTACCTTACAGTGAATAACAGAGGAGGTACTAACAAGTCCCACTTTCATGGTTCTTCTTGAGCACATCGGTGTAGCATGTTTTTGAGTGTCCCGTTAAACCTTTCTACCAACCCATTTGTTTGGGGATGGTATATAGCCATGTGCAAATGTCGTATCTTGAGTACTTGACATAGACTTCTCATTACGTGGGACATGAAGTTCATCCCTTGGTCAGTGATTATTTCTTTGGGTATACCCACTCTTGATACCCACTTAAGGAATTCCTCTGCTACATGAGGTCCTGTAACTGTGCATAGAGGGATTGCTTCAGGGAACCTAGTGGTGTAGTCTATCAAGACTAGCAAGAATTGGTAGCCCAATGAACTTTTTGATAGGGGTCCTATTATATCTAGGGCTATTCGGGCAAAGGATTCTTCCACTTTTGGCATTTAACATAGGGGAACTCGATGGGGTTTTAGGAGGCTGACCCACTAACAATTAGGGCAAGCTCTACAGAAGTCTTCAACCTGCTCATAGAATCGGGTCCAGAAACACCATTTAGTCAGCCTAGCCTCCGTTTTCGTTTTCCCCATGTGTCCTTCCAAAGGATTTGTATGGGCCAATTTCAATAAGGAGTTCCTTTACATCTGGGGAATTAGCAGTTGTGGTATCTCTACTCCGTCAGCTTGGCCCAATTTAATTCTATACAATAGACCTTTCCTTATTTTATATCGGGGTGATGCACGACACCGTTCAGGGCATATTACCTATTCATCTTGTCTGGCCAGTTCTGACTGCATAAAGCCATGGAACAAATCTCCCTGCTGGGGTTCTCTGAAATGGGCACTGCTGGTGAAACTTGCTAAGTCAAGTCCTTCTGGCTCAAATAGAGCTTCTGACTCTTTTCCCACCAGGCCCATCCATTTTTCCTCTTGTGTTGTCACTGTATGCAACACATGGTAAATTTCCGTCCAATCTCAACCTAATATCATTGGATATGGTAGATCTTTGGCTAGCCCAACAGGCATTTCTCTCATGATGCCTAATACTTCCACACAATACTTCTTCCAAGGGTACACCGATGGTTGCCTATGCATACAAACCATCTTCACTGCCTCCGCTCTCAGAGCCCAATCCCTCAGAGCCATGTCTGCCTTGCATCTTTTTCCTGCCTATCCGAAACCAAATTGTCAGTTTATCCTTTGGTTTCTCCCCTCCTGTTTTACCTATACTACAGTCCATCATCTCTACCTATCCATTGTCTCTGTTCATTGTGTGGTATCCTGGTTTCAAACAACATCTCTCATCCACAGTGACTCTGTCGGGGAACATTCGTACATTCCCTGGCCATGTGCCCTATCCATCCATACCGGAAACACACTATCATTGATCTTCTCATTTCCCAGGGTTCCTTATGGTCTGTCTCTGTGGCTATGGAGGATGGCCTTCCTTTGCTACCATGTTCTCTGTCGCCTTCTCCCTGAGTGCTGTCAAAATATTTGGCTAATCTCAACGCCTCTGCAGATGACTTTGGGTAGTGACAACGTACCCACCACTGTGTACCTTCATCCAGATCCATTAAAAGCTGCTCTAGTAAAATCTGGTTGCACAGATCCACTTTGGATACCTCTTGATGTCTCAACCACTTGTCTAATAGATCCACTAAATGCTGGAGTAGGATACATGGGCATGTATCCTCTCTTCTCTTCTTCATTCAAAAGGCTTCATGATATCTCTCCGGGTTGATGTTCAGATGATACATAATTTCCTTTTTTACCTTATCATAGTTGACTGTTCCACCTCAGGGCATAGCTCAATAAGCGGCCTGGGCCCTTCCGATCAGCAAGACACCCAATTCACCGACCTGCCTACTTCGATCTAAACCTGAGGCCAAGACGACCTGTTCAAAACTCTCTAGGAAGGCTTCCAGGTCATCCTGCAGTCATCTTGGGTACCTTGAATTCCACCTGGTTCTGTTGAGTCTATGCTTGCTGCTGGAGCCACTTTTCCTCTAGAGCAATTTGTCACACTGCTTGCTGTTGTTGTTGCTGTAGCAGCTGACTCACCAGGTGTAGCATTTGCTGAAACAGTTCTGGATTCCCCATTGCACCTCACTGCATTTCCATGTGTTCCTTACAACTTAAGGTTTTGTTGAATTCCCAGCCAAAACACCACTTGTGTGTGTGTGTGTGTGTGTGTGTGTGTGTGTGTGTGTGTGTGTGTGGTGGGGGGTCACGTCTAACCCGGTGTGCTCTCCTAGTCTTCCGCATATCAGATTCAACTGCCTGATTATATAACGGTATTTACCAACTCTTTCCTGCCACGTCCTCGTTGATCTATGGTATTATAAGTCGGGAGGTGTCAATTATTATCTATCATTGTAGTAGCTGGCACTCTGTCAGATCTCCTAGAACTGCACCTGTGTTTCCCCTTTCTTTGTTTTCCTTGTAAAGCATCCAATGGGTCGACCTTCAATTTGCAATTCTAGCCTGACACCTTTCAAGTCAAGTTTACAATGTCCTTTATTTATTAATTTTTACAACTTACATATGGTCCTGCTGCCAGCAGGATTATCATTACTTCTTTATATCAATTAAATAGGTATATCAACTTAAATAAGATCCAACTCAGATATAAATTCAACCTAACTGAGTACTGTTTATCAATTGCTTTTGTAGTCAGTCCAGCCCTCCCAGCCCTGAGATCTATTTCTCTATTCCTCATTTTATTCCCCAGGCATGGTCCCTCTTCCTTGGGACTTGCAGAAACTTATCTTCTGAATCACCTTCTTTCTTTCTTTCTTTTTTTTATTGATTAAGGTCTTGCTGCACCAGTTACCAGATACGCCCTCCACAACAACAACCGCCCAGCCTCAATATCCTCGGCATGGGAGGAGGGTTCCCTGGTCCTGGTTTTCTTTCTCTAGAAGATTACCTCGCCAGCCTCTTTCGCTGGAGTCGCTCCATCCAGCAAATCTCTCTGGTCCTCCTCACTCTCTGTGAGCCTTTTTTCACCACTTTTTTCCTCCCCACTTCTCATTCAGGTTTTTCTTCTGCTGGCTCCACCCACCTCCTCCTGCCTCCAGTTCTTGCTGGCTCCGCCCCTCTCTCCCAAGGCTCGCCCAAGCATCATGGAGCATCTGCTCTGGAACCTCCATTCTCCTCCTGTTCTTTTCTCGGGCCTTTCTTCCACCATGAGTCTTTTGTTACTTCCCACTGTCTCTTCACAAATACATACTGAATTTCTAGAAATAAGGTCACTCTACAAGTTCAAGTGCCACTTCCTAAAACCAAAACTTAATTTTCTGCAATGCACTTTTATTCTTCAGAATTAGTTACAGTCTTTTCTGATCATTGCCTGAGGAAGAACTCAGATGGACATTAGTACATTGGAGAATTTGATGATTGCCAAGAGTTTCAAGATTCTCAAGAGCTGGATTGCTATGAAAAGATATCATGCTTCATAGGAACTGAGACTAGCCTCTCAGAATTTTTTCTGGATTCAAGGTGAATTCTAGTTGGATGAGGCCCATGATGGTTGGTCCTCAATCATTCCTAGCCCTTTTATTACAGGAGAAAGACAAGACAGGATTATGAAACAAAGGAAGTGAGACAGGGGATCTTTAAAACCATTCCCTGAAGATAGATAAAAATCAATACCTTGTGAGATTGCTCAGGGAAACAACAAGCTGTGAATTCTGCTATGTTCATGTTACTTTTACTTCCCCCTTCCAGACCCACTTTATTTTGCTGTTTCATCCACCTGTTGGTCTCATGTCTGGCTTATACATATTGAGCTCTGTGGGGACAAAGATTATCTTTATTCTCTGGACAATGTGAAGCTCAAATCAGTCCCAATAGTGCTACTAAAATATGTAACAAAAATATTAATTACAGAGAATTTCACATCTAAAAAAGGTTTTGAGAAGAGAGGCAGCAGAGATTAAAGCACTGGATTAGGAAGAAGTACAAACAGTAAAACAAGTTCTTTGGGATGTGAGAATTATTCATGATCATTTTGCTGAGACTAGTAACTGTGAAGGGGGAATTTGGAATGACAGAAGAATAGGGCAAGGGTAACAAATATTCTCACCTTAAAATAGCAGCTGAAATAGTAGCTGCAATGCTCAAAGAGTTCTCTATTTGGAAATAGGCCATGAATTGCCACCAGTTTAGTTTTGCAATTAAGTGAAGAATATTGATGGGTATAAATATTCCAGTTCTTTGGGGGTGAGATGATAAAGAGAAATGAGAGTGTGACAAGATCCATGCCCCAGAGTTTCCAAGATGCTCCCTGGTATACATGCAGGTCCTACTCACTCTGACCTCTCAGGGTACCCTTGCCTGTTATTTTTCCTGCCATGTCTTGATGTTGCTCAAAGTGTTTGGAAGGCTGCTTTGGTGGGGCAGGGTAGGTCCAGTACACTCCAAACATGCCACTTGGGCAAACAGTTGAAGCTCTTCTGGCCCTATTGGTCTCCTAGGACACCAGGCATTTTACGGGCTGTGTTCATAAGATTCATCTACCCCTATAGCCATGCCCATGCCTCACAGATGTCACTCCGATTTTCTCAGAGTGGCTTGTACAGGCTTCATAGATTCATAGATGTTAGGGTCAGAAGGGACCTCAATAGATCATCGAGTCCGACCCCCTGCATAGGCA
>NW_005841936.1:385928-388724 GCF_000455745.1 Alligator sinensis
GTGCCCAGAATTGCACGCAGTACTCCAACTGCGGTCTGACCAGCGCCCGATAGAGGGGAAGTATCACCTCCTTGGATCTATTCGTCATGCATCTGCTGATGCACGATAAAGTGCCATTAGGTTTTCTGATGGCTTTGTCACATTGACGACTCATGTTCATCTTGGAGTCTACTAGGACTACAAGATCCCTTTCTGCTTCCATGCGACCCAGAAGGTCATTTCCTAGGCAGTAGGTATGCTGGACATTTTTCCTCCCTAGGTGCAGCACTTTGCATTTCTCCTTGTTGAATTGCATTCTGTTGTTTTCTGCCCACTTGTCCAACCTGTCCAGGTCTGCTTGCAGCTGTTCCCTGCCCTCCAGCGTGTCCACTTCTCCCCACAGTTTTGTGTCATCCGCAAACTTGGACAGAGTACATTTCACTCCCTCATCCAAGTTGCTGATGAAGACATTGAAGAGTATCGGTCCAAGGACCGAGCCCTGTGGGACCCCACTGCCCACACCCTTCCAGGTCGAAACCGACCCATCCACCATGACTCTCTGGGTGCGACCCTCTAGCCAATTCGTCACCCACCAGACTGTGTAGTCATCCAAGTCACAGCCTCTTAACTTGTTCACTTGCTTCAGCCTTCCTCATTTTGCCACTGGTTACTCTAGCTGCAGACTCTAAACCTGGGCCCACTTGCATGGCTCCCCAGTCCCAGCCTTATCATCAGCCACCACCTGGCCCTTGTCACCCCCTCAGGGCTCAGGCCTAGCACTCTTCAGCCTGAGGCTACCTGTATCCACTCTTTGGGTCAGGTCTTATCCCACTCCTCCCCCGCTTTTTGCTTCCGTTTGTCTCTGCCCCCCTATCTACGAACAATAAGTGGTTCTCCAATATACACAGAATGGGCAAACATGTTCATCTTGGCATCTTGTCCCCCACATAACATCAAGAGGTCTGGAATACTGCTTGACCTGGCAACCAAAGGGAAGACCATCCACTACATGACATAATTGAAAAATACCCAACACAGAAACATCTAAAAAGCAGAAAACCCCTACCGGTATCTGCTAGAAACATCATAGAGGAAGCAGGAGACACCATACTGTCATCATGGCCCCAGAGAAGGTGGGAAGATCAATGGAATAACAACCATGCCCCACTACAAAATGACACACAACTACTGTCCTCACACCCTACTGGTTATAAACCCCCACATAAGACATGGGTAAACCTGAAGCAACTGCAATCAGGCTATGGAGCCTTCAATAAAGTCAAACATAAAATGGCCCTTGCAAACTCACCATCATGCCCATGTGGCAAAGGAGATCAGACAGCCCAACATATATTAACTGACTGCCCTCTATATGGCCCCAGCAGGAGCAAACAGTCTGAAAGATTGCAGTAATATTCATGGAACTACTCTTAAATGGTTAGAGGAGTCAACTTTCTGAAGTTATATGCAAGAAGATGTCAAGCCTCTGCCCCTGGCAGGGCCCAACTTTGACATGGTCCTCTGACACCCCTGTATGGTTTCCTAACAATCCCTAATAGCCACCTCCAGCCCTCCAGTTATAAACTTAACTGCTACAAAACAGCTTTCAAACAAAAACATTTCCCACTCTGGGTAAAAGAGATCTTGGTCTCCTTCCCTTGGAGCTCTCACTTCTCAGGGTGGTTTGATGCCTGCCAGGACATCTGCATCCCCTGTCTCCCAGGAGCTCCATTCCCTGCAATGGACCAGGCCATACTGCCTACCTTTCTTCTGGCACTAGGTTTATGTGCCCTGGAGCCCTACCCGTTTTGGTCAGGTAAATCACTAATCAAGCACAGAAGTTTCTTCTTGTACCTAGTGGGCAACCTGCTCCTTACTGCTGCAGTTTATCCCAGCTGCTTGCAGCCTTATCCTCTGGGGTCATGTCTGGGTGGCTGTGGAGAGATGTGGGGGGATGTGGAGATATGTGGAGAGATGTGGGGGGCAGTGGGGTGTGTGGGTAGATGTGGGTGGATCATGGGGGGACTGTGTGTGGGGGGCTGCTCAGGAGGGGTGGGTCCCGTGCCACCAACAGAGTGCAGCCCCCCTGCACAGCTCATGGACTGCCCCCCAACAGGGGCCACATTCCTCTACAAGGTCACAGACCCCCAAAAGGCCACAGGCCCCCCAACAGGAGCTACAGCCCCCCGAACAGTGCTCCCCCTAAGTTGTGAAGCTTGCACAGCCATGCAAGCATGCCTGGAAGCATGACATGAGCTTGCCTGTGTGTATGCACATGCCATGCAGCTTAGAGGGAACGTTTCCCCCCAACAGAGGCCACAGCCCCTCCCCCCCACACAGGGGCTACAACCCTCCACAGGGGCTACATGCCCCACACAGGGGCTACAGATCCCTGACATGGGCCAGAGCCACCCCACAGGGGCTACCCCTGCAAGCAAGGCCCATGTGTCCCCTGCCCATTCCCCCAGCCCCTTCAATGGCTATCCCACCCAAACTCAGTATCCCAGCACTTAAAAAAGAAAAGAAAAAAAGCACCACACTCTCTGGCTGTAGCAGAGGCTGTTCGGGTCACTGAAGCCTCCTGGCAGAGTGCCCCCACTCAGCCTCTACTTCCCAATCACTCCCTTCACCTGGCCTCACACCTTATTGCCCCCCTACCTGGACTGAGCAGTCCAGGACTAATAAATACATAAATAAGCTCTGCACTCACCGGCAATAGCTGCAGCTGTCAGGGCCTCTGGGGCCTCCTGGCAGAGCCCCACCCCTGCCCAGCCCCCAATCCCTGATCACCCCCCACCTGCCTGGTCCTGCCCCCAA
>NW_005841936.1:388785-435142 GCF_000455745.1 Alligator sinensis
CCCCCACACACAGCACAGGGTAGCAGGGGGCAGTGGGGACTGGCCCCAGCTGCCTGCTGCCAGTGCTGCTGCTGTCACATTGCAGAGGTGCGGCTGTCTGAGCAGCCCCAGCTGCCTGCAGCTTGGTGCCCTGCTGACCTGGGCTACACCTGCGCAATGAGGCAGCGGCAGCACTGGTGTCAGGTGGCTGTGGCCATGGCCATGGCTGATCCCTGCTTCCCCTTGCTGCCCCATGCTGAATGCAGAACTTTTTAAAATTTTCTTTTTTTGAGTCCCAGACTGCTGGGGCTGGGTGCAGGGGTGGGGGGTGTGATTGGGGCATGGGGGCTGGGTGGGGCTAACCCATGGTCCCCAGCCCCCTTCTCTAACCCCCGCTACCCCTTACTAACCTGGCATGAAGGCCCCAGCTCCCTGAAGCCTGCACTGTTGCTTGTCCTGCATGGGTAGCCAGTGTGCTTCAGCAGTGGAAAAAGACCAGCCATACAGAAGCTCTGGCTGGATGCCAGAGCATCTCTGTGGAGGACCCAAGCCTCCGGTTGTCTCAGGGGATGGTCTAATTGCCTCAAGGCATGGTCTGCCCCACTTTTTTTGCCTGGGGTATTTTTTGACCCCTGGATATCCAGGGGTCTAATCTGGTCCCGCACTGCAAATATGCAGCACAGGGAATGTTTTTTTGTTCCCACACATGTCTCTTGCAGCATCAAAAAGGGCTTTGAGATGCTGCAAGAGACACATGCATGCTATTTTGGATGCACCCTGGCTGTCTGGAAATCTGCACCACTTCAGCTCACTGTGGTACAGCTAGCCTTGGCTCAGTTGCCTCCCTGCACAGCAAGACTAGGCTGCTGCTCCTTCCACTTTGGCTCCCTGTTACAGACAGTCAGTTACTAACTTGTTTCTTTAGAGATTTTGGGGGCATGGGGAGAAAGACGGCATACACTGGAAAAAGAAGAGTCCTCCAAACTGTATCAATCCTTACATACAACTCCCTATATACCCAAAATGGTACAGAGGAGAAGTGAGATAACCCCCTGATCCATCTAGGAGGGAACCAGCCACTTTCCAGATACTAATTTAATGGAAAATATTACAGTGAATAACTCTGATTTCTAGAAATCTTTTTCTGCATTTGAAGGAAACCCTATAAGATTGTAACAAGTAGTTTTCTACTTACACCCTTTATTGATTGCATTCTGTATAAATGTTTACAGAGTATGACAAGATTTTCTATATTTTTCTTCCTTTATGCATTCTAATGAGATAATTTCATAAAGATATAATTCCGGAAGCTATTATACAGTAAGAAAGGGCAGTAATAGGGTAAGAATATGAAAAGAGAATATAATACCTTTCAAAAGCCAGTGTGAATGTTATGAACTACCATGCCATTATGATGAGCTTGACACTGCAGTTTTGATAGGCATGAGCCATCCTAAAGTCAGTATGAAGCTACTGGAAAACTCAAAAAACCACCATCTCATCCAACTAAGACTTGGAGCTTAGTTTTTCAGAACAAAAAATTCAGAAACTCAGAAAGTTTGCATAAAGCTCCAACAAGCAAACTTTGATTCTTTAACTGACCAAATTTCTGAATTCTCAGCATTATTAGCAATCACCAAACATAGCTATTGTTAATGCAGCATATAGATAAATTAATGTAATACTTTTTTGTTTAATAATTCATTAATGAAGATGTTATTGTGTGAAATGCCAATGGAATGTGTTCAAAAGTCAATTTCAAATATAATTTTTTAAATATTAAAAACAGCAACTGGAATAACTGGAAATATTTTTAGCTATATGCATTTGCTAATATTGTGACTGCATTTATTATATAATATAGAAATGAGAGGAAAAGGCATTTATAAATGTATTCAATTTTGCTTTTAGTAAGATTTTGAATGTATTCAGTACTTAGCTACTATGTCCTCCTCAGAAGATAGTGCAGTGGAAATTGCTGATATGATTATATTGTTTAAAGAAATTTAATAAAGTAAATCAAATGGATGACACCATTACTCACCTACAATTAAAGCTGCTGCTGCTCTTGCAAAAAATCAGTTTGGATTATTTTGAAGGGCAAACCTTTTTTGCATTTGTCCAAGGTTACTTTGCACTTGTCCTCCTGCTACTTTGGCTCAGGCTCTGTGTTGAAAGTACTAATGGAATAGTATTGTGTGAATGTAAAAAGGGGAATCAGATATGTAAGTTGCAATAAACAGACTTGGAGGGTGGAGCAGTGATTCATGAATCTATATAGGGTATCTGGATTTTCAAAAAGCTTTGGACAAAACCCTATACCAAGGGCTCTTAATGAAATTACCACATCATGGAATTAAAGGCAATATCTGATTCTTGTGCATCAATAACTGGCTAAAGGACAGGAACTGAAGAGTAGCTATAAATGATCAGTTCTCACAATGGAGGGAAGAAAGTAGAGGGATCCTCCAAGTGTTTTAGATGCTGCTTAACATATTCATAAATGATTTAGAAGCGGGGTGGGGAAGGGTGGTGAATAGTTAGATGGCCAAGTCTGTGCATCGTGCCAAATGATTCAGCATGGTAAAAAATAAACCTAACTGAGACGAAATGTAGTAGGATGTCTTAACATTGAATGACTGGGCAACAAAATGGCAGATGAAGTTTGATAACTACAAAGTGAGATGCATAGGAAAGAATAACCTGATAAACATATGTGATGGACTATATACCAGATGTTACTACACAATAAAGAGGTCTTCAAATTATTGCGTATCATTCTCTGAAAACATCAGCCCAGTGTCCAGCATCAGTTAATAAAGGCAAACACAATGGAGGGAGGTAAAAAATGGAGTCCCACAGGGATCTGTCCTGGTCCACTATTTTGTTCAACATTTTCATCAATTGTCTGGAAATGGGGGTGCACAGTGAAATCTCCAAGTTTGCAGATGACCACAAATCATTCTGAGCACTCAAGTGCCAAGCTGATGGAGAGGATCTACAGAAAGATCTCACCAAGCTAAGTGAGTGCATAAAAAAAATTCAGATAAACTTCAATGTCAACAAGTGCAAGGAAATGCATATGAGGAAAAATAACTTCAGCTATATATACACAACACGGGGTTCTGTACTAGCTGTTACGACTCAGGAAAGAGACCTCAGACTCATGGCAAAAAGTTCTCTAAAAACATCAGTTCAGTGAACAGCAGTGATCAGAAAAAACAATAAAATGTCAGGCATTGAGGAGAATTGAAAACAAATGGAGAACATCATTGTATCACTATACAAATCCTTGGGGCACCCACATCTTGAATATTATATGCATTTTTGGTCCCCATATCTAAAAAAAGTATGTAGAAGAATTAGAGAAGGTACACAGAAGGACAACTGAAATGATAGGGCCTGAAGCACCTGCCATATTAGAAGAGACTAAAAAGGCTTGGAGTCTTCAGCTTGGAAAGGAGAAGGCTGACGGGTGAACATGCTAGAAGTCTATAAAATTATGAAGGGTGTGGACCAAGTGAACACAGAACTGTTGTTTATCAAGTCCCAGAATACTAGAACTAGGGGCCACCCACTGAAATTAGTAGGTGACAGGTTTAAAACTAACAAGAAAGCAACTTTTTATGCAACGTGCTGCTAACTTACAAAATTCATTGCCACAGGAGGTGGTGGAGGCTGATAGCCAGGTTCATAAAAGGGACTGGACAAACTCATGTATGATACTTCTATTAATGGCTATTGAACAGAATGGTTGGAGATTTTTCCTCTTGTGGATGCCAGGGAGGAATAGGGGATAGCTAACTCTAGAGATATCTAGTTCAATTCTCTTTTTCTATAGCCCCCATTTCTGCTACTGTCAGAGACAGAATACTGGGTCAGATGGACCATTGGTCTGATCCAGTATAGCACTTCTTATGTTCTTAATATTAGGAGCTATTAAGAAGGGAATTGGAAATAAAACACAAAATACCATTATGCTACTGTATAAATTAATGGTATTCACACAATTTGTTCTGGTCTGCCCACACCTGCAAGGCCACTGTGAAGGGCTAGAAAAGCCACAGAGAAGGGTGTGACTAGCCCTCTGCTGTTAAGACATGGAGGTGACCCAGGAGTCCAAGCTTCTCTCCTCTGTTCTGCTGCATTTCTTAGAGCAGGGGTAGGCAAAGTTTTTTGGCCGGAGTGCCAAAAAACACCACAATGCCTACCTCAGAAGGTGCCTGAGTGCCGGCATGGCAGAAAAACAAAATGAGGGCAAGGGGTACATGGCAGGATACCCTGCTTGTGCCCCTTGCCCCCCACCCAAAGCTCCTGCCCCCCAGCCCTACTGCCCCAGCAGGCAGCTGGGATGCTGTAAGCCCTGCTGGGACCAGCCTGGGCTCTGTTGCTGGCAGCAGCTACCCAGAGCTGGGGCTGGCTGTGGCGTGCCAAGCAAAATGGCCTCGCATGCCATGCTTGGCACACGTGCCAAGGGTTGCTGACTCCTGTCTTAGAGGATAGACTAGATCTTGCATCTGGGGTGACTCCTCATCCCTAGCTAACCTTGGTATTCTTCACCCCATAGTTTGAGAGAAAGATAAGAGAAAAATAAAAGAGCAGAAATACAAGATCTCAGGCAGGGTGTAGAGACTTGCAGGAGGGAGATGAGGGGGAAGCAGGGGTGGGAACCTGAGGCTACAGGGCAGCAATAGCACAGAAAGGGAAAGGGAGGGGGGAGGGAGTGGGAGCCTGAGGCCATGAATGACTCATGTCCCCAGTGGTGGTGGTGGCGGAGCGCGGTGGCAGTAAGTGGAGGAGTTCCCGCAGATGCCACTGGCACTGTCAGCAGCAGGGGTGGGGTGGGGTGGGTAGGGTTGAGCGCTGACCTGAGGCAGCCAGCAGGGATTGTGGACCAGCTGCGGGGTGGCAGCGGTGCCTTTTTGTATGAGATGCACTGCCAAACTCAGGGGGTGCACATGCACCCACGTGCACCCCCTATGCATTGTCCCTGCCTGAAGCTGTGGGGGATAGGTACAAGTCAGGCAAGTCAGGAGTTACAGGCAGCAGGGTACAAACTGCATGCCTCCCCCACCACCTCCACACTGCCTGCCCCTACCACCTACCCCCTATTGCCTGTCCCCCACTGCTCCCTCCACTGCCTCATACCACTAGGACTTCTCAGCATAGAGAAAAGATGACTGAGGGGGCTTATTACTGAAGTCCTTGCAATAATGAACACCATGAATATACTAAATAGTGATTTATCATTTACCATTGCTCACAGTACTAGAACTAAGGGGCATACAATGAAAAGATTAGGAGGAGCTTTAAAACAAACATAAGGAAATTCTTTTTCATATATTGTGCAATTGACTTTTAGAACTCAAAATATTGTAGAGACTGAGAATTTAATCAGGGTCAAAAAAACAACTGGACAAATTCATCCAAGATAGGTCCATCAGTGGGTATTAAAAATGATAGTAACGCTGCAGCCTCCAGATTAAGACTATCCTAGGCCTTCAATAGCTGGAAGCTATAAGGGAACTAGGCAAGGAAAAATGAGGCTGGATAGGGGATAGGGTCTGCATAAATACCCCTTAGTATCCATTCTGCACCACTGTGAGATACAGAATACTGGGCTAGGTATATCTGTGGTCTGACCCAGTATGCTATCTCTTACATTCTTAATATGAAAAGGTTCAAAGGACTGAGTTGGTTTCATTTCAAATAGTTACCAAGTGTTCCCATACTTATCACAATGTTATTCATATTGCTTTGGTCTGGAAGCCAAAAAATCTTGCTAGCTGAGTCTTCAAGGACTTCCTTGTTTTAGCACACTGAAAATAGCCTCTGAAATGGTATTGCAGTCATATGGTTAAAAGTTTCCATGCATACCATAGCCATCTACCAAATTAATTCAGAACTTTCCAGCTACTTGTCTTTGGCACTATATTAGTGGAGTTATACTTGGTCATGTTATTGCAAACTTTGTATTCAACATAACTTTTTCAACCTGCATGGAAGTTGGGGACAGAAGCATAGATTGTAGGAAGGAAGAATCTGGGAGGACAGTACAGGAAGTCAGTCTATGTACACATATTCAGAGTGCTAGCTCCAGTTGGACAAGTTCTTTTAAAGAGCCACTTACATTTAATAAGCATGGATTCCTTTCACTGTTATTATCCAGCAAAAAGAAAAAAAAAAAGAACCAATCATCATGAAGTCTCTTCAGAAGGGGACAAAGATTTGTTACAGTCTTTATAGATACTTTCAAAAACCAGAAAGTGAACAAGCAGAGCAATTGTTAAAGGTTAAACTATGCTTTATGTCACTATAAAGAGTTCAGTTCAGGTTTTGCCTGAGAGTTTGAGTCAGCTCTTATTTCAACTAGACTGCTTTACCCGTCATTAAAATTGTCTCCATCAGAAAGTAGCTGTGAAACTCATCTCCCTTTCCCTTTCAGAGATCCTTTTCACTTTATCTTTGCTTTCATATTCTTTCATCAGTATTACAGCAACTTTAACCACGGCCTCATTTATGATTGTGAAATACAAATTGATCAGGAGGGTGGGGAGTTATAAAGATTATTCAAAATCTGTGTAGTTCATAATCATTTTTTATTCCATTCAACTTTTGCAAAAGTTTTCATTAGACTTTTGTGAGTCAGAAAGCATGGAGGCACCCATACTAGTAGTACTGTAAATAGAATCAATAGGTTTTAATGTTTTTGTTCTAGGATTTTTAAGTACTTTGTTAGACACAGGTACTGAATAAAGAAGTCTATGACAAACCACTGATGACTCACCATGGAAGATTAGGATGAGTCACCAAACTATATCCTGAAGCAATATAAAAATATTTCAGAAAAGCTGGGGGTTTTGTGCTCCTGTGGAAGAATTCCATCAAAACAAGAACATTTTTAAAAGGGTCTCAAACACAGGAGAAAATCAGACCCCATTTTGAGAATAGAATATAATATTTAAATAATGGGTCAGACAGCAATTTAAAGATAATTCACAGTTTATATTTCTGAATGAATAAACATTTTTAGTTTTTGTAATTTTATATATAGATTATCTTGCCAGATCTTAGGATGGGATTTTGAATGTCATGATGTTTATTATCTTTTACTTTCCATTTGTTTTCTTTTGGGAAGGGAAGGGAAGGGAAGAAGAGAAAAAACAAGAACAAGAAAAGGAGAAAAGGAACAAGATAAAAATAAAAAAGACAAATAAAAAAAGAAACAGAAAAAAGAAAAGGAAAAAATCTAATCCTTTAAAAGTCAATTTTATTTAAGAAATTTGAGATTTTTTTGGAAGACTATTTTTAGTTTCAAAGGGAACAAAATACTTTGTCCTTTTTGCTGAAGGCAAGTAGAACTGATATACTTTATGACCATATGCTTACTAGTCATTGATAAGTAGTTGAACTAACTTGCCTTTGAGTTATGTCTTTATAAACCTCAAGGACACAGAGGCAAGAAAAGACTAAATAGCAATGGCTCCATTACAGTATTCCATCCTTTTCTGAAAATTTTGGCTTGCACTCTAATAATTGTTTTCAATACCATGAAATTATTAATTCTGTTTGCCCATTCTTTTATAGACATTATGGTATTCTTAAACCACTAATGTCAATTTTAAAGTGAGATCTCTGTTCTCTGTAACATATAAAAAGAAGTGAAAGGTAATTTTTTATAATAATTAGTTTAATAGAAATCATGACAGTTGGCTGCTTCAAGAATAAGTGTAAACTTAAAAAAAAGTAATTCATTATCCAGAGAGGCACTCAAAGTCTAGGTACAGGCATTACACTTATATCAGTATAAGCACTTGGAAACCAGCCTACAGCTGTAACTACAGAAGTTCAGTGTACATAGACCAGTTAAAAGATGGCACAACCTGGTCTAAGATAGACCTGGATGGATGTAGTATCAGACTTAAGTGATTTAGGTTAAACTGATCTATAAAATTTTTGCATTAGATCCTCTACCGACTGAAATTAGGTCACAGTCCACCAGCATGCCAGGTGCCTTTGCAGCCCCCCACATCCCCTCACATGAAGGCATGCTGGAATTTGGCTCTCACTTGGCTGCTCTGGTTGAGCACCTAACTGGTCCTACCCCCAGGTTGTCAGAGAACCAAGGAAGCAAAGCTCTGTCCCCAGCCCCACATCCTGTCTGCACCTGTCAGCTAGTCTGGGCAGCGGGGGAAGTGGGAACAGAGGCCCCTCTTGCAGCAATCTCCAGCTGTGCTGGCTCAGATCTGGAGGGATTGTGACCAGACCTGCAAAGCAGGGTCCTTGGCTTCCTCCCTGCTTTCCCTCCCTGCCCCCAACTACACAGCCCATCTGACAGGTGCAGGCAGGAAGCATGGCACCAGCTGTCAGCCAGGATAAGCATCCAGCAGTGGGGGGCAGAGAGCCCCCCACACCCCCCACACCCCCTAGTTCTGCTGGCTCAGAACTGGAGGGCCCAGGGCCATGTCAGGACTTCCCTGCCCACCGCTGCTGCTGCTAACTGGCCATTGGCAGGGGGCAAGGCTGGGTAATCAGGGGTGGCCAGCTGCTCAGCTGGGATTGGCATTCTCCAGCAGCCTGTTGGGAGACATGCGAGAGCACCACAACCTGCTGGACTCAGCCAGCACAGACAGCTTGCAGACCTCCAGGGTGAATGTCTGTTCTGTTCACTCCTGACCTAACCTAGGGCACTTAGAGTAAAGCATAAAACTTAGATTGCTTCCACCTTGGGCTTTTTGACCATCTGTACCTGGACATAGACAGTCATTAAACCAGAAAAGAAATTATTTTTTTCATGCATTGCATCGAAGTGTTTAATATATGGGGGAAAATGCTCCTAACACATTCATGATATCTAGTTAATGTAGCCACTTTGGGGAATGTTTTTCAAACTGTCAACAAAGACATGGAGAAAAAAATAGTCACTTATTCCTGAGGGAACGATCTAATATACAGCTAGTACATATAGAAATCTTCTATAGATAAATGCACATAAAAAAAACTTCTTCAGAAAAAAAGAATGTGTTTTCTTAAGTTCAATCGACACTTAAGAATTTAGTATTCAGTTTGATATTAGATGATCTTTAGAGGATTTCAAGGCATAAACACTTGACATTATGACTGCCAATTTATGCCATCCTTATTTACAAAGCCCTTAAGTTTCATGTTGTATATGAACATTTTGGATGTCAAATAGGATGGAGTTAAGGTAAAAAGCATGCAGTCCTAGAGCTCTACTAATTCATCTATTCTGAAGAACATTTCCTCCTCCACAAGCGAATTCCATTAAATACTGAGTTTGTTAAGATATATACTGTTTCTGTAACTGAGGTGGATTTTTTGAGGTCTAAAGTGGATATACCCCAAAACTACTTACATGATAAGATGTATTATTACAGATTTCATTTCATGCCAGCCAGAAAAATTGTATAGATATGATACAAATGCTTTGCACCAAGCAACAGAAAAATATAATTCCATTTCAAATATGGCAACACAGAGACTTACATCATTTCACACATAACCTTAATGTTTTTGTTCATGAGTTTGTATTTATAGGCTAAGTACAGACAGTCAAAAAGCCTGAGGATAAATTGATTCAGTATTTGCAGGTGTAAGTTGTGTAGATTGAACTGATAAGCAAGCAAACAGACATTGATTTTGACTCTGGAAATGCAGCGATATGCCTGCAGTGGCCCAAACCATAAGCTGAGGGTCACTAGAGCATGCATCCCTGCTCAGCTGGAGTGGACAGCCTGCACCAAGAATAGCTCACCCACCCTATGGCAGGGGGGTTGTGGGGAGGTGCAAAGCATCCTAGGATGCTGGGGGAATGTAAATTAACCTCAGTCCCTGGAAAAAGCATGGAGGAGATACTCAAGGTATCCATTTGTCAGTGCTTGGAGGAGTGTCACAGGGAAAAATAGAAGGGAGGACCCCAAAATACCAGGGTGGAGCCCCGGGGACAGCAACCCTCAGAGGGGAATGGAGGAATAAGCAAGGGTAAAGGGAGATACTTACGTGCAGCGGGGCCCACGGCGAAGCCGGAACACGAGGAGGTACCTGCACGGAACATCAGCCATGCCTTTATACAGCTGTGGCCAGCTGGTGATGTCAGCTATGATTGCCAGCCAGTGGAAATAAAATGGGCCACTGGCAAAGAGGTGGGGGGCAGAATGGCATCGGCAGGAGCACCAGCAAGAGGTGTCTCTCCAAAGCTCCTATGGGAACGAGAGGAGCCGGAGGGTGCTTCCCCTGGCGGGGAAGGACTCTTCCGCGCACGCTGCAAGCCAGAGACTGCTGGCTGCAGTGAGGGGAGCCGAGAGTGGGAGGTGGTGCCTCATGACTGGGAACCCGGGCAAAAGGGCAGAGGGGCACAGAAAGACCCCGACGCCAGTGGCTGCAGCAGAGGGGCTGGGGAGGCCGACACAATCCCTAGCACCAGACCAGGTGGGACCATTGAGAGCACCGGGAAAAGCCTAAGAGGTGCACCAGGTGGGAGATGGGAGGCAAGGGCAGCGTGAGAGGCTGCGAAGCACAGCCCTCGGCGGCATGGCACTGATCCAGCAGGTGACGAGGATCCAAGCGTCCACTGGAGGACCACAGGTGGCCTGAAGAAACAAAAGGCTGGTCAACGAGGGAGAAGAATTGTGGTGGAGTCCGCAGGATACCCCAGCTACGTACAGAGCCTAACATAGACCCATAGTGTCAAGGGCGGGATGTTAGCAACTAGGCCAAGGGGGTCTGGTAAAGGGGGCAGTTGGGTCCCTCAGAGTGTATCAGTGGGGTTTTTTTTTTGTATTTTGTGTTTCCCACTTTTGGAGGGGTTGGGGGTCAGAGATCACGGAGCCTGATTGTCATTTAGCCTCAGGGTTGGTTGTTAGCCTTAGGGAAAAGGCAGCGGCCTCATAGCCCAGGTAGGATACCGCAGGCTGCTTACGCTTTAAGCAGGGAGGACCACCCCATGAAAGTAATCAGGGGATCAGTGGCCGGGAACCTGGCCAGGAGGACAGCATTGCCCATCAAGGCTGGGTGTAAGGGCGAGGTAGAGGGGAGGTGGAGCCTCGCAGAAGACCGCTGGATAGACGTTCCACCATTGAGAGACTCTGAGTGGTTGGACCCACCACTGAAATAATATTCAAAGTCATGGCAGGTGAGATTGGGGAAGACCACACCGGAAGCAGACACCTACTGGATGAACCACCAGGGACGGTAAGGTGAACACCATTGAACATCCAGACCAGAGTCACACATGACCGGATGTTCGAGGCCAGGCGGGCACAAGGAGAAAAGGTAATCTTTGAAGCTAAGCAGCCCTGGGCACAGCTAGTATGTGGATGGGAGACCACCTGGGAATCCCAGGTGCCATAAGCCATTTTATTTAGACCTACAAAGGATGGAGGATGGGCTCCACCTCCAAGGAGGAATATTCTGCACTGTTCCACATCTGCACGGAGTGAACCAGGAAAGCAAAGGCTGCAACAGAACTCCAACTGCCTACTAGGATCAGGGATAATAAAAATTCCTTTTTTAGATATGTGGGGAGCTGGAAGAAAAGGAAGTTGCCCTTCCTTTTCTTCCAGCTTTAGCAATTTGCTAAATGGGTACTTTGTGTCAGTTTTTCACCAGTCTCATGGGATGCCCCTGCCCACTGTGAGACAGGGAGGCCCAGGTGAGGGAGATTCCTTACCATCCATCAAAGCTGACCTTGTGAAGAAACACCTTGACAGGCTGGATACCTTCAAGCCAGCTGGCCCTGATGGTTTACACCCTAGGGTACTTAAAGAGCTGGCAGGCTTCATAGCTCAGGCCCTGGCACAGATCTTTGAGAACTCCTGGTGCTCTGGTGAAGTGCCCAAAGATTGGAAGAGGGCCAATGTCATGCCAATCTTCAAGAAAGGGAGGAAAGTAGATCTGGCAAACTACAAGCCCATCAGCCTGACCTCTATGCTGGGGAAGGTCTTGGAAAAGATTATCAAAGAGGCCATCCTTAACAGACTAGCTGACGGAAATATCCTGAGGGATACCCAGCATGGGTTTCTTGTGGGTAGGTCTTGCTTGACCAATCTCCTTTCCTTTTACAACCAGGTGACCTATCACCTGGACAAGGGGGAAGAGATTGATGTCATATATCTTGACTTTAAAAAAGCCTTCAATCTGGTATCCCATGATCACCTCTTGGTAAAACTAGCTGACTGCAGCCTTGGGTCCATCATGATCTGCTGGCTGAGGAATTGGCTCTGTGGTCAGACTCAGAGGGTGGTGGTTGATGGAAGTCAATCATCATGGTGCCCTGTGACCAGTGGGATCCCTCAAGGCTCTATCCTTCCACCTGTATTATTCAACATCTTCATTAATGATGTGGACATTGGAGTCAGAAGTGGACTGGCCAAGTTTGTTGATCATACCAAACTTTGGGGTAAAGCATCAACACCTGAGGACAGCAGGGCAATCCAGGCTGAGCTCGACAAGCTCAGGAAATGGGCAGATGAGAACCTGATGGTGTTTAACACCGAAAAAGGCAAGGTTCTCCACCTTGGGAGGAAAAACCTGCAGCATCCTTATAGGCTTGGCAGTGCTATGCTGACTAGCACTACGGACGAGAAGGATTTGGGGGTCAAGATTGACCACAAGATGAACATGAGCCTGCAATGTGATGCTGCAGTTAGTAAAGTGAGCAAAACCCTGGCTTGTATCCATAGATGCTTCCAAAGCAAATCCCAGGACATCAGTCTCCCATTGTACTTGGCCTTGGCCGCAGCGCTAGTACTGCATCCAGTTTTGGGCTCCACAATTCAAAAAAGATGTGGAGAAGCTTGAGCGAGTCCAGAGAAGAGCCATGTGCATGATCAGAGTTCAGGAAAATAGACTTTATGATGACAGACTGAGAGCTATGGGACTCTTCAGCCTGGAAAAATGCAGGCTCAGAGGTGATCTGATGACCACCTATAAGTTTATAAGTGGTGTCCATCAGGATCTGGGGGAATGTTTGCTCACCAGAGCATCCCAAGGGATGACAAGGTCTAACAGTTATAAACTCCTGCAAGACCGTTTCAGGCTGGACATAAGGAAGAATTTCTTTACTGTCCGAGCCCCCAAGGTCTGGAATAGCCTGCCATTGGAGGCGGTTCAAGCACCTACTTTGAACACCTTCAAGAGAAAATTGGATGTTTATCTTGCTGGGATCCTGTGATCCCAGCTGACTTCCTGCCCCGGGGGCAGGAGGCTGCATTTGATGATCTCCTGAAGTCCCTTCCATCCCTAACATCTGTTAAATCTGTGAAAGGCATGTCTGACCAACCTGATTCTGGGGATACCAGTGGTTGTGGTGTACCTTGATTTTAGCAAGACTTTTGATACGGTCTCTCATAACATTCTCACAGGCAAGCTAACTGTGGTGGCGAGAAGCCCTTACAAGTGCTGGGGAAAACCCACAGTGTTCCCTGAAGGGGGAAAGAGAGCACCCACACCACAGTAAGGTTACCGTTCGGATGGGCAGGGATGGAGCAGGAGCCGCACAAGCCGGCAGAAAGCCAGCTCTTCAAAAGGCTGCTTCCCGGGCAGGGCGGTGGCCACCTGATTGCAGTAGCTGACATTGCTACCATGGGAAATTAAGAAACCCCACCAGCTTCCATCAGGGGAGAGAGGGAAGCCAGCTGGGAGAGTGCTGGCCAGAGGGAAGCTCTAGGCTCCAGGAGTGGAAACTACACTGGCACTGCCCTGCAGTGGTTGAATGGGAGCAGTGGCTAGCAACCAGCTGGGGACGGGCTGTTCCCAGACTTTCCTCATTAAAGAAATCCAGGCAGATGCTCCTCTCAGAGAGCATGGCTGCCATCTGAGGCTCACATCCCTGAGGCTAGCGGGGGGTTGGGGCTGTCGGAGCAAACTTCATCCAGAGAATGAGCTGAAGCCTTACCACCAATGCTGAACCCCATGGTCAAGGGGCAGACATCACATCAGGATGCAGACCTGCATATCCGAGCAGTTGGCATGTGGATGGGGTGTAGGGGAGGTGGAGCCCTAAGGAACACCATGGCGCACCCATGAATACTCCACTCTGGGACAAGAGGCAAGGAAAGACACCACTGAACCCCAGATACCATCAAGTCACAGCAGGAGAGTTGAGGGAACCCTGACCTTGGGGTGGAGTCATACACATAGCGCCGACTAGTGGCGTGACAGTGGTGCATTGGCTAGGAATGGGGCTCCTGCCATAGCGGATCAGTGATCCTGACCCGAGCAGAGTTAACCATGCAGCCTTCAGCTGTAGCCCACACTGAACTCCTGACACAAGCCATCCAGGAAATCAGCCAAGTGCTGGAAATACAGCAGCTACAGGGCACCCACCAGCAAGAATGGATGCAGTGTTGTTGTGTATAATGCGGGATGACGACCCTGAAGCCTACATTGAGGCATTCAAGAGGACGGCTCTACCGACTGGGTTGGGCCATAGGCAGTGGGCCCATCAGTTGGGTGCCCTGGTGGTGGACACGGCCCAGGCAGTATATTGGGTGCTGTCAAGGGAAGAAGCCTGTAATTATGACACGGTAAAGGCAGCAATCCTATACAGGCTTGAGACTTCACCCAAGAGACATCGACAGGCCTTCTGAGCACGGAAGGCAAAAGATGTCAAGTGGCCTCACAGCTTACTCCAGTACCTGCGAGATGCTTTGAATAAGTGGCTCCCCATGAACCAGTTCAATCAACGCAGGGTCATAGACCAGGTTCTTCTGGAACAATTCCTTTGGGACCTAGAGGAGGACACTCAGATATGGGTGAGACAACTCCAACCACAGAACAGCAAAGAGACCCTCTGCCTCACTGTTGCTTTCTCCATGTTGGAGAACGAGTTCAGTCACAGGCAAGGCTTCCATGCCCCAACTGGGGGCATGACCCAAGAAGAGGTGAAAAGTATAGGGACCCAGAAGGGGACAGTGAGGGGTGTCATCTGCTATCATTGTGGCCGTACCGGTCATATCACGCCGGAGCGTGGGCTGCGCTTGAGAGAGCTAAGTCACAGCTTAGTGCCACCTCCCATCCCTAGAGATAAACCAAGGGAAGCCAAATGGGGCAAGCCCATGGATTGTAGTTTTGGTGAAACCCTACTGTCCCAGGGACACAACTACAGGGGAGCTAGAGACGCTCCCCTCAGGGGACCCCAGGATGGGGGCTACACACCTCATGGGAACCCCCCCCCCAAAACAAAAACTACTTACCAGCCACAGGATGCCAGATGCCAGAGGAACAAAGAGTGGAGCCCATGCAGTTCACTAGCTTTGCTTATATACAGCTAGAGCTGGCAGGTGACATGAGGAGCAATAATGAGCTGGTGAACATAAAAGGGAGCACTGTAAGAGAAATGGGAGAGTGGGACAGGCAGAAAAGGCTGTAGAGGCTCTCCACGCTGGTGAGAGGCAGCGCTGGCATGGAAGAAAGGATCCCAATCAGAGAGAAGCAGCGGGGGCAGCAGAGGCTCTCTGCACCATTGGCAGGCAGCCCTGGTGTGAAGAGGCAGATTATGCTTGGGGAGAGGCACCCAAAGTGGCAGTGAATACACCCCACACAGGCCACAAGCAGCACTGGTGTCCAGGGGATGAACTCATTCCTGAAGGAGCTATAGTAACACTGGAGATGGCGGAAGCTTCTCACCCTGGGTTCCCACGGGTATGAAGCTGAGGAGGGAGGCTGACCCGAGGAAGGTCAGAAGATACCCTAGTGAAAGTGAAGAGTGGAGCAGCACCAGGGGACACCACCTGGCTTAGGTTCTGGGGCTGAGAGAGGGAAGGAGCAGCATAGCCTGATCTCTTCTCTTCTATCCGCCCTCTTATCCTTTTCTTTAAGTCCTTTTTCTCTTTAGTTGCGTCTGGTCTGTATATAGTTTCTTGTGTTGCTCTTGTGGTTTGCCGTTTTCTTTGGGTGTTTGGTGGTTAGGTCCACCTCAATGGGGATCTGACCGACACCTCAACACCAGGGTGATCACGAGGTTCAGCAAGTAGCTGTCAACACTGGGGGAGATAGATGAGACAGGCGTATCCAGTAGGCCTGTAGCCTACCAAAGAAACAAAGTTAATAACCAGTCCCAAAGAGGGCGTAAAGAGCAAAGGTCATCTAAAGTGCAGGGATGGCTGCGTTAAGATCAGGTGGCCCACCGGAGGTTGGCATAAGGAAGAGGTGTAGGGGAGGTGGAGCCCCACAAATATCCACCGGGAGGAGTGACCAACCCTGAGGGACCCACAGAAGAAGACTCCTCCACTGAAAATATACTCAAAGTCATGGCAGGTGAGTTTAGGGGCCTTCTCCAGTGTGATCGAGGTCCCTCTCAGTGGTCGCATGAACCCTCACCACGCCCACCACCAGGCGCATGCACTAAGGCAGTGTGAGAGCAGGTATTTGAAACAAGGCAGGCACACCTACAGGAAGGAGGCTGGAAACAACCAGTAGTTATGGCCTGGATCGGTGACTGGATGGTATGAGCTACCCTGGACACAGGATATTCACAGTCCCTACTCCACACAGATCTGGCTCCAAAAGCAGGTGTGTGGGAGGCTGGATCCCGGGTTGTGACATGCATTTTGGGGGTGTGAAATGCACTTCCAGAGTTGCTACCTCCCATTGAGAGTAATGAGTTTCAAGGTGAGCTAAGGGTTGTCCTGGTCTCAGCATTGGCCTGTGAAATGATCCTAGGCTGAGAATGGGGACCAATCTACATGGTGCTAGAGTGAGTAAGAGCCACTGAAGAAGAAAGAAAGTGATTATGGAGAGATGAGAGCTGGGCAGGGGAAACATCCTCCCAGCAGGATGTGCCTGTTCAGGGCAGCATAGATGTGGAGTAGGTGGCCAGTACGGTTCAATTTCATCAAGCACAGTGGGAAGATCCAGAGCTGCAACAGTTGGTAACTGTGAAGCCAGGAGAAGGGACATCCAGGAGCACCTCCTGTTATGAGGTAATGGGGGGTCTGTTGTATCGGGTCCAGAGGGGTCAGGAGGGTATTGTGGAGAGATGTCAGCTGTTGGTCCCAGCCCCATTCCGCCAGCAAATTTAGAGGCTGGCACATGACACCCTGCTAGGGGGCCATCTAGGGTGCAACAAGACCAGGGTGAGACTGGTCCATTATTTCTTTTGGCCCCAGCTACAAGATGATGTGGACAGGTGGGGTGTGGCATGTCCTGAGTGCCAGAGAGCCCATGAGTTGAGACCTCAGAAGGCCCCCTTGCAGCCCATGCCAGTGATTGAAATGCCCTTCTCACGCATTGTGCTGGGCATCGTGGGACCCCTGCCAAAGTCTCATGGGGGATACCAATATGTATTAGTCTTGGTTAACTATGCAGCACATTTTCTGAAAGCAGTTCTGCTTAGGTCAATCATGGCTACTTGAGTGGCTGAAGAGCTGTTAAAGTGGATCGCCTGCTTGGGAATCCCCCATGAAATACTCACTGACCAGGGGACTAATTTTATGTTGGGAGTAATGAAGGCACTATGAAGCACCCTGGGCATCAACCATCTGAAGATGTCCATTTATCACCCCCAGATCAATGGGTTAGAGGAGAGACTCAATGGGACCACCAAGAGGATGCTCAGGAGATGAGCACAAGAGGATCCATGTAGGTGGGACATGGTATTAACCCCACTATTATTTGCACTGTGGGATGCTCCTCATGAATCCACACACTTCTTGCCCTTCCAGCTGGTATACAGCCACAACCCAAGGGGTCTCTTACAGATTGTTAGAGAAGAGTGGGAGAGGCCAGTGGGGCCAGGGATTATGGCAGAAAAGTATTGCCAGGAATTGCAAGAGCGTATAAACAAAGCCCAGAGAATTGCTTGCCAAAATCTCCGGGCAGTGGAAGAACAGCAAAATACCCAGTATGATCGGAGAATGAAGTCCAGGACATTCTAACCAGGAGACATGGTACTAGTATCACTTCCAGCTTTGACAAGTAAGCACCTCTCCATGTGGTAAGGCCCTTTTAAAGTGACCTGGCAAGTAGTTCCGGTAGATTACGAGGTACTCAAACCTGGACACTGCTGGGAACGCCAGTTCTACCATGTCAACCTTCTCAAAGAATGGAGGGCACTGCAGGGCTGGATGGCACAACACGAGGAGATGGGAGAGGAGTTAGGACCTTCTTGCCTGGAGTTGGGGGATGGAGCAACTCAACTTCAGCTTGGGGAAGACCTAAACACCGAGCAACAGCAGGAGCTGACAGAGATGGTAGAAGCCTTCTGAGATGTGTTCCAAGAGACCCCAGGATGGGCCCAAGGAATAGAATATGAAATCAGGACACTGCCAGGTGCTCTAGTCAGGGAGCAATGGAGGCCTATACCTAATTGACTGCAACAAGAAGTATGGCAGGAAATAGAGAAGATACAGAGGCAAGGGATTATCCAGCATTCTCAAAGCCCCTGGCACAGTCCAGCAGTACCAGTAGCCAAACCCAATGGGTCACTCCACCTGTGCATAGACTGCTGGAAGTTGAAAGCACTGGCGACCTTTGACGTGTTCCCCATGCCCCATATCACCCACCTCATAAGGAAGATCAGGGAAGCAAGGTATATATCTACCATTGACTTAGCCAAAGGATATTGGCAAATCCTGATGAGACCTGCTGATTGAGCCAAAACAGAGAGCCAAAACAATGTAAGCATGCAGCCTATGCTGCTGCTTACATTGACGACATAATCATCTTTACCACAGATTTGCAACGACATCTTAATGCCCTGAGGGCCATCCTGGGGGAACTCAAAGTGGCCGGATTTTTTTACAATCCAAAACAATGTAAACTGGCAGGAAAAGAGACCAAGTATCTGGGGTTTTGTGTGGGTCAGGGAACTATCCGACCCTTCAAAGGCAAAGTAGAGGCGATACGCCATTTTGAGGAGCCACACAACTGTCAACTCCACTGGGGCTCATTAATTACTATGGAAGATTTATACCGCACTTCACAGAGCTTGCCGCACCCCTCACAGATGCACTCCAAAGAAGGGCATCAAGGGCTCTACAATGGATGGCTGAAATGACAAAAAGCATTGAGAATCTGAAGGAGGCCATGTGTCGAGATGTAGTAGTGCATACCCCAGACTTCTCTGCCCCTTTTATCTTACAGACTGATGCATCTGGTAGTGCCTCGGGGGTGATCCTGCTACAACAATGGGGGGAAGATGAGTGCCCGATCACATTTGCAAGCTGTAAGCTTACCTGAGTAGAAGCCAGGTATGCTACAATAGAAAAGGAGTGCCTAGCCATATGCTGGGCAGTGGAATATTACAAATACTATTTGATGAGACAGGAGCTCCTTGTAGTAATAGATCATGCACCACTTCAGTGGCTAACCAAAACCTATATAGAGAACACCCACATAACCCACTGGGCACTTGCTCTGCAACCTTTTAGGTTCACAGTGGTGCACTGCCCTGGTAAAGATAACCTCATGGCAGATTTCCTCTCCAGATACATCAGTCTGGATGAGCCAGCTGAGGAGGCATGCCCAACACACCAGAAGCAACATCATATGACTCAAGATGCATGGCAAGATACCAAGGAGCCACAAGGCAGCTTAAGAGGGGAGGTCTGCGGTGGTAAGAAGCCCCCACAGGCACCAGGGACAACCCCCAGCATTCCCAAAGGGGGAAAGAGAGCACCCTGCCCCACAGGAAACTTGCCGTCTGGATGGGTGGGGGCGGAGCAGGAGCCGTGCAAGCCAGAGTTTCTCCAGCTCTTCAAGCAGCTGCTTCCTGGGTGGGGCAGCAGCCAGCTGATTGCAGCAGCTGACACTGATGCTGCTGCCACAGGAAATTTAAAAACCCCAAGCTGGCAGGGGAGAGAGGGAAGCCAGCTGGGAAAGTGCTGGTCAGAGGGGAGCTCTAGGCACCAGGAGCGGAGACTCCACTGGCACTGCCCCATGGTGGCTGAGCAGGAGCAGTGGCTGGCATCCAGCTGGGGGCGGGCTATTCCCAGCCTTTCCTCATTAAAGAAATCCAGGCAGGAGCTCCTCTCAGAGAGGACGCCTGCCATCTGAGGCTCAGACCCCTGAGGCTAGTGGGGGGTCAGAGCTGTCAGAGCAATCTTCACCCAGATGACAAGCTGGAGCATTACCACCAATGCTGAACCCCATGGTCAAGAGGCAGACATCATGTCAGGATGCAGACCTGTGTACCCAAGCAGTTGGCATGAGAACAGGGTGTAGGGGAGGCGGAGCCCTGAGGAACACCATGGCGCACCCGTGAGTACTCTGCCCTGGGACTAGAGGGGACGAAAGACACCACTGAATCCCCTCCTTCTTCATAGATATCATTAAATCATGGCAGGTGAGTTGGGGGTACCCTGACCTTGGGGCAGAGTCATACTCATAGCACCAACTCGTGACATGACACTAAGGAACAATGGGCTAGATAAATGGACCATAAGGTGGATAGAAAATTGGCTGGAGCATTAGGCTCAGAGAGTAGTATTCAATAGCGCGAGGTCTAGTTGGCAGCTGGTATCAAGTGGAGTCCCCCAGGGATCAGTGATGGGGCCAGTTTTGTTCAATGTCTTCATCAATGACCTAGGGATGGAGTGCAACCTCAGTAAGTTTGCAGATGACACCAAGCTGGGGGGAGTAGTAGATATGCTGGAGGATAGGGCTAGGATTGAGAGTGACCTAGACAAATTGGAGGACTGGGACAAAAGAAATCTCATGAGATTCAACAAGGACAAATGCAAAGTTCTACACTTGGGACAGAACAATCCTATTCACCAGTACAGGATGAGGACTGACTGGTTGGGCAACAGCTCTGCAGAAAAGGACCTGGAGGTCACAGCAAACAATAAGCTGAATATGAGCCATCAGTGTGCCCTTGTTGCCAAGAAGGCTAATGGCATATTGGACTGCATTGGTAGCTGTGTTGCCAATAGGATAAGGTAGGAATTATGCCCCCCTTTTCAGCACTGGTGAGGCCACATACTTTTGGACTCCCCACTACAGAAAGGACATGGACAAATTGGAAACAGTCGAGTGGAGGATGACAAAAATGCTGTGGGGGCTGGGGGACATGACTTATGAGGGAAGGCTGGGGGAACTGGGCTTATTTAGTCTAAAGAAGAGGAGACTGAGAGGAGACTTAACAGTAGTCTTCAACTTCCTGGAGGGGGTTTCAAAAGAGGATGAAGCTACGCTATTCTCAGTGGTGGCAGATGACAGAACTAGGAGCAATGGTCTCAAGTTGCAGCAAGGGAAGTTTAGGTTAGATATTAGGAAGGATTTTCTCACTAGGAGGGTAAGTAAAACACTGTAACAGGTTACTGAGAGAGGTGGTAGAATCTCCATCCTTGGAGGTTTTCAAAACCTGGCTACATAAAGCTTTGGCTGAGGTGATCTAATTGGGGATGGTCCTGCTTTGAGCAGGGGGTTGGATTGGATGACCTCCTGGGGTCCCTTCCAACCCTAACATTCTATGATTCTATAAATCAGAAGGGGATCTGGGACAGAAGTTCAATAAACTGATTTAACCTAAATCGGTTAAGTCTGATACTACATCCAACCAGGTTTATCTTAATTAAATTTCAGCCATTTTGAAACTGGTTTCCATGCACTGAATTTCCTGTTGTGTTACAGATTTAAACTGATTTCCAGTCACTTATATTGGTCCATGTGCAATTTCTGTCCCTAGCCATAGAGCTAAATTCTGAAGACATTACTCAGTCCTTGTCAGGCATAATCCTAGTAAAGCCAAATGGAACTTTTCTGAAGAAGTTCCTGAGCAAGGTTCTCAGAATTTGGCCTGAAGAATTCACTTTAACTATACTATATATAGATATCTATGTAGATAGAAATCTATATTTATATGCAGGATTACTGAATTAACTGTTGTTATTATATGATTTTTGAGGCCTAAACAATGCTCCAAATGAGAACTTTTACCAGACTGTGAGAAGGTGAGGGGTCATCTTAAGTTCTCCCTCCCTTGGTATCCTACTCATTTTACCATTGGAACTGATGAAACAGGATCTTTGCTTAGTGATAAAGCTCTCAGACTTTCTCCTGACATTACCCAAGCCAAGCGCTTTTCACCGAGAGAAATTAGAAGATGTGGCTACTGAGCATTGAAAAAAAGCTTCTTGTTGTTTCTGCTGTCATCTTGATTTTTCCTTCTTGGGTGCATAATAGAGAAAATGGATCCCATGGGTTAACTCTCACACTTGTTACCCTACATTTCCTCAATCTGACTGAGTGTAAGTAATGGAACAGTTTTTTAATGGCCCACTATCCCAAATGCCCTTATAACCCTTCACTAGAGCTGGTTTGTAGCTGACAAATATGACAGGCAGAGCTAGTGAACCCCTAGGCCAGCAATATTCTCATCTCTAATCCATCACAGACATCAAAAAATAATGAGATCTCTTGAAACTGCGCCAGCAGTGAGCTCATGTGACACTGAGATGATGAATTAACTCAACCACTTACAAAGCAGTAGGCAGTATACTAACATACACAGGTAATTTTACAATTTGTGCGGTGGCCTTGCAGGGAAAATGTTGAAATACAACCGCCTTATCTGTATTACCGCTGGTCACTAAATCCAGCCTATTTCCATTTTTAATCCCACTTATAATCATGCTGTATTTTATTTCCTTTTGCACAGCATGAAAATGTAATTCTGCTATCATCATGCTGTGAAAGCAGATAAGATACAGAACCAGGTCAGTGCATTAGAGAAATGCTGCTTTGGTATGACAGTAGACATTCAACAGGATAGGTGAAACATCCAAAAAGTGGACAGGCATTTGTTTTCAAAGTACATAGAATTTAATGGAAGTTTTCCAAATACTCTCACAAAAAGGCCAAGGATCTCAACTCTTGGCAGGGGGGTTGTTTTTCAAAAAAAGCACCCTCCCCTTCAATGATAATTTTAACATTTCTTGGCTAAATGCTTCTGCAAAACTTCAGTCACTGTAGAGTTGTATACAACACAAACAGAGGCCACCCAGGCAAAATATTTTGCTATTTTCTTTAATTACAATTTCTATTTTTAATTCATAAAAACAATTTGAAATTAAAAAAAAATGTTTTTCCAATGCTGTTGTTTGTTTTTATTCATCAAGAGACAAAAGTTACTCATTCCATCAAAATACTTTGGCAATGGGATGTCTGATAGAAAGATGTCTTCTAAAGAAATGGAGGGAAAAAGATCTACTATCAATATGCAAGTTAGCTTGGTGGTTAATCTTATGCATCAGCTGGTTTCCTGTTAAAAGTATATCGAATGCATCAAGGTGTAAGGAATTCAGTTCTTTATTTGACAGTGAACCAGCAAGGAATGGTATCCCAGGTATACGTTTTCTTGCACTTATATCACTGGTAGAAACAAGAGTACATTCAGGACTCTATATTAAGATGGCTGTCTGTTCTACCTTGAAGAATCTCAGTATCAAGGAATCTTCCCTGTAGGACATTTAGCCACTCTATGCAGATGGTCAACAGAACATCCCCAAATACCTCAGTACTATAGTGCAAATGGTCAGGACTTTAGCCATAAATCCACAGACAGATGAAATGTTTGATCACCCACATATCCTACCCACTACCATGATGTAACACTGCCTGTTATACAAAGTCCTACAGGTGAGTTACACAGCCCATACATAATGTGAAGTGGTTTTTGATATTCCAGCAACATGTGGCGAATTGAAAGGTAGTTTCAATGCCACTGTCACACTGAGAAAAATGAAAAGTGATCATTATATAGTTTCAGATCATGAAACTTGTAATTCTTTTTTTAATGTTCAAACAACAAAACTAGATAAAGAGGAATATATTGGTTTAAAATAAAACTGTTCTATGCCTTCTGCTGATCCAAATTTGAATTGTTATTAAGGTTTAAAAAAAATTGATCAAGCAATGGAACCCTAGAACAGAGACTAAACAGAATGGATTATTATGACAAGAATCAGTCAGTCAGAGGGAGGAAATGTTGGTCAACTGGAGACTTAAGGTAGACAGAGGAGTAGGTTTTCAGAAGTTTTCAGAGAGTGCTTGTCAGGAAGTCTACCAAAGAAAGATTCAATGAGAAGTGATGTTCACATACTGACATCCTTGTTGTGCTACAAACATCAGCTTTATTTTGGATGCCTGTGGTATACAGTTGAAAGAAAGGTGGGTACTGTCTCAGCAAAACTGAGACACCCTTTTAAGTATTTCCATGTGTATAGCAATATACTCCATGAAAAAACACCACATTCCTTACACAGTTCAGAAATTTGCATATCTATCTATATATATTTTTTCTGGCCGTGTCTCACTAAAAGAGATTTTTAGTATAGATACAGGCTTTATATATAAACAGCCAATTTAGAATTTCTGGGGAAAAATTATTCTGGAGTCACAGGAAATAGTAAAGTAACTTCAAACTTTAAAAGGTACCAGGCACAAATGTGCATGATGCTATATAGCACTCCAGAGTGATCCACTATATAATGCCACATATTACTATATCGGCATGATTACCTGCATCTGGGACTTTACATGAGCGAGTTGTGGACCTTTTATGATTCAGCTAGCTATATTTAATTACTATATTTAATTAACTGTAACTGAACTTTGTTTCTTCCTATTCATGTATGGGTACTTGCAAATTTATTTTCATGAGAATGTGATCTTGTCTGGACACTAACAGAATTGTTGGTATAAAGGAGTGCTGGAATCCACTGTGGCAAATATTTTTTACTATGTAGTACCAGCCAATCCAAGCATTGTTATGGAAGTTTGTCTGAGGAACTCATTGTGCATCGTATGATGTATAATACTGTAGGGATACAG
This sequence comes from Alligator sinensis, assembly GCF_000455745.1. NCBI lineage: Eukaryota > Metazoa > Chordata > Crocodylia > Alligatoridae > Alligator > Alligator sinensis. The sequence continues at coordinate 413,560 of NW_005841936.1, forward strand.
AAAGCAGCCCAGAGATGGGGGAACATACCATGGGTTGCCTTTCATCATTCTTTGATTTGACTATAGTACTGGAATAGTAGAATGTATTACTAGATTTCAGATGGAAACTGAAAAGAAAATCTGAGATGTTCTCCAGACTGACCTTATTTTTTACACCACACCCTCATTCTAGTCAAAATGTCCCTAGCATAGCTGTACTAAACCTAATTTGAAAATATGAGTTCTATTCTTATGGAAAACAATTGAAAAAAAATTCTGCCAAAACCAAATTATTTTGATTAGGGAAGTGTTGTCACAGTGGGTCATGGGACTTGTACTTCAGCTACGTCAGACTCCCAGTCTAACTGAGTTGCCTCCTCAGACTTCATCCTCCCTAATATACTATGGGCTCTCTTGTTGGAGACTAGATGTAATGTATCATGGTAGTTCTAGATGATGTTGTATAAGAGGAGATGTAGTATGGCCAGGCCCCAACCAAAATTAGGACTATATACAATTGAACTACAACTCACATCAGGGACTACAGTAGCATTTCCAAATAGAAATATGAGATTTTCAATTTAATATTTTTTCTTTTCTCATTGCTGATTTTTTAATTGGAAGTAGACTTCACATACCACAAGCACATATGCATACACACAAAATATTTATTTAAAAAAAAAGCCATTTAAAACAGTTCTTGACATTTTCTGATTAGTTTATGTATTAAAACAATATATTGCTTTTATATCAGTGTTATGTAGGGATTGCTGAGAAATTACCAGTTTGGGATAGAATTTGCCAACCCCACATTAACATAATCCAGAATTTTATATAATGATTGACTGTACAAAAGTCACCCTACTGACAACACTGCTTAAAATGGGCCATTAATTCTCTCCAATCCTCCCACAAAACAAATTGAAACTATATTATGATAAACTATAATAAAACCATATCTGCTTTTACTTTGTTCATCCTAGTTAAAACCAGCAATCTTATCTTAGTCTAACAGTTTAGTGGCCACATGTAAAAATTTATTATAATAATGTAACTGATCCTTATCTGATAACTCAGCTTTAGCTGGGAAAAAATGTAAAGTGAATTTTGATCCAAAGGAAACAATTCCAAATCACATTAGCAGAAAACTTCCAAGCTTCTAAGTGGCCATTAAACAGCAAAATCATGAGATATTTGAAAGAGAGCATAATGAAATATTAGGCTTACTTCTTAAAGGAAGAAATACATAAAGCACAGGCCCATCCTGCTAACTAAAGCTGGAAGGGAATTTACAGAAAAAAATCTCCCTGTGAATATGAAGTGATATGTATTAATTAGATCATAATTCAAAATCATTAGAATATGTTATTTCATTATATTTTACCATATGGATTTATCAAGATATTCACATTTAAAATAGCCATTCATAATGTCTTTTCTGTTGGCAACCCAATTCACACGATTGTTTCACTTCTTCACTAGATGACTGAAATTACAGAGGAGGAGAACCACAAAGGTCTCAGAATGGCTACAGGTACATTTGCTGTGCAAACATTTTCACTGGTACGTTTGCATAAACTTAACTGTCTACAGTGAACTACTTGCAAGTTCAAAATACTTTCCAAATATTCAGAGGAAAAATAAAAAAAATAACAAATACAAAACAAATTTGTTGCTTTTAAAAAGTCAAAGATAAACAACCAATTTGCTCAACACTATTGCAATCCATGCAGACCGAAATAATTTTCTAAGCAATTTATTATATAAATCAAGTGCCAGGAGCTAAGTGTTCATTCTTATTCATTTCCCATTTTCTAGCTTTAAGATGGAGCTGAAGATGATAAGAGTTATAAATCTGAAAACATGACAAAGCCAGTAGGGAAATACAGATTGCCCAAGTGAGGGACTAACATAAAAGGGATGGGTGTGAGGAGGGGAACACAACTAGGTTACAGAAAATACAATGTAAGCCAACTAAGCCCACGGGTGGGAGAAGAGGGTTGGGGAAGTGGGGGGAGAGGGTTTGTGATGTTGAGAGAGAAAGAAGATAGATACACACAACCCGCACAATGGTTTGCAATGGTGGAGGAAGTAGGTTAAGGAAAGTTTCTCAGTCCATATAGAGTCTCATCATGGGGGTCCTCCTTGGGTGGAGCAGGGTGGTCCATTGCTGAAAATTGTTCTTGATGTTAAGTCCATCAGGTGCAGAGGGGGGTTCAGGCGGTCCCCTCTGGGTCCAGTCCAGTGGCAGGCGGTCTGGTGGGGTTGGTGTACTGGCAGTGGCCCATGATGTGCTTCACGTAGGTGTCACGGGACCAGCGGATCATGTCAGACACCATGAGGCAGCGCATCAGCTTGAAGTAGTGGCAGGAGACATGGCAGGCACACAGGACACTCTTGTTGCTGGGGTCCCAGGCTCCGAGTGTTCCCACAATGAGCACATCAACTGTCATGTCATAGCTGCGGCCCCTCAGGATGTCAGCCAGTGGGGCGTACTTCTCCCACTTGCAAGCCTGGGTGTCAGTGAAGGTTTGGCACCAGTTCTCAAAGGGGATGGTCATGTCCACGATCATGATCTTCTTGCCCTCTTCATTTGTGATCATGATGTTGGGGTGCATCTGGCTCTTGCAGCCTGGGATGGTGCGGTTCACAGAGATTTCCCCCACTGTGGCCAGGATGACCCTCACCAGGAGGTCCTGGACAGCATTATGGCAGAACTCCCAGGCTCTGGAATGTGGCCTGCAGCTTCACAGCACATATGGACCACCCTGCTCCACCCAAGGAGGACCCCCATGATGAGGGCGTAGACACCAGACAGATCTACAAACAGCAGCTTATAGAATGGTATCGACGACGAGTGCTGCTAGGGCCTCTGCTCAGGGGGCCAAGCCCACCCGGGGCTGGTCTGAGGCCTCCACCCAGACTGAGTCCATGGGGGAGCTAATGTCCCCCTACCTCCTGGCCTGTGGGGGATCCCCAGCAGGGTCGGGTCGGGCAGGGATTGGGGGCCCCCACACCTGTCTGGCAGGAGCCCGGCTTAGGGCTCTGGAGGGGCAGGTGAGGGAGCTCCAGGAGGAGGTTAGCAGGCTGAGGGGTATCAGGGAGGCGGAGGATGAAATTGACAGCTATTTCTTTTCCCTGCAGGACCAGGCCCCTAAGGAAGAAGCAGCCTGGGGGATGCCCTCCACAGCAGAGTGGCAGATGGTCACATCCAGAACTGGAGCTGCTCGCAGCGAACAGTTACCAGTTCCTCCAGTCCGACTGGAGAACAGGTATGAGGCCCTGGTGACCCTGCAGGAAATGGAAGGAGAGGAGGAAACCCTTGGGCAGAAAGCAACACCACATTCTCCACGCTCTGAACAGGTCAAGAGATCCAAGCGGACCCAGAGGAGGAGGCGATGAGTGCTCGTCATAGGCGACTCCATCCTGAGAGGTACGGAAGGGCCCATCTGTCACCAGGACCCCTCAACACGAGAGGTATACTGCCTGCCCAGAGCAAAGATTCGGGATGTGATGGAAGTAATCCAGGCCAGGATCAAGCCCACCGATTACTACCCCATGGTCCTAGTCCATGTGGGTACTAATGATGCAGCCAGGAGAACCCCTGATCACCTGCTGGAGGACTACAGTGCTCTGGGCGGTGTGCTGAGGGAGTTCGGTGCACAGGTGGTATTCTCTTCCATCCTACCAGTAAACGGATGTGGAAGACAGCATGAGAACTGCATCAGAGAGACCAACTGGCGGCTTCGGCAGTGGTGTCTCGAGGCAGGCTTCAGCTTCCTGGACAACGACCTGCACATTACGACGAGGGACATGCTCAGTTGGGATGGGCTTCACCTGTCCCCCAAAGGTAAGCATGTGTTTTCTTCTAGGTTGGCAGATCTCCTCCGGCGGGCTTTAAACTAGGCTCATCGGGGGGAGGGGAAGATGAGGGCGGGGAAAACTGTGGACCACCAAACCATGTGATACCCACAAGGACAGCCCAACCTGAAGAAGGAGAACATTGGGAACCTGCAAGCCATGAGGCAGCCAGCACTACAGCACAGGTAAGCAACAAGAAGGTAAGAAATAAGGGGCCCCTTGGGACTCGGAGCGGGGAGGCAGCAAAGGCACCAGTCGCAGGGCTCAAGTGCCTATATACTAATGCTAGGAGCATGGGGAACAAGCAGGATGAACTAGCGCTCCTGCTTGCACAAAACACCTATGACTTAGTAGGGCTAACGGAAACCTGGTGGGATTCGTCCCACGACCGGGCGGTATATATTGAGGGTTATAGATTGTACAGAAAGGACAGGGTGGGGAAAAAAGGGGGAAGGGTTGCGCTCTATGTCAATGAGCAATATACATCGACCCTCATCAAGACGGAATCAAAGGATGAGGAAGTAGAAGGATTGTGGGTTAGGCTACACGGGGGGCAAGGAGAAAGGGATTTGGTGGTAGGGGTCTGCTACAGACCCCCACACCAAGGGGAAGAAATAGATTCAGAGCTCCTGAGGCAGCTCTCGGAGACCATAAAAGCTAAAGAGGCGGTAGTTATGGGGGACCTAAACTACCCAGACATCTGCTGGGAGACGCAGATGGCAAAGTTCCACCGTTCACGCAGGTTTCTAACCTGTGTACAGAACCTCCACCTGACACAGGAGGTACACGGTCCCACTAGGGGGAATGCCATTCTGGATCTGGTATTGGCAACGGGGGATGACATGGTAGGGGACCTACAGATGTGGGTTTTCCGTAAATAGTGGTTTGTAAGCATCATCTTGGATTTGGATTGTGGTATCTAGAAAGCTGATGCTGTTATAGGAGTATTCCAGAAAGTCTTGTCAAAGGATGATGGTTGTTAAACCTATGGTGGAAGTAAATAAGTGAGCCCAGGTGTTCAGTCCAGATCATGAAAATAACATCATCTAACGCACATATAGTTTCTAGAAATGTGTCCTTCTTGTGTGTCATGAAGAGGATGGCATATTAAGGAGCCATCTTTGTGCCCAGTAGCTGTGCCCATGGTTTGGAGGAAGTGATGGTTGTTGAAAGTGACATGTTGCAAATCTGAGTCTACTCCATGTTCTTAAAAGTATTTCAGGTAGGCAGTTGTGCCTTCATGATGTGGGATACTAGTGTACAGGCTGTTGACATCCATGGTTGTAAGTATGGCCTTCTTATCATTAAGGTTCTGGATCCTGTTGAAATTTCAATATGTTCAAAACAGCAATTTGGGTAGGTCTTTTTAAATAGTCTAAAAAAAATGTTTGTTCAGTGCCTAGAATAAAATGTGGCACAGTGACTGCACTGTGCAGTAAAAATGCAGAGCATATCAAATCTAAATGATGATGATAATATAAAAACTATTGCTGATAAACATTGTAGCTAACAAGATTTGTAGGGCAGAAAATAATGAGGACAAACTCTCACTATTCATTGGTGTGAATAGCCTGCTTAAAATTGTTAGGATCCAGAAAAATGTGTTTTAATAAAGCCAGCTGCAGAAGATAAGATATCTGAAAGCCAAGAACATGCATTATACCTACAGGATAAGACACTGGTTTGGAAAGCAGTGACTCAAAGAAGGACTCATCATTGATTATCACCTCAATATAAATGTTCAGCATAACACTGCCAAAAGTGCTTCAATGTGTAAAAAGGAAAGTATCAAGTACAAACAGGGAAGTGATTTTGCCTCAGTAAACAGCACTGGCAATACATCTATTAGGATACTAAATCCAAGTCTGGGAGTGTCCATCCTTCAAGAAAGATGTCAAAGTCTGAAAAGAGTTCAAAGCAGAGCCACACTGGCCACATCGACACGAGTGCGCACATGCATTTTTCGGCACCTGAAAGGCTGCAAAATGCACCCTGTGCATGTGATTTGGTTCTCCACGCTGCATATTTGCAGCACAGAGCCCAATCGTGGTGGATGGGTCGGTTTCGACCTGGAAGGGTGTGGGAAGTGGGGTGCCACAGGGTTCGGTCCTTGGACCGATACTCTTTAATGTCTTCATCAGCGACTTGGACGGGGGAGTGAAATGTACTCTGTCCAAGTTTGCAGATGACACAAAGCTATGGGGAGATGTGGACACGCCGGAGGGCAGGGAACAGCTACAAGCCGACCTGGACAGGTTGGACAAGTGGGCAGAAAACAACAGAATGCAGTTCAACAAGGAGAAATGCAAACTGCTGCACCTGGGGAGAAAAAATGTCCAGCACTCCTACAGCCTAGGGAATGACCTGCTTGGTGGCACGGAAGTGGAAAGGGATCTTGAAGTCCTAGTGGACTCCAAGATGAACATGAGTCGGCAGTGTGACGAAGCCATCAGAAAAGCCAATGGCACTTTATCGTGCATCAGCAGATGCATGACAAATAGATCCAAGGAGGGGACGGAGGTGATACTTCCCCTCTATCGGGCGCTGGTCAGACCGCAGTTGGAGTACTGCGTGCAATTCTGGGCGTCGCACTTCAAGAGGGATGCGGATAACCTGGAGAGGATCCAGAGAAGGGCCACTCATATGGTTAAGGGCCTGCAGACCAAGCCCTATGAGGAGAGACTAGAGAACCTGGACCTTTTCAGCCTCCGCAAGAGAAGGTTGAGAGGTGACCTTGTGGCTGCCTATAAGTTCATCACGGGGGCACAGAAGGGAATTGGTGAGGTTTTATTCACCAAGGCGCCCCCGGGGGTTACAAGAAATAATGGCCACAAGCTAGCAGAGAGCAGATTTAGATTCGACATTAGGAGGAACTTCTTCACAGTTCGAGTGGCCAAGGTCTGGAACGGGCTCCCAAGGGAGGTGGTGCTCTCACCTACCCTGGGGGTCTTCAAGAGGAGGTTGGATATGCATCTAGCTGGGGTCATCTAGACCCAGCACTCTTTCTGCTTATGCAGGGGGTCGGACTCGATGATCTATTGAGGTCCCTTCCGACCCTACCATCTATGAATCTATGAATCTATGGGGGAGGGTTTCTGCCATGTAGCCACACCATCAGTACCTCTTGTCCTGATGGTCAAAGCCAACAGCCCCGTTCAGAGGTAGGTAGCTGAGGCGGGCACGGTGGAGGAAGCATTAGTCCGCAAAGTGTGTGAAGCTCCTGCTGGGCATGAAGTGGTTACTGGAGTCCCACTTCGAGGTGATGTTGAAGACCTTGCCCTGGTCAGGTTTGGCCCTCAGGTCAGTGGCATACTTCTTGCAGACAGTGTCCTTCAGGAACCGCTCCAGGAATTTCCTCATGTGGGGTGTCATGGTGACGCAGTTGGCATGTGGGGCTGGTTCCAAATACCACCTTCCCCCCCCTCCACCTCCATCATGTGTGAAGAAAACCAAAAGCACACATCAACACATATAGGTATTTAGAATTTATCTTAACAAAATGATAGATACACTGGTAGGCTTCCAAATTGCTTTAATATTCTAAATATACCAATAAAGCATTACCCACCTGATTGATCTCTCTGTCTCTATAGATGTGTGCATGTGTTTGTGTGTGTGTGTGTGTGTGTGTGTGTGCGTGTGCGTGTGCATGTGCATGTGCGTGGAGTGGTCTTTTGTTTTAATTGTGGAAGAACATGGATTTTGGGGTATTTTTAAAAATGGATTTCAGTTGCTGCTGCAGCAGTCCAGCTGGTACAAGGGGCAGTGTCCTCAGGTACCAATTGGCTGGGCCGCAGAAGCTCCTGAGAGTGAGTAGCCCTGAGCGACTTGACAGAGCAGCTTTTTTGTACAGATGGGCCAGGACAGGGAAGCTTTTTATACTGCTAGGGACAGCACAGGCTCTAGCTCCCCCTGGCTGCACATCTGGGAGGAGCCAGGCAGGGTTATTGTGCACAATTGGCCCCAAGTGGCACAATTTGCTCCTCAACAAAGTGCATGTCTGAGCACATGAGCTAAGGCTAAAAGCCCCAGATCAAATTTGCACCACTTCTATTTGAGCTGCTGCAAGCGCACATGCTTGCATGTGTGCACATGCCCAAGTGTGCTGGAAAATAAGACTTTAGTTCTAGAGTGCAATAACTCCATAGCTATTTGTATAGTTTTATTCAAGGCATCTGCCTCAGTACTGTAGTTATATCAATACCAACAAAAGGACTTTATTTCACATAATATTCTTCCCTCCTATACTAAGGCTAAGTCTGAGTTTTGACTTACAAGGAGTGAATACAGTCAAATTTAGAGATCAACCAAAAATGGGGATGGACAATGGTAAGCACATATGGACTCTAAATTAGACACCTGTAGAACATGCCACCTGCTAAATATGTAATTTAGAGTGAGTAGAGCCTAAGGATTTAGGCAGATAAGGAGAGATTTAGACAGACATTATAACCAATAAACCTCAACTGTGGGGTGGGGAACATTTTTAAAGATACATATAAGCCTCAAATTAACTTTCAATTTGGGGAAAGGTGCTGAATTTGAGTAGTTTATGAAATAATTATCATAATCCCTGTCTTTCTAGTATATCACACTACACTGCATGACAACTTCATCACCAGGTCAAAATGTTGCCTGCATTCAAGTCTCTTTGCATCACTGCACCAATGCAGTCTATAAAATTACTCTGAAAGGCAGCAGAAGATTATATCACTCACTTCCTCATGGTCTCTTCTGTATACATGGATACAATGGGTTGTACAACACTTGCTTAATATAATAACCTCTATGAAGACTTTTTAAAGAAATTTCAATATAATTTTCAAGTTATGTAACTACAGGATTATTTTAGCTCATTTCTAAATGCAATTGAGTGATTATTGCAGCTTGCAGCATTTTTAAGTGCATATTCAAGCCACATGATTATTTCCATGGAAATTTTTCATTTTGGTTCAAATCATACATTTTTTCTGTAACTGGAAACATTTATTTTTTCTATAAAAAATCTGAGTTTTTTTTGTTTCATAGCTTGTGAAGAGTCAAAATTAGAATGACACGCTCACCTCTAAACCATAAAATTGTACCCAAACTGTTTTTTATTCCACAAAAATATATGACTGGCTTCAATGGCAATATCATTTCCTTTTAAAAATCTATGTTTTTAAAAGAATATATTTTTCACTGTTCCATTGTCTTTTCTTACTAAAAATGGGGAAAAAGGAAAATTAAAAAAAAATCAACAAAGAATTATGGTAATTTTGACCAATCCCAGTGATGACTGACTGCATAAACACTTTCAAATGATCTGGGAGAATTAGCCCAGATTTGTTTTCCTGGTAGAAAAAGTTACAGAGAGATGCCTAAAGAGACATTCAAATACTAAGCCCTGCAAGAGCAGAGAGCTTGCATTGCTGACATCACACAGCCAGGGGCTCTTGTGCCCACATCTCATCATGCTCTGCAGACTTCCTCAGTCTTCCCAGAAACAGATGGTAGCAGCGTATGGGGAGCCTTGACTGGCTGACCCAGAATACTTAGGGTTAGTCCATGATAGTATGAGATTGTGACGGGGATGTGTTCTGCTCTCTGTTTAGCTGTAGCAGCAGAATCCAGCAAGTGACTCACTGCCTACCTGGGAGGGAGCACAGCAAACTGAGATGCTGCAAAACTATGCTATGGCTTCTCTCAGATGAGAACATGTATACATATTCACTCTCCCAGGAGAAACACTCCCAAGACTAATTTAACCCTGGTTGTTCCAAGGTTATTTTTTTCTGAAGCAGCCGTTCTTGCTTGCTCTGGGATAAAAATCCTGAATGTCTGTACACTTGTGTTTTCTCTTAGGAGAGTAACAACTCTCCCATGAGAAAATGAATGTCTGTATGCAGCTTCTAAATGCACTCAATACACAAATGCCTTTCCACTCCCCTGCACCCATGAATTTCATGTAAGACAGATTAATTCCACACACACAAATATTATCCTGTCATTTATATTCCTAGCCAAATCTAGCACCAATAGGATCTTATCCTCCAAGTATTTATGTGACCTACAATCCTGAAAAGACAACTTGTCAGAGCTCCAATTACCTTCTAACTCAAAACTAAATCTTAGCTAAGGAATCTTCAGACCCAAATTCTAAACTACACTATGACAAGTCTTGATCCAAGCATCACTTCTCAGTTCATTTCTACATTGTTGGGCTTGATTTTCTTCTGTGTCTGCTGTGTAAACGAGGAGTTAAATTTAATCAGGCCAAAAGAGCCTATATCTAATGTAAGTTTAAGATGACTTTTTGTATAGATTGAATAATATTTCTAAACCGGAGATCTTATTCCACTCAGCCCTCATTGACCTTTGTAGCTGTTGAGATTCTAACAACTTCTTCCACCTGCTACACTGTTGAGGACTTGTAGACCCATGGATGGGGTCTGGGCAGGCTTATCATAGTGGTGACCTGTACTCACCACATCACACCAGTGTCAAAGGATATATTTGGCTAGTCAAGAGGGAAAGCATTGCCATCTGCTGCCCCTAGGACATCCTTATGGTGCTGCAGCTGCTTGGTCCATGACTACGTATTCATCAGATTTACCCCTGCTTATTTCACAGCTAACCTTCCTTGAAGCTTATTCCTCTATCTGCCACCTATGGATGCAGTGGATAGCAGTACAGCTCTGCTGTGAGTTGTCTTGGCCAATTGTCTTGACCTTCTTGCCATTGAATTAAGGTCACATTCTGTCAAGAACCATGTGAAAGCTGATGTGCAGCAGCTACTCCACAATAAAATAAATCATGCACAGGTGTATTCCATGAAAATGGCTTTTCCAGCACAGTTACAATGGAAGCAGGATTGTGAGGTCTGGAAGCTCCTAGTCATGAGCTGGTCTGAAGGTGACAGTAACAAGAAGGTCATCTAGCACTTAGATAAAGCAGGAGTGCAATTCAGCAGCCATAACTGTGACTGAGCAGCTCTCTTCAGGATCTGATCTGTGCTCACCCAATGTGGTGAGGGGACTACAAAAGGTGCCCAAAATATAGCATGTCTACCTTCCTCCTGACTGGAAAACTGCTTCCAGTGGGGTCACCTTTACTGCGGTCAAAATCAACAAAGACACACAATCAGTGTTGGGATGTGGAACATCAGGACCCTCATAGATAATCCTACTAGTAGATACCCAGAATGCTGCACTGAAATCATGGCTCAAGAACTCAGGTGACACAACATCAATGTCACTGCACTGAGTGAAACCCAATGAGCGGGAGATGGACATGTCAACAAACATGGAGGTGGCTATACCTTCTTCTGGAAGGGTAAACATGAAGAAGCATGTCACCTTCACTTAGTTGGTTTTACCAGTAAGAACGAACTCATAAACCAACTCAGTGAGTTCCATATTGGAATTAATGAGCACCTCATGACTCCCCATCTTAAACTGGCAGGGAGCCTATATGCCACTGTCATCAGCGTGTATGCCCCAACTCTTGACATTGCTGATAAAACCAAAGAGGAATTCTACACCAGCTTTGACCAAGTCCTTTCTGATGTTCTGGAGGGAGACAGATTTATTCTCCTTGGTGATTTCAACACCAGATTCAGAAGAGATTCTAATTTCTGCAATGGAATATCAGCAAGGAAGGAGTAGAAAAGGTCAACTCCAAAGGCATCTTCCATTTGACCAAATACACAGAACATGGACTCACCATCACCAACACCCTGTTCCATAGAAAAACAGGCACAAAACATCATGGAAACACCCACAATCTAAGTATTGGCACCTGACTGACTACATCATTGTTCGTGCCCAGGATCACAAAGATGCCTGTATCACCCGAGCTATGTTAGGAGCTGATGATTGATGGACATATCATCAACTCATCTGTTTGATTATGTCACTCAAAAGGGCTCCCAAGTGATAGCTGCAGCAGAAGCAATGCTGATGAAACATCAACATTGAAGGATGCAAGGACGCAATCAAGCAAGACCTCTTCCACCAGTGCCTCAATGAAAAACTGGTGAACTCAATCAACAGCAATGGGAGATTGTTGGTAGCGATGCAATCCCAGATGACCTCAGTAATGCCGAATGCCATGATTGTGACAATCTTCAAGAGAGGAGACAAGTCCATCTGTGGAAATTATAGAAATATCACTTTGCTGTCCATCACAGGAAAGATTATTGTGGGAATCCTTCTGAACCATCTGCTTTCACTTGCTGAAGAGCTCCTACCAGAATCTCAGTGTAGATTTAGGGCATCAAGGCCACAACTGACATGATCTTCACATCTCACCAGCTGCAGGAAAAATGCTAGGAGCAACAGGAATCGCTCTACATGGCCTTCCTTGACTTCACAAAGGCCTTCAACTCTGTCAATCAAAAAATGTTGTAGAAGATCCTTCTGAAGTATGGATGTCCACTGAAATTCATTACCATTCTTTGCCTGATGGTATGTGAGCGGTGGTTCTCAATAATGGATCCTTTTAAAATTAAGACAGGACTTAAGCAAGCCTGAATTGTCATTCTACCACTCCCTCAATATTTCTTACCATGATGCTATATCCAACTACCAACAAGCTTCCAACTGGAGTGGAGCTAAACTACTGAATGGATGGCAATCTGTTTAATTTTAGCTGACTCAAAACCAAAACCAAGATCACTCCAACCTCAGTCATTGAGCTGCCATATGCCGATGATGCTGTAAGTGTGTATTCACTCAGACCTTCAGGCAATCATCAATGTTTTTACTGAGGCATACAAGAAAATGGGAATGACGCTTAACATTCAGAAGTCCAAGGTCCTCCATCAACAAGCTCTTAATGAGAAGCCCCTAGCTCCAGTAAGTCAGATGCATGGTCAGACTCTGGAGAATATTCAGTATTTCCCACACCTCAGAAGCCATCTCTTGTAGAAAGCTGACATCAATGAAGAAATCCAACATCACATCAAATGTGCAAGTGCAGCCTTTGGGCACCAGAGGAAATGAATGTTTGAAGATGACAACATCAGATACAAAAGCAAGCTCATATTTTATCAAGCAATTGTGATTCCCAACTTAGTGTACAAAGCTGAGACATGGACAACCTACAGGAGACACTTCAAGTTGTCGGAAAGTACCATCAAAGCTGCCTGCAGAAGATCTTTTGAATCCAGTGGGAAGACATGCCCACCAACATTAGCATCCTCTTGCAAACAAACATCATGAGCATCCAGGTGATGATCATCCAACATCAACTTCACTGGGACAACCACATCATCTGAATGTCCAACTCCAGACTCCCAAAGCAAGTTTCATTCTCCCAGCCCAGGTGCACATTCAAGAAGTGGGCAGAGAAAGACCTTCAAGGACATTCTCAAGGCCAACTTGAAAAAATGCAACATCAACATTAATTAATGGGAGACTATTGCCTAGAGACTTCCCCAAATGGAGGAAGGGTCTGCTGCAAAGAGCTTAGTGCTTTGAAACCTTATGAGGACAGCAGACGTGTCAGAAATGGTGTGTTGCAGACTGAATCAAGAATCCAGAGTCACCTTCCCCATGAGTTGCAACAGAGTCTGTTGATCCTGGATCAGCCTTGTCAGCCATATTTGGACCCACAGATAGAAAACTCATGAAAAACAATCATTCTTGACTTCTCAAAGAAGACAACAACTTCTGAATTGTCACATCTTGTAGTTCTCCAAACAGGCTGACAGACAGGGTCTTATAGTCCATATATAAGCAAGATTTCCACTGGGTCAGACTCCAGGCATTCTTAGAATTTAATAGCCGAAGTTAGTCTTAGATTATCAGACAGTACAATGTGATCCAGCAACATACCATGTCATTCAAAAGAGCTGTGCCCTCTGGTGAGACACCTGGCCCTAGGATCATATGAATTACAAATAGTGTCATAAAGAATAACAATGCTATCAAATCAAAGTTTGCTATCTTGCTACTTGTCCTGATACAAAGTTTTCTGGTGATATTTATCTCTAAATTTCTATTATTCCCAGAATAGATGAACCTATAATATAATGCCATAGATGTTATTTAACTTTTTACTTTGACTATATGTTTGCAAAACTTTATTTAACTGTTTCCTTTATGCCAAAGCTGGGAATGGTTCCCTTTATACCAAAGCTGCTTTACAAAAGTTTAATGTCCTGATGTAGTGCTTTAGGCTGTATTTGTCAGCACCGTTCAGGGTATCATGTTTGCAACTCCAAGCATGTAAATAAAAGATTGTACCCTAATCTTGAATAAACAATTACTAAGGAACGATACAACCATCTATACGAAGAGATCTAAACCTCATGACATGCTCTTATTTGTATAATAAATTGAATTTAGATCCTAGGTCTACATAGATGTGAGATTTGGAAAAATAATATCTGAATTAAATTTGTGGGTTAGGTGGGTTCCTTATTTTGTTGTTTGTTTACCTGGTACTTGGCAATCAAGAAGAGTCAATGATTTCTGAAAACAAGAAGAATGAAGGTCTTTGACTACAAAGCCCTGCAAACCGAAACTGTTGAGCTCCATACAACTTTAATTGATCGGTTATAAAATATATGAGATTCTTGGGAAGTGCTATATTATCAAAGTTGCTTGTGATAAAGCAGCTGAGATTGTCCTTGACCCCAAGAGCCAAATCCCACATTTTACTCAAGCATGGGGTCTTGCTGAACTCAGTAGGACTCCTCACGTGAGCAAGGGGAGACAGATATGGTTCTTTTTTGGTTGCTTGTGTATGTCATTATAAACGGCAGTCACAGCAGGTAATTTATTTGCCATGGCTATTTTCAAAACAGCTTTAAAATATAAATGTTTCATCCTTTTTCTTTAACTCATGCATTCACAAGCATCTCTAGTATGAGCAGAGGATTATCTAGTTTTTTCTGTTCCATATCAAAATAGACGTGTGGTTTCAGCATTTATCTGTTCTCCTCTTTATACTAGACAACCTAATTGCAAATGCCTGCCTAACACATTTACCCACAACCAGCTGTTTCATGCATATTGAACAAAATCTTTGTTTTCACTGATGCAAAAGAAGCGGTCTGGGACCACTAAAGCAATAAATACAGGCAAGAAATAAGATAAAATGACATTTTAATGTGTAAATTTTAACTGCATTTTTTTTTTGTTTGGGGTGGAGGTGGGAATGATTTACCACCTTGCTTTCAGTGTAGTTTGGAAATTGTTTTAGCCTTCCAGTTCTTATTGCTGTGCAGTAAAGTGCCTCCATTCAAGTCCCCAACTGGGAACTTAACATTCTTTTTTCCTTCATCCAGATCTGTCAAAAAATATATTAGTTTATAAAATGAGAAATATTCTCTGTTATATTTTTGGGGACTTGTACTTTTTGGCTGATCTGCTTTTGATATAATTGGTAGTGAGTTCCAAAAGGATTATATATAGGTATAAAATTTATTTGTATATTCTTTTTGTGTGCATGTCTCTCTGCAGTACTTCTATCACAAAATAATGAACATTTTATGTAGATACATAATGTCCCTCGTTATTTAAGATGCTCATTGGTTAAATAACAGAATGTTCTATATCCACCTCTTTCATCTTTCTATGTATATACAAACATAAATATACATCTATATGTATATTATTTTTCTATATTTGTTATTTAGTATTTTTCTATTTTTGTTACACACATATACATTCACAGAAAGGTGACACAAGAGGATACTGATTAAATGAGGTGTGTGTGTGATTATATTTGTGTTTGAGATGTGTGCGCATGTGTACATGGGGGTGTGTATGTGTGTATATATGCATATGTATATATATATATAAGTTTGGACACGTATATACATTACTAGTTAAATACACACATATACACATACACACATGTACACACACATATTTATTTATATGTGTGTGTGTGTGTGTGTGTGTGTATAATGTGCATATATATATATATATATATATATACACACATGAGAATACTATTATAGATATATATGCAGTATATGCCTATTTGTAACATATTATATATTTATAAAACTGAGAAAGGTGGGTAAATCTGGCATAAGATATATATTGCTCATCTAAAAAATGATGACAGATGTATTTACTTTTTCTTTTTCACAATTTTAATAAAATAAATATTTTTTTCAAAAGCACTATGTATGGTTATACCCATTTATGCTAATACATATTCCTATATATATTGAGTCACTAAGGAAAAATATCCCTCATTCCACTTTTTAAATACTTAGTGCCTTTTCTTAAAGAAATCTCATAAAGGCTTTCTTCTGTCAAGATAACTATAAGCTGAATATTTCAGTTACACTAACACAGCTTTGTAGAATAAATAGAGGTGCCCAGTACATGTTCAGTACTGTACTTCATATAACATAGGCAGGATAACACAAATTGGAATAAATTATTTCTGTAAGTACAATTTCTTTGAAACAGATCAATTTAGGTTAGATGTGCACTGAATTGAGTGTACCTCACACCAGGTTTATCTTAGATCACTTGCGCCATTTTTGGACCAGTCTATGTGCTCTGTACTTTTGTACGGTTATGTGTTTAGATCAATTTTCTTTCACTTAGGCTGGTCTAAGTATAACGTCTGTACGTACTCTTTATCTCTGAATTTTTACTTGAAGAACCCTGGAGATTAAAGGAAATACTTTAAAACTATAACTCTTAGTGTCAGTAACATTCTTTTCCGTGCTCAGCAATATAAGTAGAAACAGCACAAGGAATGTGGGAATGCATTGCTGATTACTGCTAGCTTCAAAATGTTTCTAGAGGAGCTAACATCAACTCAGTGATTTTGAAGCAATAAATTTAGTCTTGTTCTTTTCAGATTTAGGCAGTCTGATTCAAGGATTTTTGCCTGGATTTTTAAAAAGGATTCAATTACTCCATGACTGCCAGCTTTGAAGGTGGGGGGAGGGGGGCATCTTCTGAGCTCCAGACAGTGAGCAAGACCTTTACAACAGGGCTTTAGAATGTGAACATGAATGCAAAAACATGAGTCCCAGGAGTATTGTGGGAAACTAGAAAGCTATCTTTTTGATACTGTTAAAACATCAATTTCAAATGGAAGAACACCATAAAATTACATTTTACAGGCCAAAAAAAAAAAAAAGAAAATAATTTCCCAAAAGGAGTTTTCGCTATGGTTCTAATTAATAACATACTTGTGTTTTTCCCAGAGACTGAAATCATCCAGCTTCCTGAGCTTCAGTTTAGACAATTCTCAATAAGTTCTTATTTCCCCTCTTTTGCAAACAGCAACAAAATCTAGAACACAAGATTTTAGCTGATGTAGTGAGTCACTTAAAAAGTGATGTGTTTTTAAAATGGTTGAATTATTATCTATGAAAAAAGCTGTTTTTCATAAGCTCTCTGTATTGGACCTATTCAATATTATGATATTACCGCACCTAAGAGTACCCCATTGCTATTTCACAATGCAGGCAGACAGACCTAATTTACTCAGAAGATATAGAATGAGCTCAGTAATATATGAGCCTTGATTATAATTCATATATATGGAAAAATAACACAGAGCACATCTACATGAGATGTTTTACTGCACATTAGACTCATCTAATGTGTAATAAAGCATCATCATCTACAAGCGTGCGGAATTTACTATGCAAATTAGGCACTATTTACTAGTACCAGGAAATACAGGGATGAGATTAATGGTGCATTAGCTACTATACAGTAGCATACATGTAGACACTAACCAGGAGCAATTTACTCCCAGGCAGCCCAGGCAGGTCTCCCCACATAGCCAGGAGAGCTGTCCTGGCAGCCGGGACTGCTACATCCCAGCCACATGACCTTACCTCCACACGGCTGGGAGAGCTGTCCCAGCAGCTGGGACTGCTATGTCCCAGCCATGCGGAAATTGGGTTGGGACCCAATCCCCACATGGCCAGGAGAGCTATCCCCATTTGGCAGGGTGCTGACTGCTAGCCATGTGAGGATTGGAAACCTCCCAATCCCCACATGACTGGCAGGCAGGTGTCCAGACCATGTAGGGATTGGGACCAGCCCCCATGCCTGGCACCCAGGGGAGACTGGAGCTCCACCTGGCTGCTGCAGAGGGGCAGAGCAGGGCAGGAGCAGCCCTGAACTGAGCTGCTCCTGTTAGTGCAATTTGCTCCTCATGAGGGTGCATGTATAAATTTGCACCCCTGGAGCACTGCTCTTTCTGTGAAGAAAATTCAGGTGCATTAATTGCACATGTAGACGTGCCCATAGAGTACCTACTGAAACCATAGGCTGGGGTAAGAATTGTGCAGACTCTTATATACACAGACAGTAATTTATATTTGGTGCAGCGGAGATGGGGCAATTAGTATAAGCTTTTACATAGCATGTCTTCTGGCCTGACCAAAAGAGAAAGACCTAGCAGGAGACACCAAAGAGGAGGGAATTACAATAATCTAGATGACACAATCTGGGCATGGTCAGCAATGGATCTGGGGCTGGGGGGGAGGGAGAGAGGAGGGGAGGGGAGGGTGCAGTCATACAATTGACTGCACCATGACAGCAGCAGCAGCTGGGAGCTTTTATTTAAGTCCCTAAAGCAAGTAAGAATTGTACCTTCCCTTTCTCTGTGCTCAGTAGTACCCCTACTCCTTCACTGCCCAATGCTGCTACTGCCTTCTAGAAGTGGGGATGAGAGAGGAGCTCTAGGATTACTCTTGTCTACTCCATGAGGGCTCCACATAGAGCCAGGCTTAGCCAGGAACAGCAGCAGCACTGGCCATGTTCCCTGCTCAGTCCTCCCACTGTTCATTGCCACCCCAGGAGCAGGTGTAGCCAAAGTGATCCTCCCTCCCACTGCCATCTCTATTTGAGCCTGGCTCTACATACAGCCTGGCTGCAGTGGGGCAGGAGTATCTGTGGAGGCCACCCCACTGCCACCGTGCTGCTGAGCATGGAACAGAAGTGCAGGGAGGGAAGAGTCTTACTTGCTTAAGGAACCTCAAAGTCCCTTGTTCCTGCTGCTTTGTTGAGGCCTGCCAGCCCTGGTTGAAGGAAGAGATTAGAAGGCAGGGTCCAGCCACTTCTGCAGTGCAGGTCACTGATCCCATACCCCTCTTTCCAAAATCCTGGATCCACCCATGGGCAAGGCTCAAAATGTAAATTGTCAGGATAGCGAGTCAAGCTTAAGAATCTACAGGATATATACTGATGGTGTATTAAATTAGTACTGTTTCATAGCTCAAAAATATACAGTTTATATGAGAAACATGGTCTCTTGTGTATGGGCAAATATTTGCCCATGGACATTTATAGCAAAAATTAAAAGGCAAAAGAATCCGAGATGTTAAGTCATACTCCATTGTCACAAAATCAATTTTATGTAGCATCATATTTTGGACAAAACATTTAACTTGGTGTCAACACACAGTTTGCACAATGATGTCTCCTCATTGTCACCTCCAATCTCTTCCTAGATTATCAGGGAGAACAAGGCAAGTACTCCTAAAATATCATTGATATGTGAATTTCACTCTCTGCAACTTGACAGGAATAGTATAAGATAATTACATGTCAGTTCATATCAGGCAGAGTAGCAGTCTGAAGAATCACAGTTGAAGGCAGCAACAGAGGTGTGGGAGTTCATTATGAAGGTCAGCTTCTTTCCTTCCTCATGTGCACCATTTGAGAAGGTATAAACCTTAGCCCATTGTACTATTGTAAATGATATATTGTTCTGCTGAACTGACAACCCGTCAAGAGTCAGTGTTAGACCCCTCGGGATTCTGGGCAGAAAGCAAGGCATGAACCTTCCCCTCTTCCTACCTGAACTGTGCCTCTGCAGATCTGACCTAACTTACCCTACTGGAATTCCTGTCACCTGACTTCCCAGGCAGTTGCACAGATTGTTTCCCCCTAAAAACTAGTTCTGCCCAGGATACTACCTAGTGGCTGTACAACTGGGAGAGCAAAAAAACAACCTTCTTTGCCTTCAACAAAAGAAATCAGGAATGCACAGTGCATTCCTATTCGAGCCTCTATTCAAGTTTCTGAATATAAAGCCTGGTTTTCAGTCACAAGAAAGCTACCATTTACCTCTCTGATCATATAAAGGAGCTTACAGAATGCTACAATTGATGGTGTTGATACTGGTTGTAACACAAACATTAGTGGGAAATGGGACAAGGAAGGTAAATCTAAATTGCTCTAGTTTATATTAGGAGGACTGAACCAATCTGATTAATATTCATTTAATATTTAAAGCAAAGGTTAATTTAATGCAATGCAGTATTTTTACCAAATTATTTTGACATAAGTGACCATGAAGTGCTTGTAACTTGCCATGTGTCACAATGCATTGTTCAGTAGAGCCAGGTGTACTGAAAAATTGCGCATAATAAAAAGCACAGATACTGCTTTTCAGTCAGATGAATAACTCCCAAGTACTATTCTAGTAATATTTTATTTCTGAATACTCATTCAGACTTATTTTATGGAGTCCTTTTTGTGCCTCACCACATCAGCTTGGAATCTGTTTTTTGCAGGGCAATGGTATTCTAATTTTCCAGTGCTTCATTTTCTGCATGTAATCAACAGGTACCCAACCTATTCCTGTTTTTTTTTCAGTTCAGGGTGCTAGGAAAAACAAATTCTTCCATCTGTCTCAAACCAATCTGGCTGTCCATCCCCCTGCCATTCCCCAATGGATTACATTGCTTTCCAGTGATTTATGCTAATGCCCTTTGGTTGCAGAATAACAAGAGGCACCTTCTTGTCTTGAAAAACATCCTGTAAATTGAGGAAGTTTTATTTAAAATATGAAGAGGTAGAAGATTCAGAAATAACCAGTCACATCTTAAGTTATTAGAGTGAAATAAAAGAGCAGTAACCCACCCTAACCTTTTTATGCAACAACCCTAGGAAAGTTGAGAAAGAGGGAAAGAATCTGGTGCGAGTCTGAGATGGCCTGTAATTTTTATGGTCCTAGCCATTATTTTAATATTATAAAACCCTAAATGTGTCTGTTTGTCTGTCTGTCTGTAATGCTTTATTTGCACTCTGATTGGCTGATGGAAACAACCAATCAGTGCTCCAAGCATGGGGAGTGCTGCCATGATTCCAAAGCTGTGCTGAGAACCCCACCCCACTCCCAGCAAGAGGCAGAACAAAGGCAACACAGGGCATTAGGTGGTGTCACTCCATCCCATCCCCCTCCTCCACCCCTGTCCCCTGTCATTCTTGACAGGCAATTGGCTAGTTGTTCTATATAGATGTTAAACTGGGAGAGATACAGATTGTACAGCCCTAATGTCATCTGAACAACTTATTTTTCAGGCATATATTGGTACCAGTTGTCAAGGCACTGAAAAGTCTTATACCAGGGGTGGGCAAAATATGGCCCATGGGCTGGATCTGGCCTGTGAGACCATTCTAGCTGGCCCATGGGACCCCTAAAAAATTTTGAAAATTAAAATCTATCTGTCCTTGGTTCCTGTCAAAATGACCAGGGGCTGTAGGACCCAAAGGAATCCTCAGCGGGCTCCTGCAACAGCAGGGCCCACCCCCACCACATGGCTGCCCCAGTACTGGAACCTCAGATAAGTGGGGGAGAGAGCAGGGAAGGAGCTGGTGCGGAGCGCAGGGAAAAGCAGCCTCTCCCCCACCCCGTTGCCGGCATTCCCTGCTGCAGCTGCTTTCAGCCTGTGCAGGGCTGTCCTGAGCAGGAACAGGCAGCCCCGTGTGGGCTGCGAGTGGCTGGAGGGGAGGGGGGCCAGCCAGCGGCGGGG
>NW_005841936.1:435197-448188 GCF_000455745.1 Alligator sinensis
CCACTGTCTCTGGGCTGCCCAGTGCGCAAGCTCTGGGCAGGTGGCAGCAGCAAACACTGCCCGGTGCAGCAAGTGGGGAGGGCTACAGCTGCCGCCGCTGTGGAGCAGCCCTGACAGGCAAGCCCAGAGCCGGCGCAGGGCCCAGGCTGGCAGGGCGGCCAGGTTACAAACTGGTGCTGAGTGCGGGGAAAAGCAGGCCCTCCCCTGCCCTGTGCCCTGCCCTGCAACCGCTCACTGCTGGCATGAGGATGCCTGTGCCTGCTCAGGACAGCCCCACGCAGGCTGCAAGCAGCTGCAGCAGGTAGCACAGGCCACAGGGCCACTTTTCCCCATGCTCCACACCAGCTCCTTCCCTGCCGGTGAGCAGGGGGTCGGGGCTGTGCACTGGCCCCCGCCTGTACCACAGGGCTAGCGGGTACTGGGAGTGAGCAGGTGTGGAAGCACAGGGCCCGCACCGGTGTTGCACGGCCCAGAGCAGGGCAGTGGGGTACAGGGTCCCGGCTGGCAGGGGCTGTATGGAGCCAGGCCAGCTCCCCACTCTCCCTGCTGGTGCAGCCCAGCCCAGATCCACAGACCCCTGCCAGCCTGCACCCTGTTCTAGGCCCCACCAGTGCTGGCCCTGAGACATTGGTCCCAAGACATTGGGACATTGGTCCCAAGATGGTGACCAGGGGGCGGGGCACCTGTCAAGGGACAGGGATACTCATGCGGCCTTTGACAGCTTGCCAAAACTGGGTAAGTGGCCCTTTGCCCGAAATAATTGCCCACCCCTATTTTATACCAATAAAGTCACCAACATAATAGAATGGAAACCCTTGCTCACTACCACAAAAAAAATTAATGAAACAAGGAAGCTTTATTATTTCTTTGCTGTTTAAAGTTTGCTGTTCAAACCTACAGTTACCGGTAACCCAGTATTTTTTATTTGCTTATGCCATAGAATACAAGCATTTCTTCTGGACTTGGTAAGAAAGCAAACAGATCTACCAACCTACCTCTCATAAATTCTTACTTGTAGACATGCTAACCAAGAGGGAATCTCATGCTGTTCTAGACAAATGCACAGGAAGACAGGACAAACAGATTATCTACCCTAGCATTACAAGAAACTGGCAGCTAAAAACCTTGATGCAGATCCTTATTTGATGTAAACTGTTTATAATGCCACTGAGGTTGAAGAAGCAATGGCAATATCCACCAGCTAAGGGTCTTCTTTCTTATGTACCTGACAGTCCTGGGAGCAATTTTACTAGTCAGAAGGTGTGCCCTCAAATCAGAAGACAGCAAGCAGACACTTTATCTCTCCCTCAGCTCCTTACAAAAAGTATTCCAGACCTGTCAAGAAGGAAATATGGATTTCATATAAAATAAAGAGAGGGGAAAGGAAAGGTATATCTTGTAGGAGGTGGATGGGCAATATCTGATTTATTTTTAAGTTTGCTCCTGTAACCCTCTCTGGAATGCACACAGTCATTCTTTTTCCACATCCATCTTGTGTGCTAGATAATGGAATAGCAGAGTGCACTGGCTTTTATAACGATGGACTAGTGGATAGTTCTCATTGTGCTCAATGAAAATAAATGGCCTTGTTATGACCTCATGATCCATAATAAGCCAATGTGTCAGTTGCTGAGTCCCTGATGTGACTCAGCAGCTAAAGTAAAATGGAATATCCATGAAAGCTATCCGGTTGCTGTGATACCTTTTACTTTGTGGTTACCAGTTAGCCCTTGAACTTGAGTTCCTCGCAGGAATATAGGATGTAAAGATGGAGATTCAGACAACTACGTCAAAACTAGTCATAATTCTGGTTTTAGGTGTAAGCATCTAAACGATATCAAAATTTGTAGTGTGCATCTGGATTGAAAGCTTATAAGAATTTATGGTGAAATTTGGGTCAGAGAAAGCAGTAGGGAAACTTGAGAAGAGAGCTTTGGCAGGAAAGGCTCAAACAACTGAACAGAAAAAGCAAAAGACAGTGTTTTTAGATTCTAAGATCTTTGGGGCAAGTAATGTTTTTACATTATGTGGGTGTGTGCAGAAGCTAAACACAATGAGGCCTCAGTCCTAGTTGGAACATCTTGGCCCTGTCGCAACACATATAATTATAAAAGTAGGCTAGAAATCACTTACCATCAGAACTGCTTATTACAAGAGAGAATCTTATCACAGGGGAGCCTTTAGGTGACGCTGAGTGCATAATTTCTTTACTAACAAAATCATGGAACTGAGAGATCCATGAAGTGCAACCTTCATATACAGAAATCCATGCTATAGGGGGAAACTAGCTCACATGAGGAATTTCATTCAGATATTTACATTCTAGTTGAGATTAGTGTTCTTCAGAGAATTTGTTATTCCTTTTACAAGAGAAGCCTAATGGATGGGTAGGAAGGAGTGGGTATTACTGCCTTACATGCAAGATTCCATAATGTAAGATGGAGTACAAAAGGTGTATGTTGCATTGGGTATGGCTAGTTTGACATAGCATGTCAATGGCCTGATAGCATGTCACCCTTTTAATATAGCATGTCAGTGGCCTGATAGTTTCAATAATGCTTATAGTTGCACCCAGATGTTAATCAAAGTGCATTTTTAACTGTGCCTTGTTCACTCCTTTCTAGGTTTGATTCTTTGCTCTAAGTCTCTCTATATCATTGCCTAGAACTGATATATAAAAACTTATAATAGTGTTCGACTGTAGCTGTGAGGGACCAGGAAATGTGTGAAAAGCAAGGTTTTTTGGTGATATCTTTTAATGGACCACTGTACAGTTGGGAGAGCTGGCAGACAAGTTTTGGGGCACAAATGCCCCCTCTCAGGCCCTCCTGGCAACTAAAAATCTACTTAGAGAATCTACAAACTGATTCACTTAAATAAAGGATCCACAATTTCCAGATTCTAGTTGCATTACTTACCCTGTCTCCAGTTATAGTAGCCACGTGCAGATCTAAGGCAGGACATAGTATTATCATAACTAATGAGGTTCCAACAACCTCAGTATACCATATTTACTGAAATATAAGATGACCCTGATTATAAGATGATCCCTGCCCTCACGTAATTAGATTCTATATATGGAAACTGTATACATTTGTTATCATTTTTCAGGTATAGAATCTAATTATTGGAGGTTTGCCTTGCTATTTCCCCCCCTCCTACTCCTACAGCAGGGAAAAAATTGTGGCGGGAGGGCCATGACCACCTTGCTTTCTGTACCCCACAACTTCTTCCCCCTGCAGCCCCTCCCTAACCCCTTACACTATTAGACCTTGCTCTCCCCGAGCACATAGAAGTGAGAGTCAAATTTGAAATCACAGAGGGATGAATTGACATATTTTGTTCTTTCTTTTTTATACTGATATAAATTTTAGCACAAGTTTGGATGACATTAGGGCTGGACAATCTGTATCTCTCCACAAACATACTTTTAAGCAGCACTTTTGGGCCTACTTATATAAAATACAAACTATACATAATATTAATCTGAAACCAAAAAGCTCATTATTTTCCATATGATTCATTGGGCTGGGCCCCAGCAGACTCAACAGTGTTTCAAGACATAGTGAGCCCATAGCTCAGCACTGCTCAATATGTGTGTGTACTCCAGATACCCTCCCTCACAAAGGATCCATTTGCTAATTAGCCCCCCACTCATGATTGGAACTGGGTGTTCTTGTCACAAGTCCTGGGATCCTCCAAAAATGTATATGAAGATGAGGTGCAGGGCAACCTTCTCCAGTTTCACCTCATGGTTCATGGGGCCACAATAATCACGAGACAGGCTGAGAGAGGGGACAACAAAGTGACTCTGGGTGAATTGTTTGGGGCCCCATTTGGTGATGTTTGCCAGATATTTAAGGCTGGTGAAGAAGCAGGAACCATTGGAAATGAGAAAGAGAGGCACAGTTCAGCTATGGGAGTGAAGACGAAGTCAAAATGTATGCAATCTTGTGCCTCACCATGACTTTTAAAAGAGTCAGTGATGAGGGGGACTGAGCAAAATAGGCACTACCATATATTTTATTCAATTTGACTATACTAATATATCCCTGTGGAAGGTTCCTAGCATTATGATTGTCCATTGTGGGTCATGTGTTTTTCAGTCATGCTCAGTGTTGGCTGCTTTTTAATCAATTTCCTGGTTGATTTCCACTACTAAGTACATGCTGCTTTTGGCAGCAGCTTAACAATAGACAATGTACTTAACGTGTTTTCTTGTATGCAGATGTGAGACAAGGATCTTTTTTGCCTATGTGGATTGGTGGAAAAAACCTTGTCTTATATTTTAGTAAATATGATAGCTTCTCAACCTAAGTCTGACAGACAAGCACACAAGAGTTGTGAATATCTTCTTTTTCTTTCATACCATGTTCTTGCATGATAAAGGTCCTGGGTATAGACAAGGTAAAGAACCTCTGTTCAAAAGAACCTTACAGGGAAACCCTTTCATCTTTCATAGTTTCCTTTTTTGTTACAGTTTATTAGAAGATGTGAGTGGGAGCTTTGATCAGACCTAAGATAAGTCTTCTTCCCAACCCTCTGTATCTCTTACTCCTTGTCTCTATTTCAGAGTTAATTTCTGAGGGTGCACATACTAAGTTGATTTAAAATAAGGCAACTTAACTAAATCAACTTAAGCCACACGAGAGCATACACACGCATGAAGCTCCTTGATATGGTGGCAGCTATCTTGTGAGTAAAGTCAACTTAATCAGTGTGAGTCAAGATAATACAACCCATAGGTGTATTACCTAGTGCCGCATCTGAAAAATAGTCTCTGCTCCCCAAGCATGCATACACTCCAAATTTTCCTTATTTACTTTATGTTTGCAGTATTGGATTATATTCAAAGAACTGGAGAAGGTAAACTGGAGAAGGTAAATCAAGCAGTCCTTGATTGAGTCCATGTTAGTTAGGCTTAACTGAATTGATTTTTTCTAGTCATTCTGTAATACATAAGATAGTTTCCAAAACTTCCTCACAAATGAAGTTCAAGCAACTGTTTTTGAAGTTTGTTTTTTTAGTTTCTCTCTTGACCTTTTTAAATATCAGATATATTTTCTGCTTTCCATTTCCCAGGAATCAATCCCAAACCAAATAAACCTTTTAAAATGTCAATTGAATCTTATTTATTTATTTATATTTTTTTCAGATTCATGGATCCACCATCTAGACCCAGCCTTATATAAATTCCAATGAGTTATACATGCTCATCCTTGTCACGAATATGGCACATTGCTCTGTCAGCAGCTAGTGCACCTTTTTACAATCAGTTCCCTAAGGGTGGAAACAGACATTGTTTTTCATCACCTTTGTGACACCATAAAATGTTTATGGTGGCACAAAAACCAAGTAAACAAAGACATCCATACCCCTTGTTGCACCACTAAGTGTGGCCATGAAGATGTTTCAATTTGGGCCTCTACTTAGAGGTGAATGTTTATTTATTTTATGGTGAGAAAGTGCCAGCAGCCAGCCCAGAGCTGCCAGCACTCTCCAACCACTCTAGGTAGGTGATTGAGCTACTTGAACCAGAAACCAGATCCTGCACACCCCAGCAATTCCCTTGCAGAAATGTGTCCCTTAAGCCCTAGGAGCACCTGCCAAAACTTTCTTGTTTACCATGAGGAACCCCTGGGATCTCTGGGGTATGCCACAGTATATGAGAAACCCAGTATTTCCCCATTTACTGAGATGCATCCCCAGGATCACCAGGAGCATGGGATCTTTGGGAGATCCTTGGAACATGTCTCAGTAAGCTGGGAAAGCCAAGCAGGCACTCTCAGGGCTTGAAGGGAATGATCCTGTGTTGGGATTTTCAGGATGACCAGGAACAGACCCCTCAAACCTCCAGAGAACACACTGCCTGTTGTCCTGATGCATAAATGGGTGGGACAATGGGTGATACATCCTGGCACAGCTGAGACACTTCATCTGGCAACATCTATTTCTACCCTAACATTCTTTGGCAACTGCACTTTATTATGCATGCCTCCTGTGGTAACAATGATGTAAAATCTCCGGATCATTTACTTCCTGCTGCAAATTCTTCACCATAATTTATAATTATTTTATTTATATTATAACAGTACTTTGATGCCCCACTCTGGGTCAGAGTGCTAAGCTCTTTACAAATACATTGAGGGACAATACCCATTCCAAAAAGCTAGCAATCAAAAAGGACAACACAGAAAAAGGCAAGAAGGGAAACAGGATTAAATTATGGAGTGACAAGCATCACTTTGCTAGTTTCTCATGTTATTTTTGTATTGTGTTTCATTTAGAGAGATTTTTTTTCCCCATAAAGTCAAATGCTTATTGTTTACCTATGACTGAGGAAAATATTCCCCCTACCATTATGAAGAAATCAGCAAAGAGTTTTGCCTTCAGTACCAGTGAAGTCTGAAGATCTAGAAACCAACTTCCTATGTTGAGTTCCTAAATAAATTTTGCCACTGGCTTCCTGTTGATACTATCTCTTAGCCAGAAAGTCACTCAAATCAAATATCAGTTTGGATATTTCTGAGGTCAACAGAGAGGAATATCATTTCCCACCAATCCATTAGACTGGGGATAATGAGGACTGGCTTCTTGCTGTACATTTAAACTCCTACTTTAAACTACTTAAACTCCTAGATATATCCCAGAGTCAGACAGTGTCATTTCAGACATAACCTAACAAAAGATGATCTAGCATACACAATCTCCAATTTATCCATCGTATCCTCAAGAAAGCCTATGTAAGATAAGAGAAAATAATAGCATAAGCATATTTTTTCCAGCCAACAAGCACATCAATGCCTGTTTTGCAACAGGGGGTGCCAATTGTTCCTGTACTGCCAGAATGGAACCTTTTGCTTGTCCTATCCTGTATTATTGGTGTCTGTGGCAAGCCATCTTAATGCTGTTGCTCATTTGAGACAAGTGTAAAGTTTTTCTTATGTTTTTCAGAAGCTAAATCACCTTAATGTATCCTCTTTAATATTTTTTTCTGTAGCACCTTAAGAATTATCCTACTGCCATTAAAAAAAAATAATTGAGTAGTAACAGCTCTTCTTTAAATTTAGAACAGTTTCTGGGAATTACTATGCTTGCTATCTTTCCTTAATGTCTTGAATTATTTTCTGCAGCCATTCACAGCAGTAGCTCTGACACTTACAGTTCACATTTAATCTAACATGGAAAAAATATGTAGCTTTTTAATCAAATTCACACATACATGATACACCTCCTGACTTTGTTCCATTGCCGTTTTTGACAAATGCTTTAGGATTCATCTATAAGCAGCAAATCCCTCCCAGGTCTGTATTTATATAACTGATTTTCTTACTCCTGGATGTGGAGAGTATTTGCCTGGGTTTCTTTTGGCAATATAGGGCTTATGTGCAGTTTCAGATAACACTTTGCTCCCATAAGCACGTGGACATACACTTGTGGAGTAAAGCCAAAGTTTCTTCTTTATTTAAGCATATTCACATATAGTTCCTCAGAGTGGCTGGGATGCATAAACCACTGACATACAATTTTGACTAGGGTTACCATATTTACAGCTCCAAAAACAGAGGACACCTGTCATGCAGGGGAAGGGGAGTATATGACTGTGGGGGAGCAGTGATATGGCAGTGCCCTGCCCCTGCCCATTCTGTTGCCCCTAATTCCCAAGCCACAGTGCCCCCCAGCGCCCCTCACTCAGAAGCCACAGCTCCTCCTAGCCCTGCTGGTGCCCCTCACTCCCAACCCACAGCTCCCTGCTCCCCCCAGCCCTGCCCCTGTGAGCACAGGCACCGGCCCCAGTGCCAGCCATGTGTGTGTGCACCCTGCTTCCAATCGCCCTGCTCCCAGCCCCAAGCATGTCCTTGCTGGGGCAAGCCAAGAGCACAGCAAAATCCTGGACATTTGATCGTATTTTTTTTAAAAATCGCCCAGACTGAGATCACAGGATCTAAAACAAGGACATGTCCAGGAAAACCCAGACATATGGTACCCCTAATTTTTACCATAGTGTTATAAGAGGACTGTAATAATATCTTCCTTTGAGGCACCTGTGGACATCCTAGTGTTGCATTAACTACCATAATATACTTCAGCACTGGAGCCTCAATTGCCTTCAATTTCTCAAACTTTTAAGATTTATATTCTGTGCTCATTGGACATCTTTACACAATAATACTCTCAGGTTTCTGGTTCAGGCAGCTAGATTTAGCACAAGTTTCCTTTCACATTTCACCAGTCTCAGGAATCATAGTACCCTTTCCGTTTCTATTCAGGCAGCCATGCTGGTGATGTCTTTGATGTTACTCTGTTCTTCCCACATACTTTTCTGCATTGCTTCCTCTACCAGGACGTTATGCCTGTTACATGGAACGAAACAGTTCTGGCTCTTCCCAAAGCTGCTTGGAGTCTCTAGGCATGTTATTCTACTGTTCTTCCCCAGGTCAAAACATCTATATAGGCCTTAGTACCCTCAAAGCTATCAAATGGATAAAGTAACGCCATCTCCCAAAGGGGCTGTCAAATGTGCACAAATATGTGCACAGTTTTTCTGAGGGCAACTGTCACAACCCTGCTGATGTGTCAAGTGCAGAAAAATACTTGGCAAAGTCATCTCTCAAAAAGTGTCTCCTTTTGTACTGAAAAATGTTCTCTTTTTTACATATTTAATCATTTTAGTTTATACATGAGCAAAGGGTTTCATCTTTTTTTTTTGTCCTATAACGCCCATGATATGCTCACTCTTTGCTCTACTTCTTATTCTGTGAAACCTAGAGCAATGAGTCATTCCAGGTCTTTTGTCTTAGGGCAAAGCATGAAGCATGACTCATGAGACAGTTGGACTCTTTGAAATCTATTCCATGCTCTCTTGAGAGCATCCCTATCCCCTGGAAAATATTTTAAACTTTTCCCCAATAGTTTTAGTTCTCTGCACATCCTCTTGATGAGACAAAAGGCTTCACTTCTTTAAACCAAATAAGGGTTTTTCTCTTTGTACTAGTAATACAAATAGTATCTCCCAGTCTGTTATTTACCCAGACATTTAATTCACAAGCCCCCTTTGTAGGAATAAGTCATCATCACCGTAAGCCCTGACTTTTAGCTTCCTATTGCCTGCAGCATTTATTTCAGAGCTAATATCACTGTTTGTGGTATTACACTGAGTTGTACACCTGTGTTCAATGGATGACTGTCCCATTTATTTTCAGGCTGATAGTTCATTTATCTTCTGTTGTAACACTGTTCCTCAGAAGAATCTCCCTGAGCTATTGGTGGTGGTATAATTTTCTTTGTCTATGATGTGTGTACTTTGTTGGCGCTCCTTGCAATATGAGACCAACTGCATTTATTCCAATGTAGAAAAAACAAACCCAAAACGGGTATTTTCTTGTCTCATTTGCTGGTGTGTGTAATGCCCTATGAAGTGTGTTTTGTTTTATTTTGCAGACTCTGAGCAATACAAGATTTACTACAAAGAGGCTCTTCTATCATAATTAAAATTTTCCCTTTTGTCCGCTATCCCTAACATCAATCTCATCTCCTCGACTTCCTTTGCTTGACAAATTCTAATTGATATGCCAAACTTAATTCTGGATCTTCCAGGACTCTGAGATTTTTGTCAAAGATGCCAAGTCACAATCTGGTGTTTCACCAGGGTCTGCTTATCCCCTAGAATTGCAGCCTCAAATCATTCACAAACTATGTTTTTACTTTCTTTCCTACCCTGCTCAAAATCATATGGCTCATGTGAAATACACTGCTTCTCAAATTTCTGTAAGACCACCATAATTAAACTCTTCTGCCCGATTTAACTGAAAACTGCTTAAACTACCAAGTGCTCCATAACCAGCTTATTACCAGCAATAATGTTACTTTCTGAGTGTCTTGCTTTTTCTACCCCCTCCCCAGCCAGCACCCCTCCACACTTGCAGAGCATAACTGTAGTGGGACTTTTGTTTGTCCCCTGATACCATGAGTTATTCAGTGATGTCGCAGAGCCATCCCCTTAATTCAGTCTCAAGTTCTAACTGACCATCACTGCATAATATGATCCTCCACACAGTATAAATGGCTTGTGCCAGGCCCTTTTGCAAATATATTCCCCACCACCCTGCCACACAGTAATCACAGTAGAAGTTTATATCTACAATGTATATCACTGCAATAGAATTGTAAGAGCACTAGAAGCACATGATGTCAATTTAAAAAAGAGAAACAAATTAAATGAGAAATTTCAATGAAAAAAATCCAAAAAACTTGACATTTTCAACCAGCTCTATTTTCTACATATCACCTGAATGCTTGAAGGTAGACTCTGCAAATATGAATGGCTTTAGCAAAGTTAACCCATGACCACCTACAAGACTACCAAAAAGCTTCCAAGAATTCTAACAAAAAGATATCTTTTTGGAAAATGGGCCTTCGCGGTTTCTGCCAATTAGGTTAGAAAGATTGTCTCTCCCCACCTCCCACCTCCACAACAGTATTATTGGCTTCAGGAATTCTTTTTCTTTTTGTCTTCTAGCATAGGGTTACTATATTCCAGTTCCAAAAACAAGGACACCTGCCGGGGGGGGGGGGGGGCATATAATTGTGGGGTGGCAGCTTCCCCCACAATAATACGAAGTTACAGTAAATAACAAGTGTTATTTCTTCAGAAATAATACCTCCCCCACACACAGTCCTCCAGCCCTGCCAGTTCTCTGTACTCCCAACCCAGACTCCCACCCCTCTGGTGCCCCTCACTCCCAAGCTCCCCTTCCCCCACTGAAGAGGCAGGCACTTCCCTCCTGCCCCCTCCCTGCCACAGCCCCAGTGCCTGACCACCTTCCCTTAGCACTGGTCCCCACATCCATTTCCCTCCACACAGCCCTGCCACCCACCCACACACACAGCCCCCTAAACAGTCCCCAGGCCCTGGCCCTCCAACCCCTGTGCCCCATAGCCTTACCTGTATCCAGCTGCCAGGGCTGCTCCAACCATCTTGCCTGGCTGTATGCCGGCTATGTATGTGAGCATGCAAATGCACGTGATGCCCCCTGCCTCCAATCATGCCAAGCAGCTCCTTGCAAACTGGAAGGCTGCCAGCCTGCAAAGGGAAAATGAAGAGAAAAATCTGCATTTTTCCTCAGCAAAAGGAAAACCCAGATCCCTGGCAAAACATATATGACACTAGGGCAAGCCAGGAAATGCAGTTCAACCAGCATTGGTGTTGAAAAAGGACTAGCAGAGCAAAATCTGGAACATTTGTTCATATTTAAAAAAAAACACCTGGATGGAGATCGAAGGACCCAAGGAGAGGACAGGTCTGGGAAACCCTGGATGTATGGTAACCCTATCTAAAGCAATGGGAATTGGCCACCGTTTTAGCTAGTAGTTTGACCGTAGTGCACCAGGATTCCCAACTGCATTTAGAAATCTCTCGGGTTCCTTTCTGGTAGGCCTGGCTCATGCAGTGGTGTCAAGCAGAATGCCAGATTTGGAGGCAGGAAATATTTCCTAGCTTTCCTCAGATTGGAATTTTCTAGCTTTGCACTTTAGCACAGGGTGTGGTCTTCTAGGAGTTTATAAGCATATTGTAATTTAAATAATTTCCCACCACTGCAGTGGGAAGGTATGGCTTGTACATGCTTATTTTCTATGACAAATTGTAAAGTTTGTTTCACTTGGGGTTTTTTTAATTGAGTGCTCAGATCGTGGGCTGTGAAATGGACAAAGAATTACCTGCAAACACACAAGACTGCATTCAGGACCTTAGGGGAATCATTTCTGTTCTCAAACAGTACAGTTCCTGAAACAGTACAACGATGTTCTCTTCTTATCTGAGTGTTGTTGAGTACTGGACCTCTGACCATTCTAGTTGCCTTTCCATCAGAGTATAATGAGTAATTAGCTAATGGAGTCAATTGTGTCATGTATGATTTTGCACTGGGATAGAAAAGCTAAGTATAGTGTTGGTTTCTGCACCATTACAGATGAATATATGTTTATGGAGGGCATTCAATGTTGAACTGCATCACCTTAGGCAACAACATTCTGGCATATATTATGCACTTTTATAATACCTGATCACTCAGTGGTTTTAATCTAGTTTTATTTCCTGTTAGCTTTCTCCCTAGAACCAACAGATTGTCCCCATGATACAGCCACCCCCACTCATATGGCTAGTGGCCTTTACTAATTTTCATACAATTTGCACAATCTTTCCCATATGTACAATAAGCTGAATGCTGTCACTTAATAAACTATGTTCATCAATTACCTATGTTTTGATGGAAACACAGTATCTGTGCTATGAAAGTAGCATCATTAAAATTGTTGCATGTCATCACCTATAGCATACATAAACTTTTTCTTGGAGGAAAAAGCATTATCTCCAGTAGAATTTGTAATATCTATGTACAATGACACATTATTTTTAATTCAAATACAAGTCTGCTCTGACTTATGTAACATGTATCTCTAATTAAGCCATGAGCTTTTCTATATATTCATACAAACTTCAGAAGTAACAAGACTTCCTGAAAGTAGATAGACAAATTAGCAATTTTTCTACCTGAAATAGAAACGAGGAGAAACACTTTCAATATAATGCCAGCTGTAGTTCACAGGAGTTTGGATCAGTCTTCATAGATGCAGACTCCCAAATAACAAGAGGGTTATAAAATGTCAGCTAAAGTCCACAGCACTTTCTTTTTCTTGTATGTACTTGCAGATGTATGCATAGTTACAAGTGTATGTATATGAACAAGCTCATACACATATGTGCAATGCAGTTAAATTTCAACTCAAATCCTCTCAAGCAAATTCTTGGGTACAGAGACTGAAAAAATACTGAACATGCCATAAGAAGATGCTACTTTATATAAAGTTTTTAAAGAGTTATGGCTATTTCTAAATTTCATTTGTGATTTATGTAAGCACTCGATGTTCCCTTTTGACCCTACCAGTTAGCTAGTGTTCAGGGTCAGATGGTTTGTTTCCACGGGCCGGGGGG
>NW_005841936.1:448219-467106 GCF_000455745.1 Alligator sinensis
GGAGTCATTTATTTCTTTGATTAAATCCTGATTATTTACAGCAAATGTAGAAAACATCATTTCCCCTCCTAAAAACAGTTGAAATCAAACAGGAAACAATTTCTTTTTTCACAGTTTAAAATCAGTTTTCTGCCTATGAGGGTCATGCTACAAATGTTTTTCAACCTGACTGAAGCTTTTGCGCTGTCTACTCTTGCATTTCTGCCCTTCACACTTTCACATACCCCCCACATATGCACCAATATGTACACCCACCTGCCCACCCACAAAATACCCAACACCCTTCATTTGTATTCAGACCTGCTCTAAATCTATCAGACCACAAGGTCATACTCTAGTCTTGCATACGGCCTTCATTTTAGGCAGTAGCTCCTGTTGTTTTGGCTATTTACACCATAAAGAAACCTAATTGGTTTTTACATTAATCCTAAATGAAGAGCAGCTGTTATGCTCAGGAGCTTCACACAAGGTTTCACCCTGTTCCCAACATAATATTACATTCTTGTTCATGTCTTACTGCATGACATTTCTATAGAAACAGCACATGCACTACTGAATAAAAACACATGATTTTCAAAGCACTCATCATCTGCAGTACTCCTTGACTTCCATGGCAGTTGAGGGCATTCAGTCTCTCACAGTATGTCATTTTTACCAAGAGAGGGAAGTGATTATAATAGTGCTTTATTAATATTACTGCACTGTCTTATATAAAAAGGAGAATATATTGGTTCAGTTTTTCTTTCACCAGGGATAGAATTGTTCCAATTCATTTTCTATTAAACATGGTAGATTGCTTTGGTCCTCAGGAAACTGAGCAAACGATAGCACTGACTGAAGTGCAGTTAGAAGCTAACAGAGCTTACCCAGACAATTCCAATAGTGTGTTACAATGGTGACCTGTTTGATCTTTATCCTCTGTTCTCCTTGAGCAGTGACTGCCAAGCATCCCAAAGTATATCAGCTTCTGTGGAGGGTTTGGTATGAACTGTAGAGGAACTTACAAAGTTGACTTAGACCTTTTGCACTACCA
The DNA here is from genome assembly GCF_000455745.1 of Alligator sinensis. NCBI lineage: Eukaryota > Metazoa > Chordata > Crocodylia > Alligatoridae > Alligator > Alligator sinensis. The sequence continues at coordinate 449,253 of NW_005841936.1, forward strand.
GAGCACAATATTTAACAAAAGTTGAGTTGGCATAAATGCCAAGTAGTTCATGCATCAGTTTATATACCTTTTTCTAGGGTATACACGTTTGTGCACATGCATGCACACACACATAAGCATCCAGTACATGTGACAGGCTATTAGTCTGAACACTTGCTGCAAATGCCTTAGAACCTCATTTTGCAAATGTCCCTATTTAAGAGTTTGTATTTGGAAGATTGTCATGTTCTACCATCCTTAATCTCTTCAACATGGAGTTTGTTTATGGAATTTCCCAGATTAATATACAGCAATTTTTCTCCCTGCATGGAGCATGTAAGAGGAAAGCGGGGGTGTCCATTAACTTCTTTCTTTGACAAAAATGTATGGAGGTCCCAAGGATGTTTGGGATGAGGCAAGCAGAGACAACATGGTGAAAGAGAAAGGCTTTGGTGGCTTTACCTTTTTCTAGCTTAACTCCAGTGCAATGGTGTCTCTGTTCATGTGGTAGTAAGAAGTGGTCATTTGCTACATCAGCACTACTTGGCTTGCCATAGCTCCTCAGAGAACAGAGAGTAGAAAAACATCTTAAAGCTTTTATTTGCTGTTCACCAGGATATCTGAGTGTGAGTTCCTAAACAAGCTGCCATTCTTAGCATATATAATCTTCTAAGTTTTGCAGAGCTCTCAAGGCCAGAAGATTTTAATTGAATTTGGCTGATAGGGGGGAAAAAAAGATCCCTGAAATACTTTTTGCTTGGAGAAAAATGTACTGGACTGAGATGCATTGGATTACAAGTTCAAATTTCAACCCCCTGCCCACTTCTGTTTATACTTCAGGAACTTTGGGATCTAAATTGTTATTCTGTACCTTAGAACTGGAAGCAGTCTATTAAGCGTGGCTTGAAGGCTTTTGAAGAAAGAAGGGCCCAACATGTAAAGAAAAGAAGAAACCCGAGAAAGAGCCCTGCACCACATTTAGGATTGCTCAGTACAGACTTCATATGTGATGAGTGTGGAAGGGACTGTCATGCAAGAATTGAGCTCTACAGCCACATCCACAAATGTTCAGTGGGCTGACACCACATTTCGTGAAATTCTATTGTTTCACGAGACAGACGCCTGCTACTATTGCTACTACTAGAACAGGTGTGCTCAACCCCCCAACTTCCAGCCTGTGGTGCTGTGTTATCTAACTGGTGGGTCTTCTCCTGGGTCCATAAATTTGGCAGCAGATGGGCAGTGAAATTAAACAGTGCTACCACTCCTCTGCTGCCAAAATTCCAAGCTCTGGGCAGCTGAATAGGACCTGGGACATGCTGGCCCCATGTAGCTGAATCAGGTTGCCCCAGCTGAGTTCAACATCCCTATGAGTGAGGGTCCTTATGTTTGCACAAGATAGAACTTTTTTTTAGAAAAAAATTGTTTAGTTTTCATATCCTTTAAAATAGAGCTTATGGTTAAAAATGTACCTGGAAATAATGACATGTTGCATAATGAAACCTAGATATTCTACCTAGTCAGTAGGTATTCATTTCAGTTACTTGTGTTGAAGCTAATAGACTTGAAGGTGTATAGGAATAATTTGAAATATTCTGCATTTGCCTTGAAGACAAACAGCATCCTTATTTCCATCAGAAATGCCTGCCATTTTTACAAGCAGCATTCCTCCTTTTCTGCTTTTTCCTCTGCCCACATTAAAGAAATAGTGCCTACATTTTTTCTGTGAGCATGAATCACTAGAACTCCATTAGGTAGTTCTAGTCCATTGTAAATTATGGGAACTGGTAGGCATCTTGAACATAGGGAAATAGTGAATATAATGGGTAAGATAGAAATTGGATTGCTTATCATTTGATTTATTCAAGTCTATATTCATCACTACATGGCAATGTGTTTTATTATATAGATAGTGTAAATGACAACACGCCATTTGTTAGAAAATGGGCATAAAAGATGAGACACAAGGGAAATGGTTTTTTCTTTAATTCGTATTTATTTTAATTCTAAGTAACAGCTTGAAATTTCCCAAAAAGCTCATTATTTACTCAGATTATTCATTATATTTTTTATATACTACAATGTATTTTTCACATTAAAGAAGGCTGAATTCCCTTTTTTTAAATGAAAATATGAACCCAACTTTTATTCTATGAATTACGTGAAATTGGTCATCATCCCTCAGTGCATTCAGGCAACCAGAGTTATGTATGATTCAATCCATGCAATTTGAAAGTATTATATACAAGTCCAAATCTGAAACCTTTTATGATTCCACTACTGCTGGTTTCTAATCACTGCGTGGCTATAAAATTTATCTGGTTCATATTGACTCCTGTCATATTTTCCATTATTAAGATAACTAATAAAATTTTGTCAGCATAGGAGCTAAATTTAGTTATTAAATTAAACTAAAAGTATAAAGATTATTTTTTCCACACTGAAGCAGCGAAGTATGATGTGTGATTAACAATGAAGATTTTTCTCTGAGGACAAGAAATTGGTTACATTGTGTATCTAGTTCTCAAGGCTTGTCACAGATTGCTTTAGTACTAACAAAGAGATAAACTCGATAACCTGGTATACAACTAGGAGGTAATAAGATGAAATACGTCTGAAATTCAGTTCTGCTCTCAATACTATGGCTTATAATAGATATTACAAAGGCAAAAAAAAAAAAAACCCAACAGATGAGCAAAAGCAAATCATTCAGTGAAGTGGAATAAAACCTACAGATCCTGAAATGACTATCTAAAGCCTCATTACCCAAAACCTGCACCTTCCATTTATATGTAGAACTTTCCTACAGAAAGGAAACAAAGAAAAAGAGCCATTCTGTAAATACAACTATGAACACAAATGATGCACAAAGAACTGTGTACTAGCACTACATTCAAAATAGAGAAATTGATTTTCCTCTTCTTTTAAGCAGGCTTACATTGGTTATAAGTTAATGAAAATTCAAGTAACACACTAGTGTAAAATCGGTTCAGGTAAGAAAAAAAGTTTTTGAAATCTTTCTGGCATTAGAGTTTCCTAAATCATCCTAGCATGCTGATGTGGGGAGAAACACATTGTTTGAAATAAGAAAAATGGTAGAAATAAAAGAGCTCTGAAGAAATGGAAATCAATATGTTTCATTGTAAATTGACTTTGTGAATAATTAGAACTTTCTCGTATGTGTATGTATTTCAATTAAGCAATAAAACACAACAAGCAGTACATTTCTGAGTGATTATAGCACACTTTGAGCAGTGTTTTAAGGAAAGAAGCAGAAAATCGAGTGACTTAACCACCCAAGAAACATAATAATCTTTTTTAAATACTCTGCCAACAGTGTCTTATTACACATTACTGTTAGGAGATGGAATTTATACATAAAAACAAGGAAAACAGTGTGAGCTGTTCAAGCACTAGGCTTTATATAAGTGGATATGATGTAAGCCCCAGCCAATCAGAAAATTCAAATTATGTCAGGATTTCTAAAGCCATGTCAATAAAAAAAAACAGATTTTTTTTCCTGGTTTTACCTCTACTATTTTCCAACCTTCAGTTCTCTGTTCAGCTATCACTCTGGTTCCACTACTTTCTCACAACTCCAGATTGACAAGTATTACACCCCAAAATGAACTCTTACAGAAAAAGGATAAAGGACAGAAATCACCACCTGGGATTCACCAATGGGAACATAAGGACCTCACAGCTGTTATGTTCAAGCAAAATCTAAAAAACACTTTCAAAATCAGGTCTGGGAACACAAATTCATAACTTTACTGGACATTAAATACACAGACCATACAGATGATGGTTTTTAGGGCTGTGCAAAGCTTCAGTCAGTGATTCGATTTGGCAGAGATTTGGCCTGATTCGGCAGCTGAATCTCCAAATCAGAATCAAATCAGGAGACCCTTTAATCTCTCTGAATTGAATCAGAACCCTCCAAATTGATTCAAAGAGATTTGATGATTCAGCCATAGACATAGCTTTAGAAGTTTTTTTCTACATACCTCAAGGTACCAGGTGGCTCGTGAAAGCTGAGATGGTGGGGTAGATGGAGCATCCCACGGGAGCATGGGGGGCTCCCCAGCGAGCTAGGTGGCAGACCCAGAAGTGAACCAGAAGCACTTTTGGTCCACTTCCACTGTGGAGCTTGCAGGGAAACCCCTCCACCCCCTGGCTCAGCAACTGATGCCTCCTGGGTCTGGGGGGGCACTCAGGGTCCACCCATGGCTGATCGCCAAGCCGGGGGTGTGCAGAGGGGAGGGGGGTCCCCATGCACTCAGCAATGGACCCACAAGTGGACCAAAAGTATTTCTGGTCCACTTCTAGGTCCACTGCTGAGTGTGTGGGCGGGGGGGGGGCATGCTCCTGTGGGACGCTCCATCCACCCCACCATCTCAGCGTTCAAGAGCTACGCCTGATACCTTGAGGTATGTAAAAAAAACATTTAAAGCTGTGTCTATGACTGAATTGTTGATTCTCTAAATCAGCATCGAATCTTCAGATTCAGCCAAATCGAATCAGGGCAGTGATCTGAATCAATTAACTGAATCACTGTCCCCTGAATCAGGCCAAATCTGAATCAAATACGGCCTGCTTTGCACACCCCTAATGGTTTTATAACAAATAATTTAATTGGTGTCTCTTCTAATCTCACTGTGCTTCACAGGAAATGGCCCTTTCCCTTTCTGAATGGTCTAGTTCTTTGACATACCATAATTATGTGATCATTTGCACATCTTTAGCAACCTCTGATAACTTCTCTTTGTTATTGCTTGACAGCCTTCCACCACTCCTTTAAGTACAGAGTTCAACATGAGACATATTTTATCTGGTACTTAGCCTAGGTTTTACCTACTTCCTTCCCACTTTGTGCCCAAAAGTTTGTTTAACTTCTTTCCCAATTACACTGTTGGTCAAAAAAAGAAGGAAAAAAAGAAAAATCACACATTTTCTGGACTACACACCAATCCCACTAGAAGTTCCAACAACTATAAAATCCTAAAGCAAGCTTGGAAAAGAGAGAGAATATACCAGAAAAAGTAGGAACAAAGTGTTTTTCTGCAAAGAAAGAGTGGTATGGAGCAAATAGATTAAAATATTGCTCTATGCCATACTGTTTATATCCCAAAGTACTTCTCAGGCTCCAAAGATCTGAAAAGGTTTACAAATGGACAAAGTGGGAATATGCACATAAATCAGTGTGTTCAGATTCTGAGTTTGACGTACATGTAAGTCCATTTGCATGTATAATGCAAGCATCTTGCAGGATATTGCAGATGCCATGGTTACATATGTAGTTTTATAGAGATGTTGTTTACTTTCACTCTTTACAACTTGGCCCACTGGCTTTATCGATAACATATTCAAGGCCATTACATTTTATCCATATTCCTTTTCTAGTTTCTTTCTTATCCCACAATCCATGAAGTTCCATAAAATATTACTTCGACAAGCTCAAGTAATTATTAAAGTGTATTTTGTAGTAGAAATGTATTATAACCCTGCTAATCACTGAACACTACTGTTTCTCCCTCTTTAAAAACTTCACATATTTCAATATAAACTATTCATTCTTCTCCACTACACAAGCAAGCTAATGCATTTATATGTAGGTACTGGACAAATCTAATTGAGACATTAGACAACAATAAGGGGTAATTATATTTTTTGTCATGGGGCAATCACAATTTTGAGAGAAGCAGAGATATCCAGCTGTGTCTTGTGCCCTGAGGGTACAGTTATCTCTTGATAATCTCACCTGCAGAACTGTCATGTTTCATTGCTCAATTAATTTACCTCTCTGGATTGTTCAATAAAAACATTCCCTACAGTAAATTCAACAATTTAATAACTTTATGTCCTTTGAATTAAAAACAATGAGATTCTCTAGAACTGTTGAAAATTTGACTGGGGAAGCATGGCCTTTTCTTATCTCCTAGCCTACCAGTTAAAGTAGATAGTATAGGAAACATGAATTCCTATCATTTCCTGCAGTTATCACTAAATTCACCTTGAGTGTATATACCTATTTTTCCCTTATAAAGCTTTCCTTGATTTTCAATATAAACATTTTCACCAGCACCACCCACTTTGACTACCTGGGAACTATGATTTTGACAGGTAGTAACACTTTTAGAAATGGAAACTCAACACCGATATGTTTAGAATCAAAACTGTCAGTCCTTTAACATAATAGTGTTCTTTGTAAACAAAGAAACCTGTTCTGTTCCATAAGTATGCACACACAGGGATCTGCCACAAAGCATAAATGGAGGTAAAAAAGAAAAACTTCAAATTTTTGGAAATGCTTTTTCTTTTAGCAGAAATTGGCTAAATTAAAGGTTCTTATTTTATTAGTCTGTTCTCTATATGGGGTCTTATACCAACTTTTTCATTCAGAAATGCCTTATTACATAATTAATATCTATCACCTGGTTATTCTGTCATTCACTTGCTAGAAAAAATAGTATTATCTGATAGTGTTTTGTTTATTCAGAGATGTCACATGCACACCCAACATATACCTATGTAATAGGTAAATATAACAGCATGCATCTGTGCTATGCTGTGTATGTACCTTTTATTAATAAAAATCAGGACAAAAGGAATATACTTTGCATTTGGAACAAAAGATGGGAAGGCTTGTGATAGTAGCTACTATGGAAGTTATCATCAGTTTTGAACTGGCTCCTGAAAATATCTGTTTGTGGTGAACAGTTCCATTTTGACTATACAGTAAAGTTCTCGGCTGAGGTTGTTATAGTAGAGATTAAAGTAATCTTTTAGATACTTTTTGCTCCAACACCAGTAAAAATGAAGACTAACCCTGGTTCAGTATAGTGTAAGAAGTCAACCTAGAGACCTGAGGACAGATTCAATGTGCTTCTGGAAATCCAGATAAGAGATGACAAACGTTAGCATAGCATAACTGTGATCAGACATCATCCAGAAGAGTAGATGGGAGTTTCCCTAGCTGACTGGAGATGACAGCAAGCAATATTTGCAAATGTTTTAATTTAAAAGCATAGTGTTAGCAAGGAAGCCATGTGATTTTTTCAGCTAGGAGCTAACTTGACCACTTGTTTCTATCTTCAGTCAAAGGAGACTGCACCATGGCTACAAACATTTTAAAGTGCCTTCTTCCACTAATCACCTAAACCTCTGTCTCTATCAAGTGCTGCTTCCACAAACTGCTCTTCATCCGTAAGTACATTCCATCCAACCATTTGGTGATGGTCATACATAGTAAAAGATCATAGAATCACAGAAGTAGTGTCGGAAGGGGCCTTGCAGATCTTCAAGTCCAGCCCCCTGCCTGGGCAGGAGGAAAACTGGGCTCAAATGACCCCAACAAGGTAGACATCAAGCCTCTTCTTAAAGACCCCCAGGGTAGGAGCCAGCACCACTTCCCTTGGAAGTTGGTTCCAGATCCTAGCAGCCCTTACTGTGAAGTGGTTCTTACGGATGTCTAATCTAAACCTACTCTCCAACAACTTTTTATTCCTTGTTATCCCGGGGGGCACTAGGGGAAAAAAGGTCTCCCCCAAACCCTTCTGGTCCCCACTAGTGAGTTTATAAACGGTCACCAGGTCCCCCCTCAGCCTTCTCTTATGAAGGCTGAACAGGTTCAGGTCCCATAGCCTTTCATTGTAGGGTCTGCTCTGCTGTCCCCGGCTCATGTGGGTGGCCCTCCTCTGGACCCTCTCAATGTTGTTCACATCCCTCTTGAAGTGGGGTGCCCAGAATGCGTTATCTGTATGTGTCTGACCAGTTCATCTAATGGCTGTCGATAGGTTGAATAGAACAGGAGATGACTGGTATCAAGAACTGCAGTTCTCCCCATCACCATTTCAAGTGAGCTAGTACAAAAAGAATTTAGACCATATTAACACATTTGCCTAAACCTCTGCCACATCTCTAAAAAAGAGAAGTAATATCACATTCTTGACGGTACTAAATGTTACATAGAGGCTCATGAGAATGAGCCTCTGTCCTCCCTCCATTAACAGAATTACCAATAAATCTGCTTCTATACTATGCCCAGTCCTGACCTTAATCCAGATATTGTTGTACCTAGGATATTGGTATCAGTTACATGAGCTTATAGTTACTTGCAGCTAACATCTCTATAAGTTTGCTCAGAAATGGAAGCTTTGCTACTGAGCAGTAGCTGACTAGATCAGATGCATCCAAGGTGGATTGCTTCTGTGTAAGTAAGACTGCTGCCTGTTTAAGAGAAGAATTAAAGATTTCTCTGAATGAGGTATTGATTATTTCAGTCACCAATTGTGTGACACCAATTACTCTTGATTCCATTTCACTAATAGAAAAGATGTGGGTCAAATTTACCTGTCTTTTGATATTTATCTGACCTCTCTGATGTTTACAAGTTACACCTCAGATACCTTTAACTGAACTATAAATGGATACCATCATTTACAGAGGTAGGCCCTAAAAAAGCAATATATATGAAGCAAAGTAAAAATATCTGAACATCTGCTTAGAAAAATGAAGAGCACCTACAGCCAAAAGGCTAAAAGTTGATTTTTCCCCTAAGCATTGAAAAGACATTTTAAATTTCAAAGAAATAATCATTCTGATTTCTGATTAGGCGAACTATATAGTTTCTCTCTGAGCAAGAAAAATCTAAATTAACTCTCTCTTTCAAAATAGCATGATTTAGATGAATCAAAATTTATTTAGTTTAATTTGCATTCCGATTCATTTCCTTTAAAACATCATATTGCTTAAACAAAGTTCAATGCTTCTAAAAATGTTTCATCAATCACCTAGAAATATTTTGAAGTCCTAAAATAATTTATAACACACCAACCCTTGTATTGTCCCTCCTATGGCAATAAATCAATTTAAGAACATGGGTTTGGTAACGGTTTAGCTTGTTGAATGATCAAAAACCTCAAACCAAAAGCAAACAGAGAGGTGTTTTTGCTTTATTTTCCTACCATATTCTAGTCACTGCTTGCCTGGAATGAGTGACTATGATAAGGAAAATGAGACACTTTCATTATCCCCTTAAGCAATGCTTTTGGCAGAAAGTGGTCAATGGCACAATAAAGATGGCAGAGGAAAACTAAATGAAAACATCCTGCTTATACCTTATGTTCTAAAAGATTTAGTGTTAGCATAATAAATTAAGGATAATTTTACAATATAGTTTAGCAGTGTTTCTAATATTAAACTATATTATTGAGCACCATCATATCATTGCCATCACAAAGCATGGTAAGTAAGTGATCCCAGACAGCTACTCCACTGTAGGAGGTGAGCTATTTAGATTTGCAGTTTTAGTTATATTACTCATTTTGTACATGATGATATTCTTCTTATATTCATTTTCAGATTTCTAGGCTGCCCCAACTGAGCATGGCCTATTTTTATAACAAAAGAAAACCATATGATCACAACGTCATGGACTAGCACTAGTGACTGAGTTGGTAATCAATGAAAGCAGGTCACAGAGGGAATGAGAGATCCTTGGCAATGATCAGCACAGATGAAAATCATAGAAAATTAGGCTTGGAAAGGAAATCAGGAGGTCATGTTGCTCAATACCATACTCAATGCAGGAACATCTTTTTCTAACCCATTCCAGACAAATATTTGTCTACCCTGAAGTTAGAAACTTCCAATGACAGAGATTTCACTGCTTCTTTAGGTAATCTGTTCCTGTACTTAACTACCTTTATGGCTAGCAAGTTCTTCCTAATCCAACCTAAATCTGCCCCGTTGCAATTTCAGGCCAATTTTTCTTATCATAGACACAGAGAAAAGCTGATAACAAGCCTCTTTGCATTTTCTATTTGAAGGCTGACCAAATTCTCCTTCAGTCTTCTCTTCTCCAAACTAAACAGTTCTAGCTCTTCCAACCTTTCCTCATAGATCATATTTTCTAGGTTTGTAATCTTTTTTTTTTTTTGTTCTTCTCCAGATTCTTTCCAACTTTGTCCTGACATTCTTGGAGTACAGTGACTAAAACTGAACATAGTGATCTGGGTGAGGAATAGAATAGAATAGAATAGAATAGTCGCTTTCTCTGATTTGCATGAAACATTTCTGTTAATATATCAATATGTCCCGCAAGCTAAAAGGTTTTGTTTGTTTGTCTGTCTATTTGGTTGTTTTGGGGAGGTGATTTTGTCAACAGCATAACTGCTTTGAATGTATTCGGCTTACTCTCCACTCTACCTCCCTAGTCCTTTTCAGAAGTACTGAAGGTTAGCCCTAATTTCTGTTAGTACATGTAGTTGTTCCATCCTAAGTTCAATACTTTGTGCTTGTTTTCATTGAATTTCATAATTAAATTCAGACTATTTTTTCCAGTTTATCAAAGTAATTTGAATCTTAACCCTGTTTTTTAGTGTGTCTAATTGATCTGGGAAAAGAGTTTAGAATAAGAAAAACCACAATAATATCTAAAAATGCAACATTTCATTTTTGGACTGTGTTCCTCAGAGGATGGTATAGGAATTTCTGCAGAAAGGAAAGAATTAGTATTGACTATCTTATAGTGCATTACAAAGAACAAGATCTGAAAAAGTCCCAAAGTAACATTTAAGAGGACATCAGACAAGGAGTGGGTACAATTGATACCTTATCATTGTTTGAAAGAAGGAGGGTAGTGATGAAAAAAAACACCACTTTCACTCCAAGAGGAGATCTCCATTTTGACATACCTACATGAGAAGTTTGAGATGGAAGCAAGCACTTTTTTTTCCCTCAGACTTGCACGTGGCCTAGTTTGGGGACTGTTTCAAAGGATGGGCAGGTCGAAACATATTTAATTCAAAGTGCTTCATACATCTTTAATCTCTATTTTCAGTTATTTAAATATTCCTCCTTAATGATATGTCATCAAGGTGAACATTCATCTATTCTGCAAGACAGTAGGTTTTTCATAAATTTATGATATGTCATAGATGTATGTATTCCTTCCTTATTCTGTTTCTCTGCCATATTGGTTATATTTTTTCAGTGCTCCCCAGTTGTGATGCTTTTTATTCTATACACACTTATTTGCTTTTTTGCTTCTCTTGTTCTTTAATAAATTTAGAATTAATTATTCTGTTCCAGAAGATTTAAAGATATGCATATTGCAAACAGCTTAGTCGTGCTAAAGATGCATCTTTAAAAATCTGCATTTGTGGTGACAACCATAGCACAGGTCTGATTTCTTCTACAGAGTTTCTCCTACAGCATAAGGCATCTCATCAAACCCTCGAACAGGGGTGGCCAACTTGCAGCAGGAGTGCCCCAACTGGCACAGGCAGCCTCTGTGTTTCATGCAGCAGATTTGGACGGGGATGGTAGTACAGTAGCAGAAAAGGTATGAAGAAAAAGATAGAGCAGATCAGGTAGAGAGTACAGGACAAGCAGCAGAAAGTAGAGCAGCAGATCAGACAGAGAAAAGAAGAGTTCACGTGGGGAGGCTGAGAAGGTTGCCAGCATGGAACTCCAACCATTTGAGCAATATGGCCCTATTTAAGTGCTTTGGAATATTTTAGAAATACTTCTCCCATACCTAGGGGCTAATTAAAGACACCTACATTTATAGGCAATTAGGTACTGAATAACCATGATCAATTTAGTCCTAAGTAGTTTTAAGAGAACAAGCCTATAATTTAGGGAAACATACATTTTATTAGATTTATAAAGCCAATAAACTGATTGGGAATCTCCTTCATGCATGTGTGTGAATGTTACTATCGAGATATAGCTCTAGATCAAGTCCTAATCAGATCCTACCAAGAAAAGATATCTTCTCTAGTAGATTCATAACTGTTCCAAGAACCTCAGTAACTACTGGACACGATACATTCTTTCCCATGGCCTGATCCAAAGCCCACTAAAATTTAATTGAAGATGCCCTTTACCTTCAGAAAATTGCAAATAGAGAGAAAATGGCCCCAGTTCCACTTTCTCTATTATCTCTCTCCAAAATGTTCAAGGCCCTTTCATTCATTTACTCCCTCTTCATCTTCAGCTCACCATAGGATTATAGGAAAGTAAGGCTGCAAGAGACCTCACAGGTCATCTAGTCCAGCCCCCTGTTCAAGGCAGGATCATCCCAGCCAAGTCTACATCCAACCTGCTCTTGAAAGTTTTGAGGGATGGAGATCCCACACCTTCCCTAGGTAGCCTGCTCCAATGTTGACCACTCCTCATAGTCAGAAAGATCCTCCTAATCTCCATCCTAAAATTCCCATTCTGCAGCATGAGGGCATTGCTCCTAGTCCTGTCTGCTGTGACCACAACAAAAAGCCCATTGCTATTCTCTGTGTAAATCACTCTTCAGGTATGTGAAGACTGTTATCAATGCCCCCCCCCCCCCATACAACCTAATATTTTGTTGGCTTTGTTTGCAACAAGACCACACACTATTAGATTGTATTCAGTTTATGGTCCTTTTTTGCAGTATTGCAGTCTAGCCATTCATCCTCCAGTCTGTATTTGTGCAAGCAAATTTTCTATCCAAAATGAAGGATTTCATATTTGTCCTTGAATCTCATCGGATTGACTGTGGACCAGTCCAGTCATCTAGCCATTCTGGGTCCTAGCTCTGGCCTCCAGAATGCTTGCAACTCCACCCAATTTAGTGTTTTCCACAAATTTGCTGAGCATGTACTCAATCCCATCACCCAAATCATTAATGAAGACGTTGAACAATACTGGACCCAGGACAGACTCATGGGGAACTCCACTTGAAGCCTCCTCCCAACAATCCATTGAACCCCTAATGACTACTTGCTGAGACTTATCATCCAACCAGTTATGTATCCACATATAATATTTCCATCTAGTCTAAATTGCCTTAGCTTGTTCATGAACATGCTGTGGGAAATGATGTCAAAGGCCTTGCTAAAGTCAAGGTATATCACATCCTCCACTCTCCCTACATCTATGGAGCCTATCACCTTATCAAGAAAGGAAATCAGGTTGGTCAAACATAACTGATTTGTGATTGGTGAATTCATGCTGGATGTTCCTGATCACCTTGTTCTCCACTATCTACTTCACAATAAATTCCCTGAGGATCTGACCCAGGACCTTTCCAGGTATCAAGTTCAGGCTGACAGGCTGTAATTCCACAAATCTTTCTTCTTATCTTTCTTAAAGATGGCCACTATATTTGCCCTTTTCCAATCACCTGGGTCTTTGCCCAACCTCCACAAGTTCGAGGATAGATAATGGCTCTGAGTTTACTTCAGCTGAATACTTCAGATAGGTGCATCCCACCCAGCCCTGTTGGCTTGAAAGCATCAAGCTTCTCTAAGTAATCCCTAACTTGCTTTTCCACTACTCTAGGTTGTTTGTCCACTTCCCTATATTTGTTGTCAACTGAACTCATCATTTGGTAGCTGTCCCTATTTATTTGCTCCTATGTGGGAAGACTGAAATCAAAATACTTCATCCTGCTCTTAATCATCCATAATTAGAGGGCTATAACTTCATAGTATGCAGACAAACTTGTCTTCCCATATGGAGTGTCAGTCCCACCTCACACCTTTCTCTTATACTATTATTGAACTCTTCCCCCTGTAATCAGGTAGCCATGATATGCCAGAAAGGAACAAAACATCGAAGTCATACAAGTAGGAACACAGTGTCCATGTCTACATGAGTGGCAGACTGTACAGTTATTACTGAGCAGTTATTTAGTACTTGCATAACCAAGTACTAAATTACTGCACAGTAATCAGCATTACTGGGCAGTAGTATCTCCGCATGTTTTTTTTTCTGATGCTACTGTGCAGTAGCAATGAGCTAGCAGGCATGACTATGCATGTGCATTTACTGGGCAGTAACCAAAATTACTGTGCATATGGGCTCACATCTACACATGCAAACCCATACTGCACAGTAGATACAGCAGCTTACACCAACTTGAATGTAAAGTTACATCTGATGCGTTACTGCTCAGTAATGCACATATAAATGCCTTACTGTGTACTAACACTGTGCGTGTGTGTGGACTGACCTGGAACTAGCTTTAGTCCTAAGTCAGTCCACACATAGCGTTAATGTACTTTAATGCCTGCACATGTAGACATTGGCCTATTCCTGCTTATTGCACAGTAACTTACTGTGCAATGAATTTAAGCCGGAGTATATGCATGTGTAGACATGTCCATTGCACAATAGCTCATTAGTGCCCCCCAACACTACTGCACAATAGTATCTCATGTAGGCACGGCCAGTATTTATCCATTGAAGAGTTTACACTCTAAAGAAGATCAATAGTTTGGTACCAGAGCAGAAACAGAGCGCACTGGGCAGAGAGTACTGAAGGAAAGCTGAATGAATCATGTGAATTTCATGAAAGAATTTAAATAATATACACAAATATATTTGTTTATATTGATGTTTGTAGATATTTTAATCCATATGACTTCCATCAAAGAAAAAAAATACCAAGAATAAGGCAATAATTATGACCCTGCATTTTGCATTGTATTTTCTAATGAATGTATCATTATGATAAGCACATTGTGCTCTTTTGTAACAATAAAAAGTTTTGAAACATTAACACACTGTTTACATATGTGCTTAACTGCACAGTAGACTAATTTGTGGCTGTGTAAAGTATCACAGTTAGGATGCTATTAGATGCAGCAAACTAATTTTCAGCACCATAAGCTAGTACTGTCAGAGACAGTGCTATCTTACTGTGGTGAAAATAACTGCACCTAAATGCACATGTAAATGCTGACCCAGCATACATTGCACCTGGTCAGACCCCTGCCTCCTGCCTAGCCACAGGGCTCCACATGCTTGGGCACTCTTCAGCCAGCTTCTCTGCTGCCTGGCCTGACCCTCCATGGGCCACCGGCCAGCCCAGGGCTACTCTGCCCTGGCTCAAACTTCTGCAGTCCTGGGTGCAGCATCTGTACATGCCCCCTGGACCACAGCAGTATGAGCATCTAGCTACATGTGCCATTAAGGCCGCATGATAAACTCTGGTGCAGACTGCACCGGAGTTTATCACATTGCCTAAATGGCACATGTAAATACACCCAGCAGGAGTAAATTAACAAGAATCATTTTCACAGTAATTCACATTTCCTCTGACATCACTAGTCTAGAAACAAACAAGAGAACAAACAACATGAAAGCAGGCACTCTGGCTTCTACTACGTATGAAGAGAAAACATGTATGATTGCTAAATGAAAAAGAATAAAAAGGTAAGGAAACATCCTTCTGAATAAGCATTTACAGACAATGGAAGTTATACAGATCATTTGTGGACAACAATGGCTTTCAGCATTTTCTTCTTTAATAAATAGCACAAATAACTGTTGATGAAATGACACTCCATCTTCATTATTTCTTTGTTAGCACTTAAGCTTCCAGCATGCAAACACTTTCTCAGATGAGTAACTTTACATGCTTGAGTAGTTTCATTGATTTCAGAGGATTAGGACTTTGGCTATCCTGCAAAAAGAGTCATATAATTATCAAAGCATGGCATTAATTTCTGATTCACATTTTCCTGAAACACCAACAAGAATGAGGGTTCACCTTTCTTCTAAATAGATCATAGCAACATGCACTAACTGAGGTAAGCTGAGCTTTTTTGAGTATTCCATTTACGGATTATCTGTCCAGCAGGATAGAAGCAAGGTTCCTTCTACAAATACATGCATAAACAGTTTTCTCATAGGTGGAAAGTGCTATATGCTGCATCTACATGAGCAGCCGAGTGAACAGTTGTTACTGCATAGTCATTTAGTACTTGCTTAACCAAGTACTAAATGACTGCGAAGTAATTGGCATTGCTACTAGCAGCAGCAATGACTTATGACATGGTAGTTTGTTGCTACTGTGCTGTAGCATCTCATGTAGATACACCCATAGAGTATTAATTTTCATCTGTCATCTCACCCAAAAAGTACTTTCCCAGATAAATGCAGAAAAGCTTGGCTTTGAGCCCCACTGAGAATGGGAAAAACAAAGTAATTCAGTGCGTAAAACAAATTATATCACTGGCTCTGCAGTATGCCAGTAGTATTCTACAGGGTTATTCAAGCTTCCTTCATTTAATTGCTTTGAGAATGCTCTGGGATCCTACACAATAGTGGTTTGGAATTACACTCTAGTGCCATTAATAATAACTAAGACAGAACAGTAATACACCTTCAATATATTTTCAAAAGTGCGTGCCTCTCTTTCATGCCTCTCACAGCTTTATGAAAATGGAAATTAAACTATGTCACTTTTAAACTAAGGAGCAAAAAGTTTAAAACAGACATTCCACACACAGGCCTATTTAAGGAACAGAATTCATGCATTTCATGACAAACTCATTCAGCAGATCAGTCCTTGATTTTTGCAGAGTATAACATCTTAGTGTTTATTAAAGAGCCTCAGGTTAAGGAAGGAAAATAAAATTTATGGGGAGATCTGATACTTCCATCCAACTAAGAGTCACTGGAGAGGAATGTAGATATGTAATGCATTTAGTCATCAGTGATGCATGTTACCCCTGATATATGAGTGTCATGTGTGCAGAAAAATCTTCATGCTTCTTTCCCAGCCTTCTGGAGAGTTTTGGGGGTGGGGGGGGGCACTCTTAATTTTCATGTAGTGCTCAACTGTGATAATTTATTATTTTGATGCTTAAAGGAGTAAATGCTATTAATCAATGGTCCTCAGTTTGCTCTTGCTCATACAAGTTTTTTCCCCCAACATGGCTTTAAAGTGGTACGCAAGCACAAAGTACATAAAAGTTGTGCAGAGAGGAATTATTTGCAAATGTACACGTGTCATCTTAAGTGGCATGTTCCAGCAAAGTGGACAGATGCAGAATAAAAATCTTCAGTTTATATTTAAACAACATTAACAGCTACATTTCAGATTTGGGAGTGATTAATCAAATGGGCAATCTTACTAAAATCTTTTAACAAAAGGCAGCAAAGAATTGCAAGTTAAATTGAAACTTCATCCTCCACTTACCCCTGGTGCCTGGCTTTAGAGTCCACATGACACTGCAGTCCCCTAAGTCTTGATCCTGTACTTTGATCCACATGGGTGAGTAACCATGGCATTGCAGATTCTCACTGAAATCAATGAGACTCTGCCTAAATAAATCAGATTGTAAGATAAGTGCTTATAATAATATTTGTATTGTTCTTATACCCAAAGGTTTCATACGAGGTTTCCCTAGTGCTAACCCACATGGTCAAAGTTATACACATGCATATTTGTACGATACATAGCCTGTAGGTACTAGTCCAGCAACAGCTTGTATAGGCATATATAACAACTTTGCACACATCATCAGTGTCCTTGAGTTCAATAAAACTAATCACAAGTAATTTGATACAGGATTAAGGCAAAAAAAATAGTTAGGAAGGATCCGTATCTATCCTCCCTGCTCCCATCTTTTCTTTAAGAAACTGTCAACATTGATTGAGCTGCCTTCCTGCACATTTAGATACATAGATAAACACCTGAACCACTCAGCTCTTTCAGTGCTAGACTTTTCTTTTCTATCTTTTACAGTTTAATTAAGGCATCTATGACAGGGACTGGCAGCCTGCAGGCTATATCTGGCCCATAAAGCCTTTGGATCTAGCCCATGGAGTTATGGCTTCAGCAGCATTGGGTGGTGGGGGGATCTCCCTGGCCTGCACTGCACCATGCCATGCCACACTCAGTGGCCTGTCTCTCTGCTGGAGGAGAGCTATTCCTGTACTATCTAGCATTCAGCTGCCTGGAGCTTCAGTAGGGGTGGGGAGCATTCGCTGTGCTACACTACACCTGAAAGGGAAGAAATGGTGGTGGTAGCAACTGGCTTCTAATATGCCCACCCTGCTCCAACTCTAACTGTGACATTCTGGCCCCTCAGCAGGA
>NW_005841936.1:467116-467390 GCF_000455745.1 Alligator sinensis
CAGGAAAACATTGCCAAATCCTGATCGATGATAGTCTTGCATATGCAGACACTGGTTACCACACTGTGAAAACAACAACAATACATTGTTCTGAGATTTGTACATTATCTATGGGCATCTACAAGTCAGCAAGCATAACATACTGCCATTTTTTTCAGCACCACTGTAATCTGCCTTTACATTGGCACAAGGAGAAGATGGACCATGTACAACTGAACACCAGTATTAACATATAAATCTGGCGTATAATTACTCCAGAAGAAAATCAGCAGGA
>NW_005841936.1:467400-505553 GCF_000455745.1 Alligator sinensis
GCGGTAATTTATACTGGTATAAGTGCCATCTCTCTGCAATGTACCCTAGGGTAGTCATTTGTAAGAGACCCACAAGCTATTATTTATCACAATCTAAAATGGTACCTAATTTCTACAGCTGTCCACTGGGTAGTTATGCTGCATGTGTGCAGCTACCCACAATCTATGCAGATCCCAGTGTAATTTCTGTGAGTGTCCCAAACCAACAAGTTACATGAGTGTAATCATGTCTTTCATCCAGGATCTGTGAGAGTTTGGATGGTTTAAACCAGGTTTAAACCACCCAAACTATTATTTTGATGCAGTGAATCAGGCTTAGCATATATTGTTCTAGTGCAATATTTTATGTGCATTATTTATGCCAAGTTTTAGACTAAATTTAACATTTATTGCCTTTTGTAAACTGAAAAATAAAGTTTTGAAACCTCTACCAGATCATTTACTAAAGCAGCTCTAGTAGCTGCCACTTGAATTCCTTGAGCTGACCTCATTATATAACAGGCAAGCTGACCTTATATAACAATGAGTACCTTTACTAATGTGTCTTAAATCACCTTTATTTTTCAGGGGGAAAAACATATGCAAAGCTAGATGCTGTGCAGTATTTGAGAGACTCGACACAGGTCAAGGAAAGCACCTATTTTTATCTCACATGGTCTTTGAGCTAAGGTAAGGGATATTACAATCTCTGATCACTACTCTAATTTACAGCAGACTTGCACCATGTACACAGACAGCATAGCAGCACTGAATCCTTGTAGTGCTGAGCAGTAGAAACATATACTTCAGATTCGCTTCTGTGCTACAGAAAAATCCTCTGGCCCTTTTTTAAATCCCTGTAGGCTACCAAAGCTGAGTATAAGAGCTAGTGCCCATGCCAGAAGCCATCCAAAGTTCCCAATTCTTCTCTCCCTAACCTGGATTTTATAGCAACATAACCTGAGTTAATCGAGTTTCTTCTGATTAAACTACCACACATAAGAGAAGAACAGAACCTATTATACTTCAACGATCATCAATAACTAGGCCTTATTAAAAATACATTATTTTAAAAAAGAGGTCAGCCCAGTGACTGAGTGATAATACAATATGCTTTCTAGCTGGAGTTCTCAATTTAGATTCTAAGTTCGATTTTATCCATAAATTGGGACATGATCTAATCCCTCTATATTGTTAGGGACAGAAGATAAAACAGTTTATGTGTAAGTGATCAGAAACTGGTATAAACCTGTAACAGAATAGACACGCAGTACACATAAACCAGTTTCAAAATGGCTAAAACTGGTTTAAAATAAACTTAATTGAATGTAGTATCAGATTGAACTGGTTTGGGTCAAACCAGTTTATGAAACTTCTGTCCCAGACCCCTTCCTGGTTCAAGTTAAATCACAGTCCCCCAGCATCCCAGCATGCTTTCCAGCCCTGGGCTGGCCTATACTGTCTACTCCAGATAGCAAGGCTGGCCCCACCCCTCTGCTCCCTAGCTGGAACAGGGAGCACTGGCTGACAAGTGGTTGGGGTGTGGGCAAGCCTGGCTAGGGATGCAGGGACTGCCTCCTGCCAGGCAAACCCTGGCTGGGGGCTGGGCCAGTGAGGGGGGCTAAACAGCCCTTCCCCCACTCAAACTTACTGCTGGCTGCAGTTGTGGACTACAAATCCCAGAGGCACCTGGCAGCAGGAAAAGGAAGTGATAAGAAACTCTACCGAGTCCTGCTGCTGTCATTCTGGACTGCAAATCCCAGAGACCTCAGGGGCATCAGGAAGAAGAAGTAAATACACAGCCAGAGAGCCATGATCTAGTGTCCCCTGGCTTCTGGCCTGAGCAACTGCAGGCATGTGGTTGCATTTCCCAAATCAAAGGTAAATGTCTGTTCACTTCTGTTTCAATTTAATCTGTGCAGTTTAAACTAACCTGCAAAGACTGAATCCATTCAGCCTTAAGCTTTTTGACTGTCTGTACCTGGCCTATAAAGCTGCCTATAGCCACACAACAAGTAGCCTGAGACACCTAATCCAATCTACCTTGATGCACAGGTCATAGTGACAAGATATTTTTGAAGATAGAATAGAGTCAGTGGAGATGCTGACTTCCTACAGAATCCTTTCACATAAGCTAAAAAAAAATCTGTATCAAACCCTTTCTTGTGTAAATCTGGGATGCAGAAATGAAATGCTTTTCATTCACAAATGGCTCAGAGCATAGCTGCAGAAAAGACCTTGTTGCAAAAAAGGCCAGCAGCACACTGGGTTGTATTAACAGGAATGTCACTTGCAAATCAAGGGAAGTGATTCTTCCACACTATTCAGCACTGGTAAGTGGAGTACTATGTCCGGTTTTGGGCCCCACACTTCAAGAAGTGGACAAATTGGAAAGTGTCCAGCAAAGAACAAAAATGATTAGAGTCCTGGGGAGCATGTCTTAATAACAAAAGGTTGAAAGAGCTATGGTTATTTAATCTGGAGAAGAGAATACTAAGGGGGGATTTGATAACAGTTTTTAAATTCCTGAAGGGAGGAACTTTCTGATTATGAGGGGTGGTCAAGCATTAGAACAGGCTACCTACAGAAGATGTAGAATCACCATCCATGGAAAAAAATTAAGACTGGGAAAAAATTAATTGGACAGAGCCTTGGTTGGGATGGTTTAGTCAGAGATGATCCTGCCTTGAGGAGGAGGCCTAGATTTGATGACTTGTGAAGCCATTCCAGCCCTACTTTTCTATGATCCCATGGTTCACGCAGAAGTAAATCACAGCAATATTTTAAAAATATGACTGCACTCAGACTCGTATGAATATTTTTATCCTTTGACTTGTTTTTTCCTCTCCTACAGCCTCTTTCCATGGGACACTTTTTACCTTTTGTCATTCTATAACAGGATACAGAATATCCTTCCCTACTTTCAGATTTTCAATATAAATTCAAAAATAGTTTCCAACACTTCAGTTAGAAGGTATTCTGTATGACTCTGACCCACTTACATTTGCCGGAAACTGAAAAAGAACACTTAACCCCCTACAGTATAAATATCTTTACAGGGTGGTGAATAGATTTTCTGAGTTTCACATGAAAAGTTGCACAACCACTATTCTTCCTCCCCTCTAGCTCTCAGTACAAGGTCACAGAAATATGATCATATAATGAAGTTAGCAGAGTATGATAAATTAAATTCTAATAAGGCTTCTTTTGCTGTATTAAACATTTATGGTACAGTAAGCCACATATATACAAGACATCTGAGCTCTACACTCAGTGTCAGACAGAGCCTGTTAAAGAGGGATTTTAATACAAATACAAAATAAAGATGTTCTCCCAGTTACATTCTTCAATTTAAATATGAACTTAAAAAGAGATGTTCACACTCAGAAGCCAAAGAGCTTGGCAGCTTTTTAAAGTAGGCAAATGTCACCTCTCTGAGTGTGGGTAATGACTGAGAGGGAATAATTTTAGCTCTAATGGCTTTGATTGCTCTAACAATATCTCCTAACAGGGTGTCTGACAAACAGCTTCCTGACAAAGCCTCCATATTAAAGCATGCATAAGCATGATGAAGGAAGCACTCTTTCTATATGGCTTTGCAACAAGATGCCAAAGTAAATTACTGTTGATAATGAATGCAAACACATCTAAAGCTGAAATAGAGAGATTGGGAGGAAAAAAGACTGAAAAATTTCCATATAGACAAAACCACAAATTATGCAGCTTTTTCTGAAATATTATGAGTGCGCCCTGAAAGGAAGGGAGGGAGAATTGAGGGGAGCGGGGGAAAGGCCTAAGAATGCAGTGAAATATGATACTCTTCCCGTCTCAAGTACTAAAAATGACAGGAAGGATTTTTGTCTGTTTCTCTCTTCTTACCAGTGTAGATTGGTTTTAGTAATCATGATTATTTTGTTTAGTATTTTCTATATATTGAGTGTTCTACACACCATGTTTGGAATTCTGCTGTGTTACCACTGGGAGGGCTTTATCCTCTTAGCATAAGTATACAGAGTTGCAAATATGCAAAACAAATTAGCAGAACAGACCAGAAGGATCCTGCCCTGAATTAAATGAGAGTACTGCTGCATAGTCAGCAAGTTATTCCTGTTAAATAGCTTGAGCAAGGCCTAGAAGACAAATGACTAGAAAAAAATGTGTTTTTATCATGCTGATGACTGTACTTACCTACAGTCATTTGTGTTCCATAAACCCTTCTTTGCCCATGCTCCAACATGTGATTCTTGTCCTCTTGAGAGTTACCATGAAAAGGATACAGGCTTACTTTTAATTGTTGTTCAAACAATAAAAAATGCTCCAAAACAAAGCACCACCACCACTTTGGATTTTAGAAGCTCTGCAAGCTTTCCTTGTGTTGTGAGTCAATTGACCTATAAAGAAAAATGATAATGCTACTACGAAAGAATTGAGTGTGGAGATGTTTCATCTTCTCATAGAAAAGGGAAGAAACAAGGCTACTTACCAGCCTAATAGGAGAAAGAACCATCTGACAGCCTGGTACCAAATGGCCACTTTAGAACTGCAGTGGCTTGTCTTTGCAAAATTTAGAGGGAAAGTCACCAGACAGGCATGCTGGGAAATATCTATCTGTTGATAAACCAAAGTCATACAAAGCAAGTAGCTCTGAGGTCTGTAAGAATGTGGGTCAAAGAAAAGAGTAGTGGACCAATCAGTTCTAAAAATGTATTAAATTGTAATTTTCTGAAGATGACAGTGGTTAAGCACTGCAACAGATAGAGAAGCTTCAGAATATCTATCATTGAAAGTTTTCGAGTGCCAGTCAGAGAAATATTTGTTTGGGATGGTTTTGGCAGGGGGTTCAATTAAATGGCTTCCTGAAATTCCTTCCAGCCCTCCTATGATTACAAGAATATTGTGAGATGAAAACAGCAACAACCACATTCATAACCAGGTATGAATTGCATTATTAAGAGGGATCCTGGTTTTCCTGATAAAAAAATAACAAATTCTCTGATTAAAAAAATCACAATTTCTCTGATAAAACACCTAAAATCTGTGATTAAAATAAAAAGCCCCTCACTCCCCCACCCCACAACTCCCCTTGGCCCTGCTGGTGCCTCTCACTCCCCCCCCCCAGTCCCTCTGGCCCCACTCATGCCCCTCACTCCCCCCCAGCTTTGCTTGTTTTTCTCACTCCCCCACATAGCCCCCTGACCCTGCTGGTGCCCCTAACCCCCCATCCACAGTCCCCTGCCACCCCCAGCTCTGCCAGAGGGGGCCTCCAGCTGCCAGGTCTATGGGGCCAGGGACCCAGGCATGCAGCCCCCTGCCCCCAGCATGAGACGGTGGCTGCTGCAGTAGAGCAGAGCCCAGCTCCCTCCCTGCTGCCTGCATGCTTTGGATTTGGGCTGGGAGGTCAGTTCCCCACCATTGTGCACACTCCTGGGGTGGCTGGGGATATACTTGACCCCCAGATCTGTGCACAAGGCAGGGGTGGGGTGGGCTGCTGACTGCGGGCTTTGGCTCCCTGCCCGGCTGCCCTCTTCTGGGGCCTCTGCAGCCTGGCAGATGCAACCCAGTGCTGCATGGTGGAGTGGGGCTGTGAGGGGATTTCCTTGCCGCTGTGAGTTCTGCGCTGCCCTGGTGAGGTGTCCCCTGTGTTCCCAGCAGCAGTGAGGGGTACAACCCTACTCTGTTGCCCCCACTGCTTTCACATGCACAGGGGACATGTCACCTGGGCAGCGTGGAGTTCACAGCAGCAAAGAGATATCCTGCATGGTCACACCTGCCAGGCTGCAGAGGCCCTAGGGGACAGCATCAGAGCAGGAACCCAAGCCCACAGTGGGCAGTCCACCCTCACTCTGCACACAGATCTGGGGGAGCACAGATCCCCCCTCTGCCCCTGGGACTACGTGCAGCAGCAGGAAGCTGACCCACTTCCCTCTGCCTCCCAGATGAGCCACCCACAGCCCAGCCTACTCCCCACTGGGGCCCTGCAGCCATGAATTGTGGCCCTGGGCCCCAAACCCCATGCACTGCCCAGCTGGGCAGCAGCTCCAGCTCCACCTATGCCAAACTCCCTCCCTCCCTATGATGGCCTCAATCATCACTCCCCCCACTTACCTGTGGGAGCTGCTCTCCAGGCTGCCTGGCGGCCATGTGGCTATACATCCACATGATGCTCCCTGCCTAAACACCCTCCTCCTGTTCCCTCCCAACCCCTTGCAGGCTGGAACTCTGTCAGCCTGCAGAGAGCTTTTTGCAAAACTGCAGGTCTCTCCAGTAAAATGAGAAATCCACATTTTTCTCCAGCAAAGGGTAAAATCCATGGTTTTCCCTGTTTTTCCATGGGAACAGAAAACCCAGATCTCTAATTATCAAATAAAAAAAGAAATTAACATATAAACTTTTTCTTTCTTAGTGTCTTAGATTGTAATATTTAGGGACAGAAACTGCTCACTACCTTATTTTTGCAACACAACCCATATCCAGATTATATCTTTTGTGTAATACTGTAATATAATGCCAAGGGAGTCTGTAATGTGGTAACAAATACCATGGAAATATATAGAAATAAAACATAAGGATAATATTATTAACAAGTTGAAAAAAACTGTGAACACTGAACTTGTCTGAGTAGGGAAAATATTGAAAGAAGCTCTATGAAATGGATTTTACTTTTTATAGTTTCTCTGTATTATCAAACAATTTGAATTTTCATCTGATTCCATAACCCAGTGGTTGGTGTGTGTCACATAGTCCTTTCCATACCCAGTCCAGAGATTATGTCAGTTCTTGAAGATCTGAGCTTAAGACCAAACTTAAGCTGTAGAGACTTATGCTATTTATTAATTCTGCTTCCTACTTAAATGCCTACCATATTAGCTAACAAGGGTGAGGTTGAAATGTTGTTGTGCCCATGATGGTCTAGGGAATATGAAAGAAGCAAGATTTGAAAGTTGAGGTAATAGCTTTTCTTGGGACAACTTTATAGTTGGGAGAAATGTTAGGCAAGCTTTTGGGCACAAAATGCCCTCTGGGCTGGGAAAGAAGAGGGGTGGGAGCTTTTATGGGATTTTAACTGCTGATCTGCAATCATAACTCCCTAGTCAGTGTATACTGTGTGCCCCCTTCTATGCCTACTACAAAGAAGTTATAGACTCTTAAAGATAGAACTGATGGTTTCACATTGATCATAGGGGAACTTGGTAGTAGGGCTGTGCCTACAAAACACCATTTTGTTTCAACTTCTGTTTCACCATTTTGATGGGACAGTGTTTAGTTTTGAGTTTTGTTGCATTTCAAAAACACTGTTACATTTTGTTTTGTCGAAACTGTTTGGCTGTTTTGATGTTTCACCCATAGGCTATAATGGGGAAGCACAAAACCACCTATAACTTTATCATTTCTTGCCTGATTCAAATAAAACTTGTAGAAATGGTATCTCCATTTGAGGCCATAATGCCTATCAAGTTTCAAGGAGATAAATTCAGGGGTTTCTTAGAAACTGCACCTCAAAGTCTTGGAAGCAAAAGTCATGTCACATGTGTGTGTTAAGACACGGTGAGGTGAAAACTACAGGCATGGTAGTCCCTTCTGAGATCATAAGACCTGCCAAGTTTCAAGTAGATAGATACAGGGGTTTCTGGGAAACTGCACCTCAAGCTGCTGACAAGCAAAACTTGTGATGTGTGACTGTGTTTGTGTGTTAAGGAACAGCTGTTTTTCCACCCCTCCAGAGCATTAGGATTGGAAGGGACCTCAGGGAAGAATTGCAGTCCGGTGATTAGTGGTCAGCTACAGATGTCAATATCAGAGCAGTCCTTTCCCCCTCTTCCCCCTGCCTCTCCGTAGTTTCTGTTACCCAGCTTCGAAGCTCAAAATGTTTCGAGGCTGTTTCGAAGCCATTTGTTCCATTTTGATTTTGCTGTTTTGAGCTTGAAATGAGTCGAAACAGCATTGAAACAAAACACCCAGTGAAATTCCACACAGCCCTACTGGGTAGCATCTCCTATATTTAGGTTGCATAAATGCTTTCCATTGAGCAAATGTGGCCTTTTCTTCAGAAGCAATTCCAGATCTGACTTGCAGAGGGTCTTTGTTATCTGGGAGAACATCTTCAAATTGCTTAAATGCCTTGTCTTTCCCTTCATAAAGTTTCTCAGTTTTAGCTCAGATATAAATTCAACCTTTTACGATTTTAAAACATGTGATTTCCCTTCTCCCTCTTCCCAGTGATGCTCAAAGAAATCTGTCATCCTGCCAAAGTAATAAGTGAGTCCACAAACATGCTAAGGCTGGACTCATGCTGTTGCCAAAACAGCAGCAGTGACAGACACTGAACTAGAAATGTCTGGAGACAGCACCAGACCTCACAGATCCCTTGTGCAAATGCATTATGATGTAAACTTTAATTCCATATTCTCATATTATTTTTCCACAGGACTCCTGCCTCTTCCAGGACACAGCACAGACACACAAGGAATACACATGGTGAGCCATAAATCTGTCACTTCTGAGTCCTTGACTTTGCAATCTAGTGTAGGGTTTGGTTTTGTTCTTTTTTTCTTTATGAAGTATTACATACTAGGGCTGTTCACTAAGTCAAGTGAATGAGCTTTGAGCAATGACAGTGCTCACAAACTTTTTTACTACAATTTAAGCTCTAAACATCACTTTTTATTCTCTCCCTCTGAGAAGCTAAGAGGTTGACAGTGTTTTGTTAAATCTTGTAAGATACTTGGTTTATTTCCTGGAACTTAAAAGAACAGGAACTACATTCCTCATGTTGAGCAGTTGCCATTCCCAATTATTTCATTTTAAAATTCTTCCAGCTAGGAACATGGGGTGCCTATATATAAGTGCAGAGGCTGCTCCAATGCACTGTAATGACAATGCATTGAAACAGACTTGATTAATCAAGTCTGCTGGAGGGTGGTAATTACTGCACTCCAGACAGTTTCTGTGTCTCGTGTATCAGTGTCCCTGTGCTTCAAAATGGCAGTGGGGGAACTTTAAATCTCATCAAACAAGCTTTAGCTAAAGCACCCCCACCATCATGTTGAAGTGCAGGGACAGTGATACATGAGATGCTCTGGGCACTTGAATTAGAGCAGCTCTCAGAGCAACTCTAATTAAAGCTCCTTCCTCCCTCCCCACTGCCTAAGCATGTGTATAGACACCCATGGTGAAAGATTATCTCCTGATTATCTCCTGTGGCTGATAATGTCAAGGAGACACTAGGAAAAGTCTAGAAACAGCAGTGGATGTTGACTGTTGGAGAACTTAGTGGCTCAAAGAACTGGTAATATGGGAAACAGAGAAGCTTTTATCTATAAAAGACTTTTTGGTAGGAAGTTGATATGAGACAACTCACTTTCATACACTTGCACTTTTACCCCACATTTAATATGATGTAATATGACTGACACACAGAGATTTTCAGCCCCTCTCAGAATCAGGTTGAAACACATTGTGAGGTAATTATTCCTTCAGAGCCAACAAAAAAGAATGAAGCATAATTTTTGTGTGCTTCAGAAAAATAGAGGATACAGACATGGGGTGAGGGTTTGGGGGGCCTGCAGGGAAGGGGTTTACGCAACCAGAGGGGATGGGGGGTAAAAAATGTTCAGGTCAGGGTTGCAGGGATAGGAACAGCACAGCTCTGGGACTGGAGCAAGTGGCTGGGCTTCCCCAGCCCCAGGGCTGTGCTGCAAATGTGTGAAAGTGTTTCCTAGATCGAATTAACCTCTTCCCAGATCTGGTTAACCCTTTCTCGATCTAAGTTAATGTCCTGAGGTAAGCTAATTTAAATTGGACAGAACATTTTTTGGCTAATTTTAACTCTGAGAATGCCTGCATGGGTGGACATTTAGATCAACCTAACCCTGGTTACATGGGCGACTGGTGCCACCTTAGTTGGCGAGGCACATGCCCCCCCAGTGACCAGTCAGTGACCGGGGGGTGTCCCTGTAGCCAATCTCACTGACTGGAGGGTCCCCCCCAATGGCCAATCTCACTGACTGGGAAGTGGTAACGGCATTTCATCCAGCACTCCCTCTCCCCAGCTGGTGCCGGCAGGGTGGGGGGGCACAAGTGCTTCCACCTGCCCCCCTGCTCGTTGCCTAAGCAGGGAGTGTGGCCCATCAGGGGCTGCACCGGCACTCTCAGGGAGTACACATGCACCCAGTGCACCCCCTATGTATTGCCACTGCCTGGTTAGGTCCATCTATATGTAATGCTTATAAGTACCCATAATACGTAAAAGTAACTATCTGCAGAAAAGGAAAATACAGACTACAAGGAACAAAGCTTGTAAATATAGATCAAGTAAAGCAAAGAGATTTTAATGCTGATAGTAGCAATTTAAATACAGAAGTCAAAATAATAATTAAACTGAAAGGCATCCGATATATTTAATGGAAAATAAACTATTTCTTCATACTCCCATTCTTATTTAAATAAACAAGAAGGGGCATTTAATTTGTCTGCCTCAGAAGCTGTTATATATCAAGAAAGTAATGATATGATAATGGATCTCTCATATACTCTATATGTTACCAATAAACATAAAATAAAAACATAATGTTAGTAAAAAAAATTATATTTAACCCTATTCATTAAGAAGGAGCAGAGGCAGGGGATTAGCAGATTGAAAGAGGCCAGAAACCAGGCAAAGGAAGGGAGTGAGAGGGAGCTAGGAGGCTGGGGAGAAGCCCCTGAGAAGCCATGCTGAGTCTGAGGAGGCTTCATCTGTTCCAGGCATCGGGAGCCCTGGCGGTCCCAGTGTTGAGGACACCAATGATAATGAATGGGTGTTCCCTGGGAGAGAACTGCATCTTTTGGGAAGAGACTGCTGATAAAAGGACAGCAGAAGTTGCAATGCCCAGGAGGCTATAAACATAAGAAGGCCCTGACAGTAGTGAGCCAGATCAGCCAGTGGGGAAACTAGAGCATAGTGAGAGACCTTCTCTCAAAGCAATAGTTTTTCTTTGTCCTTACTCTGAGCAGACTGGTTATATGCTTAATCTGGGTAGGGTGGAAAGGAATCAGCTTAAGCTGACTGCTTATACTCCTTTCATTTCTTTTCTAATTGAACTTAAAGTGGAGATGGAACTGGGAGAAGTTGGGCCCAAACAGGGGCTAGAGAGTCACAGGGAAGACTCCACTAGGAAAAGAGTACAAAAGCCTGAGAAAGGTACAAACTCCAGCGCCTGGTTAAAGGTCTGGGGAATCCTGGGGCAGCATCAAAACCAAGCACTGAGGCACCAAAGAAGATACAGCCCAGTACCTGCAGTGCCTCTGAGTCTGAGAATAATACAATTCCCATCAAGGTGTGACAGGAACAAGTTCCTAAGTAGTGCAGGAGCAGGGGAACATAACAGGGAATCGCCACATCACCAGAATCCCAGTTTCTGGCAGCCGGAGCCAGTTACATTCCCTTGCTGCAACTTGAAACTTTTGTTCCTTGTTCTGTCATCTGCCACCTCTGAGAACACTCTAGCTCCATCCTCTTTTGAACCCCGCTTCAGGTAGTTGAACGCTGCTATTAAATCCCCTCTCAGTCTCCTCTTCTCTAAACCAAATAAGCCCAGTTCCCTCAGAAGTCATGTGCCTCAGCCTCCTAACCATTTTCCTTGCCCTCCTCTGGACTCTCCAACTTGTCTACATCTTTTCTGCAGCAGAAGACCCAAAACTGGACACAGTACTCCAGAGGGCCTCACCAGTGCTAAATGGAGGTGAAGAATCACATCCCTTGATCTGCTGGCAACACTCCTGCTAATGCATCCCCCTATGTTGTTAGCCTTCTTTGCAACAACAGCACACTATTGGCTCATATTCAGCTTATTGCTTACTGTAAGCCCCAGGTCCTTTTCTACAGAGCTGCAGGGTAGCGAGTATTCCCCAGTTTGTACCAGTGAATAGGATTGTTCCATCCTATGCAGGACTTTGCATTTGTCCTTATTGAACTTCATGAGATTTCTTTTCATCCAATCTTCCAATTTGTCCACGTCTCTCTGAATCAAGCCATTTATTACTGCAGTTTGTGTCCAATGATACAGCTAGTTTTCTATACACCTTACAGTCCATTCATCCAATCCAGACTTCCTTAGCTTGCCCACGAGGATGTTGTGGGAGACCATATCAAAAACACTGCTAAAGTCAAGAAATACCACATCCACTGGTCTCTCCACATCCACAGAGCCAGTCACCTAGTCATAGAAGGCAATCAGATTGGTCAGGCATGACTTGCCCCTGGTGAATCCATGCTGACTGTTCCTAATCACCTTCTCCTCCTCCAAGTGTTTAGAAATGGATTCCTTGAGGACCTGCTCCATAGTTTTTCAGGGACTGAGGTGAGGCTGACCAGACTGTTGTTCTCTTGATCCTCCTTTTTCCTTTTCTAAAAGATGGGCACTGTATTTGCCCTTTTCCAATCATCCAGTACCTCTCCCAATTGCCATGAGTTTTCAAACATGATGGGCCAGGAGCTCTGCAATCACATCAGCCTACTCATTCAGCACCCTTTGGTTGTATATGTCCAGCTTTTCTAAATAGTCCCTAACCTGTTCTTTCACCACTGTTGGCTGGTCACCTCCTCCCCAGACTATGCTGCCAGGTGCAGTAATCTGGGAACTGCCCTTGCCTGTGAAGACTGAAGTGAAAAAGGCTCTGAGTACTTCAACCTTTTCTGTATCCTCTGTCACTAGGTTTCCTCCCCCATTCAGTTATGGACCAAGACTTTCCCTAATCTCCCTGCATCCACAGAGCTAGTCATCTCATCATAGAAGGCAATCAGGTTGGTCAGCCATGACTTGTCTTTGCTGATCCATGCTGACTATTCCTAATCACTTTTTTTCCTCCAAGTGTTTAGAAATTGATTCTTTGAAGACCATCTCTATGATGTTTCCAGGGATAGTGTCTGACCAGTCTGTAATTCCTTGGATCATCCTTTTTCCCTTTCTTAAAGATGGGTGCTCTTATACTCCTCCCTAATTGTTTGTCCAAGCTTCCACTTCTTGTAAGCTTCCTTTTTGTGTTTTGTGTTTGAAGAGTTCCCTACTAAGCCAAGCTGGTCTTCTGCAATACTTGATAGTCTTCCTATGTATTGGGATGGTTCATTCCTGTGTCCTTAGTAAGTTTTCGTTAAAGTACAACCAGCTTTCCTGGACTCCTTTCTTCCTCAGACTGGCCTCCCAGGGAATCCTTCCTGTTGGCACTGGATTTATGACCCAGATACCTTGTTTCAGGTAGACCCAAACCCTGAAACTGCCCATGACCTCCCCATTTGATAATAGGTGAGTTTTATTGACACACAGTGATAGCAAATAAGAATAATGCAAATAATTTTATATCTACCAGTCCCAGGATTGTCATCAGAGGAAAGGTATGTTTGGACAGTATGTGAGCTTCACCCTGAGGTTCTCTCTTGAATGTCAGATGTCAGCAGCCTGGAGGTTGGAGGCCAAGGCCCAGCTCACTAGGGCTGTGCAAAACCCCTGTGTTTCATTTTGGTTTTGTTTTGGCATTTTGTAGGGCTGTCTGAAATGGCCGTGTTTCATTTCATGAAGGATTTGACATTTCAAAGGGACAGTGATTGTTTTGGTGTTTCAGATCACTGTCCCGTTTCATTTCAGCCGAAACTATTTCAGAGCTGTTTCGGAATTTCAGCGGTGTTTTGGTCATAAGCCATAATTCGGAATCACAAAACTACCTATAACTTTGTCATTTCTTGTGCTTGATTCAGATGAAGCTTGCTGGGATGGTAGCCCCGTCT
Source organism: Alligator sinensis (assembly GCF_000455745.1). Taxonomy (NCBI): domain Eukaryota; kingdom Metazoa; phylum Chordata; order Crocodylia; family Alligatoridae; genus Alligator; species Alligator sinensis. Next base: position 481,139 of record NW_005841936.1, read on the forward strand.
GAGGTCATAAAGTCTGCCAAGTTTCAAGGTGATAGGTACAGGGGTTTCTAGGAAAGTGTACCTCAAACTGTTCAAAGCAAAACTCATGACACGTGACTGTGAGGGCAGAGTGGGATGAAAACTGCAGGGATGGTAGCCCCTGCTGAAGCCATAAAGCCTGCCAAGTTTAAAGGAGATAGGTGCAGGGGTTTCTGTGAAACTGCACCTCAAACTGCTGAAAGCAAAACTCATGTCATGCATGTTAAGGGGTGTAGGTTATAGCCATGGTGGTCTAAGGACATAGCCCAGACAAGATTCTTAGGGTCAATCTGATATCTTTTATTAGACCAACAGAATAGTTGGAGAAATTCTTCTTTGCAAGCTTTTGGGTTTAAAAACCCTTCGTTAGGCTAAGGAAGCATCTAGTTGGTGTGTGTGTGCTCTTCTTGAATGGAAGGAATAGTAAAGAAGCCAAAGGAATACTAAGAAGCCAGAGGCTGGGCTGCAAGCAAGAAGGCTAGTCAGTGAAAATCTAAATTGAGGCATCAGGGGCTGACAGACAGGCATGGGAGGAGGGAAGGGGGATGTAGCAGGTAAAAGTGGAGAGGTACCTGCTACCTGGGGAGTCAGATGTCTGGCAGGTTGTAGTGTGTCAGAAATCCAATGTCTATACTGAGTCCATGACTTTCTGTACCTAGGAGGTTGATGAAGTGCAGTTTATAGGCCCATCTGTGAAAAGTGGTTTGTAAATTCAAACAAGCACTTAACCTCACTAACCTCATCACCAAAAGCCAATGTCCTACAGCCCAAAACACACTGAATGGATCCAGACCATGCCATGACAAGAAATGCAAAACCTGCTAACATATCTCCAGTACCCCTTCAAACTGAGCACCAGAATCAATTACAGACAAGAATACACAATAACCTGCGTGGGGCACATTTCTCACAAGAAAACTACTTTGTCTCCAGTCTCTCAGTCCTGATCCTCAAAGGGAATTTACAAACCACTTTTCACAGATGGGCCTATGAACTTCACTTCATCAACCTCATGGATGGCCTTCTGTTGTTCCACCAGCCTCTCAAGCATCAGGTATGTGGAGTTCCACTGAGTTATCACATCCTGGATGATTTTGTACCTATTTGTCCTGCAGCATCTTGCCCTCCTGGATGCTCTGGTGGAAGTAGCCTGCCACCTTCCTGCATTTTGAAATGAGCTGGCTGGTGGTGCTGTCCCCCTCCAAGGCGTCCATGGCTATGAGGTGGAACTTGTGTGCCACACAGCGGATGCCAACAAAGTTGGCCTCACAGACTGCCTTGACCATGTTGGCCCCATTGTTGCTGATCATGAACCCTCGGGTCAGCTCACCCTGCCCAATGAGCCACCCCTGCACCACGTGGTTCCTGGCCCCTATGATCTCTGTTGCCATGTGGGACTAACCCATCACCACAGCTTGAAGGAGAGCCAACCAACAGCCCTGCATGTGCTGTTTGTGACAGCCTGACTGATGGCACCAGTGCCCTGTAATGGAGAGGTAGGGATGATCCCCGGCTGCTCCACATGTCCGAGGTGAAGTACAAGGCCACCTGCAGACCTGCCTTGTGCTCCTTCCTCAAGTACTTCCTTGGGCACTTGCTAGGATGGGGTCATGAGTGCCATGAGCTGCCTGAACCCTAACTGCTCAACTAGGGAGAAGGGCTGGCCATCCAGAGCAAGCATCTCCCCGATGCTCTGGGTGATCTTCCTCACCTTTGCAATGCACCCCCTTCCTGCCCACTTTTGCCCCATTTTCCAGGGTGGCCTGCCTCTACTTCAGGGCAACGGGGACTTTGGAGCAAGAGGGGGACTTATTTTGGGGCATGCTCTGGCGCCAGGCTGAGGAGGAGTGAGGGCAAGGGATCAGTGCCTGAAGAGATTCATCAGCATCCTTGTGGTACTGTAGTGTTTCTTCTCCTTGCCCTGGCTGGTCTTACATCAACAGTGCAGGCAGATAGCATACCTGAGATCAGTTGTCACCTCAAAATGTTCCCACACCACACTACCCCCTCGCTTCTGGGGTGTGGGTGCATATCCTGCCTGATCCCTCTCCTCAGCAGGCAGAGGCACAACAACAGAAGGAGCTGACTCAGCTGAGTCACTTGCCTCCACAACCTCAACATCAATCTCCTCTGAACTGCCTTCTGGAGAAGGAGACATGGCTCTAGGGGAACTTTGATGGGTGTGGAGCACAAACTCAGGCTCCTCCTTGGCCCCTAGAATTTCTTTTGCTAAGGCACTCAGGTCCCCTGCTTCCAGATCCAGCTCCTCCTCTGGCAATGGATGGCTGAAGCTGGGAACTGAAATGGGGCTGAAGGAGACTGTCAATGACATGCTGGTGCTGCTTGTCATGCTGGTGGTGCTGGGGGTTATTATTATGGCTGGTGTTATTGGAGGGAGTGAAGATGCAGCTGCTGGTCCCACCTCCTTGCTGCCACTAGCACCAGAAAAAGCCTCATGCCTACTAATGCTAGGGAAGAGGCTGCATCTAAGTTTGGGAGGGGGTGGAACTTACAAGTCTCCCTCTGCCCCCTCTCCCTCTCCAATCAGAAGACCTAGCACCTGCCTTTCCAGCAAGCTTCATATTTTGTGTGCCAGAAACAAAATTGGCGGGGGGGGGGATAAGAAGAACAAATAACAGGATTTTGGGGGAAGGGTAGGCAAGGGTAAATAAATAAGAAAGGATTGGCAAATGGCTACAACTTGGTAGCAAGGCACTACCAAGCTGCAAGCTTACAGATACTGCAGTGCTCTCAGTCTCTGCTGCTCCTGCTGAGAAAGACGCAGCTGCAAAATGGCAGATGCTCAGTTCACAAACAACCTTTTATGGTGCTTTTCTGTCCCTCCCCCAGAACACTGGGATTGGATGGGACATTAGGGACAGATTGTTATCACTAGCCAGCTACAGATGCCAATATCAGAACAGTCTTTCCCCCACCCACCTCCACCTCCCTCCCCGGGAACCCTGCCTCTGAAACAGCTCTGAAACAACTTGAAACAGCCTGGAAACAACTCCAAAATATCCAAAGCATTTTGGAAACATACTAATAATTTCAAAAACATTCTGAAACATTTCAGATGGCCTGTTTCCTTTCAGAACTGTTTCAGAGCCTTGCGTTTTGTTTCAGATTCAGTGTTTTGATCATTGAAATGTCCAAATCCAAAACAAAATGGCTGCCAAAATTTCACAACTTGAAACAGCCTGGAAACAACTCCAAAATATCCAAAGCATTTTGGAAACATACTAATAATTTCAAAAACATTCTGAAACATTTCAGATGGCCTGTTTCCTTTCAGAACTGTTTCAGAGCCTTGCGTTTTGTTTCAGATTCAGTGTTTTGATCATTGAAATGTCCAAATCCAAAACAAAATGGCTGCCAAAATTTCACACAGCCCTACAGCTCACCCCCGAACTGGGGTGCGTATGACGGGATAGTGGTGTACCCTCCGTCCATGGTAGCCTTGGGTTCCCCTCTCAGGGACCCTTTGCTGCTCTAAAATGCCTCATTTTGTATTCTTTTTCCTTCCTGATGACTCTTTATCTCTGGCGATTGCTGATTGGTCTCTCTGTGGTCATCATAATGTTCATATTCTGTCTTGTCAGCATATTCCTTTCTTTAATAAACCCCTTGCATACACACATCCTAATCTGGGCTTTTTCCAGTCTTCTCCTAATAAAACCAAAAATCTCAAGGGCTCTGCAGTTGGGCACTGTGACCTAATGCCACCTTATCTCGAGTTATGGAACTGTGTGGTACATGTCTTTAATTTTCCAGCCTGTGTGTCTGCTTGCTGCTTACCTGTCATACACAGTTGGCCTTGAGGAAACTTTCAGAAGCAGGCTTTTAGAAATCAATTAACCCTTGCTATTGCCCTGGACCATTGTTCTTATACATATCTGCTTTACCTACAAGCCAATTCCCAAAAGCAAACCTTTAAATACCATTTTCTAGCCATGACTTCCCATCATTTCCCTGAGTGAATCAAAGACTGCTTTTTTGAAGTTCAAGACCCTTACTCTGCTGCTCTCTTTCCTTCCTTTCCTCAGGATCCTGAACTCAGTTGCCATACACTTCTGCATTCCCCACCAATTCTTCCCTGTTTGTGAGTAGCAGATCAAGAAGAGCATGGCTACTAGTTGGCCCCTCCAACACTTGAATCAGGAAGTTGTCCCCAGTAGTCTCCAAAAACTTCCTGGATTGCTTGTGCAATGCTGTATTGTCCTCCCAGAAGTTGTCAGGGCAATTGAAGTCCCTCATGAGAACCAGGGCCCATGATCTGAAAACTTCCACTAGATGTTTGAAGTAAGCCTCATCCACATCATCTTCCTGGTCTCTGGTCTGCTAATCTACAGCAGACACCTATCATGACATCACCCCTGTTGCTTTCCCTTCTGACCCTAACCCAGAGAGCCAGTGTAACCCCAATCATGCCAGTAACTGATTGATTGTATGGCCAGTGACCACTTAAGGCAAGATTAACTGATTAACCACGCCTTAAGTGTAATGTGTAGATAGGGGCAGAAAAGCACATACACTCACAAGTGTAGGTGATTCCTCTTGACTCACCAGTAGGTGATACTGGTGATCCCTCTTGACTTACTCAAGTACCATCATATATCGAATGAATTTCCAAAGCATAGCTGATATTGTACAACCTTTATATTTGTTACACAGGAATATTTGCCTCTCAAAACTTATTTCAAATTAATGGTAATTCTTTCCTCAACCTCAAATTCCTGGCAGCCTTCTGGACAGGGGGTAGATGTTATGGTTAAAGTACACAGCTCCCTGTCTGAAGATATGACTCATATTCTCATCCATTGTACTTGCTTCTTGGTGTTTTGTTTGATTGATTGGTTGGGTAGGGGATAAGGGGTAGAGGAGCATGCAACTGAATCTTTCCGTACCTTACTTTTTCTATTGATATAATGGAATTGTTCACAGTCATCCTGGTGGCGATGAGAGTGTTATGAGATTTATGGGGCCTAATTTGTTAATAATAAAGTAGTTGGCAGTATGTGTTGCACAGTTGATTAAACAGTGAAAGCAAGATGAACATCAGAATTAAGATCATATTGTGAAAAAAATGTAGTCCCCAGAATTCATATAGCTTCCTTCTTTCTTTCTTAATCCCTGCATCATCCTGTATGGCCACACATGGAAAGCAATAAGTTCTCCTTTGATATAGCCATCCAAAAGAACATTCCTGTTATTCCAGTTGAGCAACCATCTCATATTAAAGCAAAAAAACAAACAAAACTAACAACAAGGCAAGATTGTCCAAGCAGATTTAATTGGCAACATCTAAACATTGTAAGAACATTTGTGAACATCTGGTCAAGCCAATAGAGGAATAAAATCTCAACTCAAAAGTTTATGAAATACAGTGGACTACATAGTGGAAAAAATATTCAAACATTCTAGCTAACTCTGACTCATGATTCAAGCTGATAATATTCGTATGCTTTTTTGTTCATTTTTCTTGAACAGTCATATGACTAGTATTTGTTTCAACAATTGTTTTGGCTAAGAATTTGTATTTATTCAGATAGAAGGATTCATGGCCAAACTAATCTATTCACATGAAGATGAACATATCACAACAGTAGTCTCAATATACCATCATGTGTACAGAATAGGCACACGAGTTGGAAGTAAAATCCATTGGTTACCCAATAAATCTGTCTTATATCTTTCATTTATAGTCAGGAAGGAACTCATCTATTTGAAAATAGTATTCTTTCATATTTAAAGGAGGACAGGAAAATATTTTAAATGTCCTCTAGCACTTCCTAGCTTGCACTCTAATGCAATCTGCATGCCATAAGGTATCTCATAGAATACATGCAGAAACTTAAGTTATATGCAGATGGATGTATTCTGGAATAATAGTACCATAAAGGATGTGAATAAGCAGGTGAATCCGCAGCTCCACTGGTAGAAACACTAAGTGTACAAGCATTCAAGCAGTTTCTACTGGACCAAAAATGGCAGGTCTGATAGAAACTTCAACCTCATCTATAAAGCAGAAATCAACTTTGATAGAGTTTTTACCAAAAGGAACAAATGCTTGTATACATACCTTACCAATAGAAGCCTCCCTGCAGTCTTCTGGCATCCCAGCATGAAGTGCTCTAGCATGCACCTTCCCTCCAGAGAGACAGTCTATGGCTTGGCAGGACTCCACTGCTTCAGCTGAGTCACAGAGCAAACCACTATCAGAAAACCCCAAAGCTCTCCACAGTCCCGACACAGTGCGGCCCCTAGCTTTTAAGCATTAACCCCACTGCTCCAGCCCATCCTGCCCAGACCCTATCAATGAGGTAGTGGGGAGGATGGGGGAAGAGGGTTGGTGGGCTCTGCAGCCTAGAGAAGGTGGATACTGGGGAGTACCTTGCTCAGCAGTGAAAGAATGATGCTGACCTCCACAACTGGCTTAGTTATGACAAAAGATTAAAGGGGCTAGGGTAAGTTTATGGAGGAGATACAGAAATTCTTGCTGTCCCCAGGCTGCAGAGCAGAATGGAAGGGTGTTTGATTTTCCCACACTTCTGGGCTTTACTAGTTGCTACATGAGGTTGGAACTTGTTTTCTATGATTCTATGATTGTTCTTGTTTAGTGGATAAGTAAGTTTGGTTCAAACCATGAAACATTGGCAGCCATTAAATTTATACCCCATATCTTCTGAGATAACTCATTCATAATAACTTGTCCAGTAAGGTCACAGGCCATTGAACAAGTTGACAGTCCTGCGATACAACATCTGATTCAACTTCATCTACTATAAACAGAGGAAGATTTCACCTCTACCTTTACAAAATTCTCTCATAACCACTTGCTTTTAAAGGTGCCCCAATCAGGGAGTGCCTAGGCAACGAATCTCTCTAAAAATTTATAAATTTACAGAAATGGGAGATATCCCTATGTGATTTATCAATGTGATAATATACTTGTGATTGTACCCAATTTGTCCCATAAAATCTACCCTTGTTTCTCTGCATAAAACTAATAACTAATTTGTTTTATATAATTATTTATTGAACCTGACAGTGTTGTGTGCAAACCAGTGCTGCACGACAGAATCTCATTTGCTGAAATACTGCGGTGCTTTACATGATGTCAGCCAAAATGATACATCACACCTTTTGCCATCTATGTTGGAGGCTATCTGAAATGAAGTCAATAATTTAAGTGTAAACTAAGCAAAAAATCAATGTATGAATTGTAAACACTAGCTTTGTTTCTACAGTATAATAACCTGCCTTGAGTTTAATCATAATAATTTGTTCGGTGCCATATTTTGAAGTATATCTCATTTATTCTGTAAAAGATATGACAAATAGAACTACCTCTTGCATACATTGCTTTAAAAATAGTGATTCATATTATTCTTCAGATAATGAATTTATATGATAACTGTCTCTTTAATATAGTACAAAGATCAGTCATTATAACTTTTCCCCACCCAAAGCAGTTTATTTCTTCACTGTGTCTCTTTCCTTCATTATCTTAATTAATATGCCCATAAAGCGGGATCAACATTATGATGCTATGGGACTTTTTACCATCTTGTACCATCTACACTTTTCCCAGAGCCTGACGAAGGGACTTTGATCCTGAAAGCTTGCAGAAAAGGCCAATTTTCTTGCCATTTTCCAGTTGGTCTAATAAAAGGTATCATTTTGGAACCAAGAGTTCTAGCTTTTTGTATGTATTTAAGTTTCAGACCAACATGGCTACCAAGTACACCCCTGAAATAAGGATCTTATTACTCTTTCATTGCCTTTTTTGCAGTTCCACATCAAAATGATTAATCCTGGCCACAGCTGACCAACTGAATTTGACAGAAGGATTTAGATATTTAATCTCTAAGAGAACAAGATATAGAGAGCATATACTAATCAACCTTGAACAGCATGCCATAGATTTAGATCCCTCTCCCTCCCTTTCTGTGCTGCAGATTCTTCTTCTTTATTATACTGTAGGAGACACCATTACTGTTATGGGGACAGAAAAAGGAGAAAGGGAATACAACTGGGTCCCTATTTCATTCAACCAAGGATGACATATCTAACAAAAGGAAGGAATCAAACATATTTAATTCTGTCTTAGCTTCATCTCTAAGTGGTTAAGTGGACCAGGGCCACTCATTTCTACCCATGGGCAATCTTAAAACTAAGGCAATATGTTTAACTTACTACATACTGGGCACATCTACACAAGACATTTACTGCATAGTAGACTAATTAGCTATGCAATAAACATCTCAGGATCTACATATGCACCACTATGAGGCTGGAGTAAGTACAAGTACTAGTAAAAAGCTCCACAGCATTGCACATGTAGATGCTGCCCTGGCTGGCTGGGGCACAAGGGTGCTTCCATGTGGGGGCTGCCTGCTGGCTAGCCCCATGCTGAAGCAACCTCATGCCCCAGCCAGCCCCTCTGCAGCACATTGGGCTGAGGGAACAGCCCCAGGCTGGCAAACTGACCTCCAGGCCCTCTGCCAGCCAGGGCCTGCTCCAACCCAGCTCTATGTGCTGTGCTTCCATGCATACATGCAAATGGCAATAAACTCCAGGAGTTTATTGCTCCAGGAATTTATTTTACCAGAGTTTATTGCTCCTGGGTGTACATTCAAACAGCTCACCCAGGAGCAATTAACTCCAGAGCAATAAACTCTGGAGTTTATTGCTTCACATTAATTGCATATGTAGACGTGCCCACTATGACGTTAGCATGTTATATCCTTAGTATACCTCTAAGGCATACATCAGTTGAATATGACAGTTTGGCATCATGTGTATGCCTACGCTAAGGTTTTGGCTATGTATGAACACACAATTCATAACAACTTCTTTCCATATGCATGTAAAAATGTATGGGTTAATGTATGTAACAAAGTAGTAAATTAAAAGTGACATCAAGTGAAATCATAACAGTAAATGGAATTATCCATATGTCAACCAAAAAATCATATGAAAATGACTGTACTTTTTAAAATGTTATATAAAAGAAGTCATGGTTCTTCACACTTCTTAAATTACCACATTCTAATGATAACAGCAGAAAGTCATTCCAGCCAAACTACTGTTAAATCATGCACTAAAAACTAGACTGAAATAAAGGAAAAGTGAAGAGGTCTTCCAAGACCTATCATACTTCAAGGATATATGATCATATACAGTGTCAGTGGTTCTGGTGGAGGGGCATTGCAAACAATTTCAAAACAAGATTTCTAAGGCCATCAATATTTATGGCCTGGAACTTTCAATTAAGTGAATAAAATGAACTTTCAGTTAAATGAGCTGATGGTGCTCATTGAAAATCAAGACTTCTTTACAGTTCTAAATGCTAATTTTGGTGTACTCTAAAGTATCAAATTAGGAAAACTGGATTTTCAGTTGAAAATTATTTCTCAAGAAAATTTTGGTTCCCACAATGTACTTAGACCCAAGTACATAGGTCTAAGCATGTATGAAAATTCAAGCTCTAACAGTATATCTGAACCAAATTTAAACTCTTTGGCTATGTCCAGATGAGTGTGGCTATGTGGTATGAGGCACCCAAGACACATCTGTGGTGCCACATACCACATATTCAGCTGTTTTCCACACTGCAAGGGAGCAGCGGGGTGGGGAGGGAGTTGACCCCTGGATATCCAGGGGTCAAAAAAAATCCACACCAAAAAAAGTGGAGCAGTGCACACAGGGGCAGTGTGCACCACTCAAAACTGGAGTCTGATCAGCTGGAGCCATGCTTTGACTGGTGACCAGTCTCCGAGTGGCAGGATCGTTGATCTGGGGAACCAAATGTGCATACTTGTGTGGATGCAGCCTTTGTGGTTGACTTTTCACTGGCAAATATATAGTGACATAAAACCCTAATGAATATAATAGTGTGTGAAGAAGCTCCCTACACCTCTTCAGAGACAAACAGAAAGCCGGGAGAAGACTTACCAGTGTGGGCGGAAGTGATGTTGCCGACAGAAACATCACCACAGCTGGAACAATGTTTTTCAAGCCACCGGTTTATCCAGATTGGTGTCCCATGCCACCTGTACCCTATTTCCTGGAAGGAATCTATCCTGGAAGGGGACTCAGCTGAGGTGAGAGAAGAAGCAAATCCCATGGCCTTCCCTGATGCCCAGCAGGATCACCCTGGGAATGGGGTGAAGACCAGATGCCAGTCTTGGAGCTCAGAGGAGTTTGAATACTAAGGAAGGGGGTTGGCAGAGCACTGTAACCCTTGAGCCCACAACCCAGAAGCAAGAAGAAGAGACTGCAGGACGCTGAACTGGCAGGGAAGTTTCTTTATGTTTCTCCCTTCCTTTTGGGATTTTGGGGGTATTTAAATTGTGCAAAATTGAGATAGTAGGAAAGGCTGACTTTGACTCCAATAGAAAATGAGAGAATCAGGCTCTAAGTGTACTAGAGGACTATAGCAGTGGCAGGGAATAGTGCTGGTCAGATGTCAGGTTTGTGGTATTTTTTGCAGGAATGATTTCCCATGGGGTGTAACAGGGAAAGCACAAAACCTCACCAAGGGAAACTGGGACCAAAAATAAAGAAAGTGTAGAAGAAAAGTGTTAGAAAGAAAATGAGACTGTAAAATTGTAAAGGGTAAATACTTACCTGAGACATATTACTCCCGGTATCATTTCACCCTATATTTTGTGAGGTGGACTATTCCCTTGGAGAGTCTGTAGTAAACCTTACAATTTGGAGGAAACATGGAAAAGGGAATGAAAAAACAGATTGAGGTCGAGATGTGAATTGGACATAAACTTGAATCCTAGACAACTATCAATTGCATATTAACAACTGGTTGATTTTTGGCTGGGGTGTAAGGGGAGGTTAGAGCCCCAGTAGAAGTGAGCCAGATGCCCTAATGATTAACCTCCAGCAGAACAACATCCTCCGAGTTTCATAAATTATATCAATATGTGGCAGATGAGAACCAGGCTCTGATCAGTTGATTATAATGGGGCACAGAGGCTCTTGCTCACAACGCAGACTCACAAGACACCAGGACATTGGAGGCCCCAGCCCTATATCGTGTCCCTCTGACACAGAGTCATGGCTATATAAAATAAGTCAACAAAGAGTATCCTTTGTGGGTTTGGGGAATAAGAGGGCATATTATTTTCATTGAACCCCCATTTGCAATTTTTTAAAGTAATTTTACAGTAGTATAGATGAGAGTTTGACTATTACTCAGTGGCCATGTCTACACATACAGCAGACTGCACAGGTGTTACTGCACAGTCATTTACTGCACAATAATGACTGTGCAATAATCAGTATTACTGCACAGTACTATCTCCACATGTTTTTTTTCCTGACACTACTGCGCAGTAGCTCATTACTACTGTGCAGTACTGTCAGTGCATGCTCCAACATCTTATGCCCCTAACAAAAATGAAAGTCAGCCCCCTTGCAAGTCATCATATGAGCTGAATCCTTTAAAAGTAGAGTCAGATAGGGTCTTTATTGCCCTTCTACAATGCAAGACTCGTGGATAGCAAAAGGTAAATAAAAAATGAATAAGGAATGTGTGTCTTATATGTACACATGGCTATACTGGGTTTAAATTTAATTGTATATGTATCATATATTAACCCTTTCAATTTTGGACTTGAGATAAGTTTTCAATATGGTATCTGTTCATGTCAATTAAATAGAGATTTATCCCAGCATCATAGCTGGAGGTCATTTCCAAGCTACTGACACTATATAATTACCATGACTAAAAATACAGTGGAATAATCAATCCTCATCACTTTCTTCATACAGTTTCATGATTTTTCCTTATCGCATGATTTTAAATGATATGGTGAAGAGCTGCTAGTTCAACCATTTGTTTACAATAGGATTTTAATGTTTGAAGGGACAGTATTCATTTTAGTTTGTCTACCATTAAGCAGACTTATTTAGTTAATTCATATTAACTATCACAAAGGACCAGATTTTTAAACCAAGATATGATTAGTTTAAATATATGATCATAACCAGAGCAATATAAGATATCACTTCTGCTTAACTTTACGTACATGAGCAGTCCCGTTCTTTCAGTGGGACACTAATGCTCAAGTTAAAATGTACAAATTGGAACCTGAGGCTATCCAATCAAGGTAAAAATCACATATTTGGTGTAACACTGGAAAAATACATAAAAAATGAAATTATCTGAGTAAAATTTCACCTGCAATCATCTTTTCAATCCTATTGCTTCACAGAAGACAAACAGCTTAATTTTTGACTACTGGAGAGGGGGAAATGTCAGCACGATCGTTGCAACTCCCTTATTCTCAGATGCATAGTCCTAGAAGAAATTAAAGATGAAAGGAGATTACTACCACTTCCACCCCTGAAGAAAAATCCTGCCAGGGACCTTATAACCTAGGAACTGAGCATAGCAGAACCTTTTTCCAGTAAGCACCTGCCTCTACTCTTCTCTATCATACCTCAGACTCCTGATATATTCCTTTTCTCCCTTTGGGACATTGGCAAGAGGTCGGTTTCTATTTAGGAGGCAGCAGAGTTGATTTAAGTGGACATAGTGAACCAACGAATTAAACCCTGATAGTCAGGCCTTGTCTTGTAGGCCTCACAGGCCAATATCATCCCCAGAACAGCAATAAATTCTGAGATGTCAGTCCTATTGTTCAATGTCTATGTAGTTAGCTGCTTTCTAGCATCAAGAGAGTTACCTGTAAATCTAAGGCTTCAATCACAGCTAACTTTTGTTAGCACTGATTGTTTTATATAGTAAGTTCCCTCAAAGAGAGCCATCAAATAGTTGAATTATGAAAGATGAATTTAGACTCAAGGCAGAAATAAGGGTAGGACAGTTGGTCATCAAGATATCAAGACCTGAGACCCTTTTCTAATGAAAAAGATAATATATATTTGGAAGGGAGGAAGATTTATATAAATCACTAAGGAATTTCAGAGATTTGAGGGCCTTTTTATCTCTGGCTGGGAACCAGGGAATGCATGAGGACTCCAGGAGAACCTTTCAATTTTATTCCAGCCTGTGAAGTTTATTATGCCCAGGGCTTGCATGGTTCTATTTTATTTTTGATGAGGCAGAAAGACAGTTTCCATTCATCTCATAGTTATGTTTTATTTGTGTTTGTGTCTGACTATGAAGCAACTTGATTTGCTCCTTACTCTTCCTGAACATTTAAAGGAAAATCTTCCAAAGTTAGAGTTATATGTCTTAAGATGTGACACCCATAAATATTCACTAACTCATGAGCTCAGTCTAAATAAGAATATTTGTGTGTGTGAGATGAATCTGAGGCTTATTTCTTAAGAGGGGAAAAGAAAAATACATTAATTCACTGTACCGTGTAATCCTCTAATTCTGAGCTGTTTTTCAAAACAAAAATAAAAGTGAAGTTGCTCAGATGCAATGTTTCCCAAATTCATGCACGTCTACTGTTAAATTCACTACTTCAGAACACTATAAACTGGGCATTATTCCCAACAGTGTTATGGAATATTAAAAGTTAATACTTATCTGTGGAAAATGCACCTTTCTTAGGCAGCTGCCAATGCAGTAGTTCTCCTCTTTAGAGCAGACAACATTCGTGTTCTGTGGTGTAGATAATCTTTGCTTCTGCTTCAGAATCAGGCGTCCTGGTGATAGCAGTAAGGAAGTGAGAGAAAAGGAAAAATTAGCCACCTGTAGAAAATAGAAATTGTTTTGCTTTATGTCTGAGGTCAGTACAGTGCTGTAAAACAGCTTTGTGTTGAGCTGGCCATAAAGTATCACTCCAACTAAAAGTTAAATTGCTTGTACAGAAACAATTAAATTGCAATTATACTTTGATAGGAGTGCACAGCAGTTTGCCATCTGGATGCCCTCCAGCCTAAGCATTATGGAGCATTACCCTGTACATCTTTCCTGATACACACTGCCAGATGAAAATGTAAGTTCACACAGCATTAAGGATGCACATTTAAGCACTCAAAAATCAGGAAATGTCACAATTAAGGTTGAATGTGCAACCTTATCTCTACCCCTTATAAGTGTGCCACTCATGTATCGATTGCACATGATTTTTGATATAATGCTCTTTTTCTATCAACAGATGGAACAGCTTGTATCTTTTAATGCTATCACATTTTAACACTAATATAGATGCAATAATGATCCAATATTTCTTTATTGCCTTCAATTTTTCTGTGAAGAGTTATTTTCTCTCTAAAATATGTATTTGAGTAACTGTCAACATCGGTGTTTTACACACACAATTTTATATGCCAGTCTGTCTTTGGAACAACAAACATGACTGCATTCACTATTGTATTGTTATGACATACCAAACACATTTTCAAAGACATACCCTTATAGAGTTGTTTTAACAATGTACTTTTTAGGTTTTCTTAGTTGATTGTTTCTAACATAGAATTTTACATAATTTAGATGATTACCCGTCCTCACTGTATCACAATTGGGTTCACATATTACTCTCCCAAAAGCTGAGATAAAATTTATTTCCATGTTGTTTAAACATTATATATGTGTAATCTAAGTTTTTTAAGTGTAGCCTGTTATTTGAGTGTTATTAAGAGACTGAATAATCAGGCTGAATTGTAAAACACAATCACAGAAGTGATATAGAGTTTTCTTTCAACCTTAACTGCACATTTCTGTACTTGAGTGCTTCATTATTCAGCCTTAATAGTACATGAACACAGTTATTGCATGTAAGTTTCTGGCAAGAAGAGCTGAACGAAGACAAAGTTACAATAGGAGCAACTTTTGTTTCTGAGGGGGTTTCTTGCTACTGGGAAATCCCAGTAGCAAATTTTGCCACTGTGCTGCAAATGTTTGGTGTGACACATGTTTTAACATTCACCGTGTATGATTTGTGGCACCACAAAGTGGTTTGTGGTCCCACAAACCACACAGCCCTGTTCATCTGGACATGGCCCCTTGGGGCCAGCATGGCTGGAGTTTCATTCCACCATGTGGGGTTGGCATAACCAAAGCCTGATCTCTTTCCTGAGTGTAGGTGCCACTGAAGCCCCATCCAACTGCAAAGGGCCAGCCCAGGCAGGGCCAGCATGCCCTGACCCTATCCAACTACATGGATCTCAGAAATTTGGCAGGAGCAGACCGGTGACAATGTTAATTACCCCCACAAAATTTCTGGACCCATTGAGAGCTCTGCAGGCCAGATCTGATATTGATAAAGTAACGTGTTTCACAGGATTTTTGGTTGTAGCCATGTTGGTCTAAGGACAGAGGCAGGCAAGGTTCTGCGGGTAGATGTGATACCTTTTATTAGACCAACTGAGTGGTTGGAACAAAGTTCTTTGCAAGCTTTCAGGCACAAAAACTCTTCCACAGGCATGGGGAGACGCTATCTACCACTCACTCAGCACGTCTACACATACAAATCAATGTGATTAAGTGCTAAGCTAATGCTCATTAAATGATTTTTGGCAGGTGTCTACATGTGCAGAGACTTGAGAATAAAGTTAGTCCCAAGTCCATCCAGTCATGCCATGTGCTTCTGTGGCCACCAGGGGGAACAACCTCTGGCCACATGGCTACGAACAGTTGGCAGCCATCATGGAAACTCTGAATTCTTGCCATCCCCTTTCCTACCCAGGAGCCACATGCCCAGTGCAAGGGCAGCATGTGTCAGTGCCCTCGTTCTTCACCCTACCCCGCCAGGCCAGGGCTGCCCCTGCCCCTACCCCTGCCCCTGCCCCTGCCAGTGACATCCAGTGCCCCACTGCTCCAGCCCACCCCCTGCCAGCAGCGTTTCCTCTAAGCTGCACTGCTACACAGGTGTGTTCATCATGCACTGCCAAGCGTGCCTGTGTGGCCATGCACACCACACAGCTTAGGGGGAACGCTGCCTGCCAATGACAACCACTGCCCCAACCTGCTGCTGACCATGGTGCTGGCCTGGTGGCCCCAGCAGCTGACCCCCTCACCCAACCCTGGCCCCAGGACAGCTGCACAACTGCCAGCAGGGGCCAGGGCACTGGCTGCAGGAGGCCCTGGGTATGGAGAGAAGAAGTAAAAAACTCCTCATAAGCTAAAACCAGGCTGTGCTATATGATTCCTTCTGAGAGCTTTGGGAATTCCTTGCTAGAATCCTTAGGAGAAGCACTAACTAAGGGCTTTGTTACACATTTCATTCTGAGCTGATGAAATGTTGATCAGCATTAGTGTTAGCTCAAGTTTCAAGCAGTCACACTTTAAGGCTAAAAACCTCCTCTGACTATCTCCCACATGCACTAGTGAGCTGGTGAGCAGGTGCCTGACAGAAGATATACCTGTGAGTTGCCACTACAGAACTAGTAAGCCAGGACAGGCTTCTATGCCTGCTCTAAGTGGGGAGTGCAGGACATAGATTGTGGGGGACAAGAACATGAAGCTTGGAGGCAGAGTGAATGGAATCGGGGTGGGTAATGAAATGGGAGGTGCAAAAGAAATGGGAGTGGGAGAAGGGTGGTACAATGAAAGAAGTCAGCCACTGAAAGATAAAATAAAAAGAAATAATAAAAATAATAATTTACAAGGAAATAAAGAGGAAGTAAATTAAAGAAGGTCTCATGTTTTAATAAATTGGGATTTAGGATTGAGGTATGGGAGGTGCTGGTTGTGCTTCCTAGGGTGACTGGGAGAAGTGAAGAAAAGTAGCTTTGGGGGAGCTGCTGCCCCAGTTCATGGGGATCCAATCCAGCCCCCTACCTTGTTGTTCCTTGTCCCCCTAAACTCCACTCCTGGACCCATCCAAGCCCTGCAACCTGGCTAGCTGGCATGTACCCT
Source organism: Alligator sinensis (assembly GCF_000455745.1). Lineage (NCBI taxonomy): Eukaryota > Metazoa > Chordata > Crocodylia > Alligatoridae > Alligator > Alligator sinensis. Next base: position 497,961 of record NW_005841936.1, read on the forward strand.
GCAGACTGTTTGCACTGGATTTTACCCATGGAGGTGGGGAGTTTAGACAGACACCCAGGTGGGGGGGTGGGAGGGGTTTGGTGCCAGTACTGCCCCCTGGGCTTTAGAGTTCAGTGGGTAGAAAGTTTGTCCACATAGAACAGGAGGGTGGTAGAGGGGACATATTAACCTGGGATACTGGAGGACTGCAACTTGGGCAGCTCATCTGTGGGGAGTGGCCACACATTAATGGAACATAAGCTAGGTAACATGGAACACAGATAAACCTGCCCTGGAGTGGTGTAATTTTAAGCTGCATAAAATGTGCTTAAAACTAGTTTCAGGTGTTAATGTGTGCATAATGCAGGGGTTGAGAGCTCCAGGAGACACCTAAAATTAATGTGTAACAAGGCCCTAATATAAAGTTTTTGAACATGTAATGTCAGCTTTGATTTTCACTAATCAAGGGGGGGGTTAGTTATTTTAATAAGATATATGGTTGCATGATAAGCTACTGCATGGAGATACAGAAAAGTATGAGTATTTGTTTACTTTGTTTTCCCTGAATCTGGTGAAACATTTTCAGTATTGATGAAGTTTCTGAGGTACTTATTTTGGAGGTCATCCAAGTGAAAGTAGATTTCAAAATTAAGATTGACAAACATCATAAGCATGATTTATTTTTAACATGCAGATTTTGCAAATCCATTTCTAAAGTTTTTATTGATGTGACTGTATAGACTCAATCAGACCTTATACACTACTCTTCAGTGCCCACTCTTTGATAGATCAGGTACTTCATCTGTTATTTCTTCCTGAACTCTCAGAGTGAAATTTTGGCCTTACTTAAATCAATAACATTTCCATCATCTTGAACAGGAGTCAAGAGTTTAGCACTAGTATTTTTATTATCTTCATAGTCCCTCTCCTTCACATGGATAGCACTTGTCTCTGACTTTTCTACTTTAAGAACCATATGATCATAAATGTATTTTCAGCTCTTAAATGCAGTATGTGAGTGTCTGATACATTATATTATGTTGGGGTACTGTGCACTGCTCCAGTGATTCAACAAAAGCACAGTTCTTCAACTGCAGTCTTCCAAATTTTTCCTCAAGAGAAATTGAGACAAGGTAATTTAGACAAAAATGTTCAGTGCAAAGTAGAGTACATTTTTAACCCTGATGGTAAAACACTATTTCTCACAGTACTATTCCCCATCCTATCTCCTCAGATAACTACTTTTACAGTCCTTCGTCCAATTATGAGGAAGAGGAAGATGGGATGAAGATAAACTCTTGTTCACTAAAAACTGAGTAAAGCTCCTGCATGCTGGTACAAATTATACTTCTTTCTTAGAATTTCATTCCCCTAAAATTTTAAAGTTTAATGCTCAAAAGTGTTATTCTTTTTGTGTTGTGTTTTTATTGCCCTTATGCTTATGCCTCAATCAAACTTTATTTTTAGTTAAAATTAGGAATGTGTGAACCTGATTGTCTAAGAAAAAAACTAAAAAACAGTCTTTAACAATGACCACAGCCCAAAACCAGATCAGCCTTGAATAATAAATTCATTTAAGAATGTTAGTTAACTTTTCCTTTGGCATGCTTCTTGGTTCTGGTAACAACACTGCAAAAGGAGATCTTAATGTATTTCCAGGTCAGTTTAGAAACACAAGATTCAGCAAAACACATATTTCCACTGCAGCATTACAGAGCCATCAGATATGAATGGTTTGAACGAAGTTAGTTTGAGTAAAGATCTGGGTCTACTCCTGAGTCATGTTCAGTCTTAGAATCATAGAAAATTAGTTTGGAAGGTACCTCAGGAGATCATCTAGTCCAACCCCCTGCTCAAATCAGGACCATCCCCAACTAAATCATCCCAGCCAAGGCTTTGTCTAGCTGGGTCTTAAAAACCTCCAAGGATGAAGATTCCACCACCTCTCTGGGTAGCCTGTTCTTTACTACCCTCCTAATGAGAAAATTCTTCTTAATATCTAAGCTAAACTTCCCTTGCTGCAACTTAAGACCACTGTTCCTTGTTCTGTTATCTGCCACCACTGAGAACAGTCTACCTCCATCCTCTTCTGAACCCCACTTCAGGTAGTTGAAGGCTGCTATTAAATCTCTTCTCAGTCTCCTCTTTTCTAGACTAAATAAGCCCATTTTCCTCAGTCTTTCCTCATAACTGGTGTCCCCTAGCCCTCACACCATTTTTGTTGCCCTCTGCTGGACTCTCTCCAATTTGTCCACATCCTTTCTGTAGCGGGGGGCCCAAAACTGAACACAGTACTCTAGATGTGTCCTGACCAGTCCTGAATAGAGGGAAATAATCACTTCCCTTGCCCTGCTGGCAACACTCCTACCAATACAGCCCAGTATGCCATTAGCCTTCTTGGCAACAAATGCACACTATTGGCTCATATTCAGCTTACTATCCATTGTAACCCCCAAGGTCCTTTTCTGCACAGCTTCTGCCCAGCCAGTCAGCCCCTAGTCTGTACCAGTGCATGGGATTGTATCATCTTCAGTGCAGGACTTTGCACTTGTCTTTATTGATCTCGTGAGAGTCCTTTTTGTCTAATCCTCCAATTTGTCTAGGTCTCTCTGAATCCTAGCCCTGCCCTTCAGCATATCTACTACTCCCCCAAGCTTGGTGTTATCTGTAAACTTGCTAAGGGTGCACTTTATGCTATTTTCCAGGTCATTGATGAAGATATTAAACAAAACAGGCCCCAAGATTGACCCCTGGGGCACTCCACTTAATACTGGCTGCCAATTATACATTGACCCATTGATTACTACCCTCCAAGCCCAATGATCCAGTCAGTTTTCTATGCACCTTATAGTCCATTAATCCAGACTGTATTTCCTTAGCTTGCTTACAAGGATGTTGTGGGAGGCCATATCAAAAACACTGCTAAAGTCAAGGAATATTAAATCCACTGGTCTCCCCGCATCCACAGAGCCAGTCACCTAGTCATAGAAGGCAATCAAATTGGTCAGGCATGACTTGCCCCTGGTGAATACATGCCAACGGTTCCTAATCACCTTCTCCTCCTCCTCAGTTCATAGTTGGTAGGGTCAGAAGGGACCTAATCAGATCATCAAGTATGACCCCCTGCCATGGCCAGGAAAGAATGTTGGGGTTAAACAACCCTGGCTAGGTGATTATCTAGCCTCCTTTTGAAGACCCCCAGGGTAGGAGCATGCACCACTTCCTTTGGAAGTTGGTTCCAGATCCTAGCCGCCCTGACTGTGAAGTAGTGCCCCCTGATGTCTAGCCTGAATCTACTCTCAGTTAACTTATGGCCATTATTCCTGGTAGTGCACGGGGGAACAGGGACTCTCCCATTGCCTGCTGGTCCCCCTTGGCAAGTTTATAGACAGCCACCAGATCCCCTCTCAGCCTTCTCTTGTGCAGGCTGAACAGGTTCAGGTCCCTTAGCCTCTCCTTGTAGGGCCTACCCTGCTGCCACCTGATCATGTGAGTGGCCCTCCCCTGGACCCTCTTGATGCTGTCCACATCCCTCCTGAAGTGCAGTGCCCAGAATAGATGCAGTATTCCAACTGCGGCCTGACCAATGTCACATAGAGGAGGAGGATCACCTCTTTGGATCTGCTTGTGATGCATCTATGGATGCATGACAAAGCGAGGTTAGCCGTGCTGACAAAAAGGGAGTTCCCCAGCCTGTAGGTATGCTGCTGGTTCTTCCTCCCCATGTGCAGTACCTTGCACTTGTCAGCATTGAAACCCATCCTATTCTCATCCACCCACCCCTGTAACCTGTCCAGGTCTGATTGCAGCCTATTCCTTCCTTCTAGCGTGCCCACTTCTCACCACATCTTAGTGTCATCTGTGAATTTGAATAAGGTGCTTTTCACCCCCTCGTCCAAGTCACCGATGAAGATCTTGAACAGTGCGGGCCTGAGGACCGAGCCCTGGGGGACCCCACTGCCCACATCCGTCCAGGTCAAAAATGACCCATCCACCACCACTCTCTGGGTGCAGCCCTCCAGCCAGTTTGTGACCCATCAGACTGTGTAGTCGTCAACACCACAGTCGCCTAATTTTTTAATGAGGGTGGGGTGTGAAACAGTGTCAAAGGCCTTCCTAAAGTCCAGAAAGACTATGTCCACAAGACACCTGCATCCAAAAATTGTGTGACCTGGTCGTAGAAGGCCACCAGGTTGGTCTGACAGGACCTGCCTCTAATGAACCCATGTTTATTGCCCCTAAGCATAATCTCCCCTGCTGGTCCCTTGCAGATGTGCTCCTGGATAATTTTCTCAAAGAGCTTTCCCAGGGCCGAGGTAAGACTAACGGGCCTATAGTTTCCTGGGTCCTCTTTCCTTTTTTTTTTTTTTAAAATGGGGACCACATTGGCCCTTTTCCAGTCCTCTGGCACCTCACCAGAGCACCAAGAGTACTCGTAAAGATGTGCCAGGGGTCCTGCAATGACCTCTGCCAATTCCCTCAGCACTCTGCTGACCTACTGATTTGAACCTGTACGTTCCCTGACTAGGTCCTCACTGACCCTGGGCCTGGCTGCACCTCTCCTGGGTCTGCCAGGGATCCCAGTGGGGTGGATGTCCCTGTCCCTGCTCAGAAAAATGGAAGCAAAAAATCTGTTAAAGAGGTTAGCTTTGTTGTCTGGTGCGACCACCAGATTTCTAAGTGTGTCCTGCAGAGGCCCCATGTTACTCGGTACCTTCTTTTTACGCCCTACGTATTTTAAAAAGGACTTCTTGTTATCCTTGATCTGGGTCGCTTGTCCCAGTTCCATCTCTGCCTTTGCCTTCCTTCCAGCCCCCCTACAATCTTGAGCAATGGAGGTATAATCCTTCTTGGTGATGGCCCCTCCCTTCCATTGGGTGTATGCCTCATTTTTGGCTTTGAGACATTCCTGGATGCTTTTGGTGAGCCATGGGGAGTTTTGAGCACTCTTGCCCCCTTTGGTCCGCGTGGGGCTTGTCACCCTTTGGGCTTGGAGGATCGTCTCCTTAAGGAATGACCACTCTTCCTGGACTCCCAACTCCCCACCCCGCTCTGGGACCTCAGTGCCTCCCTTACTAGTCTCCTTACTGAAATTGAAATCTGCCCTCCTGAAGCCCAGGGCTGCTGCCTTGCTGTGGGTCTTTGACACCCTGCACTGGATGGTGAATTCCAGTAGGTGATGATCGCTATCGCCCAGGTGGTTGATAACCTGCAGTCCACTCACCAGGTCATCACCTGTGGCCAGGACCAGGTCTAATAATGCATTTCCCCTGGTGGGACTGTGCACCTCCTGGGTTAGGTGGAGGTCCTGTAACTCAGCTAGGAACCTATGTGAGTGGTCAGACCTGGCTGACTGCTCTTCCTAGCAGAGCTTAGAAGTGGATTCCTTGAGGATCTGCCCCATGGCTTTTCCAGGGACTGAGGTGGGGCTGACCAGACTGTTGTTCTCTTGATCCTCCTTTTTCCCTTTCTAAAAGATGGGCACTATATTTGCCCCTTTCCAATCATCCAGGACCTCTCCCAATTGCCATGAGTTTTCAAACATGATGGGCCAGGAGCTCTGCAATCACATCAGCTCACTCTTTCAGCACCCTTTGGTTGTATATGTCCAGCTTTTCTAAATAGTCCCTAACCTGTTCTTTCACCACTGTTGGCTAGTCACCTCCTCCCCAGACTGTGCTGCCAGGTGCAGTAGTCTGGGAACTGACCTTGCCTGTGAAGACTGAGGTGAAAAAGGCATTGAGTACTTCAACCTTTTCTTCATCCTCTGTCACAATGTTGCCTCCCCCATTCAGTAAGGGACCCACACTTTCCCTGATCTTCCTCTTGTTATGGACATACTTGTAGAAACCCTTCACATCCATTGCCAGCTGCAACTCCAGTTGCACTTTGGCCTTTCTGACTTCATCACTGCATGTCCAAGCAATACTCTTATATTTCTCCCTCGTTGTTTGTCCAAGTTGTTTTCCACTTCTTGTAAACTTCCTTTTTGTGTTTTGTGTTTGAAGATTTCCCTGCTAAGCCAAGCTGGTCTTTTGCCATACTTGCTAGTCTTCCTGAACATTGGGATGGCTTGTTCCTGCACTCTCAGTAAGGTTTCTTTGAAGTACAGCCAGCTCTCCTGGACTCCTATCTCTCTCACTGGCTTCCCATGAGTTCTGTGAGCAACTCGAAGTCTGCTTTTCTGAGGTCCAGGCTCCTTACTCTGCTGCTCTCCATTCTTCTTTTCCTCAGGATCCTGAACTCAGCCATCTCATTGTCATCTCATGCTGCCTAAGTTGCCATTTACTAATACATTCCCCACCAATTCTGCCTGCTTGTGAGCAGCAAGTCAAGAAAAGCAGATCCCCTAGTTGGCCACTCCAACACTGTCCAAAAAATTCCTGGATTGCCTGCACACTGCCGTATTGCCCTCGCAACAGATGTCAGGGTGATTGAAATCCCCCATGAGAACCGGGACCTGTGATCAGGAAACTACTGCTAGCTGTTTGAAGAAAGCCTCATCCACCACTTCCTCCTGGTCTTTGGTGTCTCTGTAACCAAAACAAAAAAGCAACAACAAAAACTTTTATTGATTTTATCAGTAAAAAAAATCCACTTTGACAATATAAATGAGAACTTTTGCTAGTATATATTTCAATTCATCCCTTAAATTTGCTCAATTCTATTTCCTATAATACAGTTGTGTTTCACTGTTCTAGAAGTCTGGGTTTCACAGAGTGGGTATGTGGTTGTGTGTCATGCAGTAGCTAAGTGCAGACTGTGCAATCCATTCCATAGTGTTTGCTAGTGTAAAACTTTTGTCACATTGCTGAAATGCTGACTGAGCAAAACTAGGCTCAGTGCCATTTAAGGCTACTTTGCTTGCATTTTCATGAAAACTGCTCTGCTTTTCCCTAGAAAGAAAGGCCAATGTATATTTAAGCTACAGAAAACCATCACAGCAATTCAGTGTCTGCTTTTGTGACCTGACTAGTGACAGTAATCACTGAAGCCTTACTGGTAAAATGTAGTCACTGATGCAAAGCCTTTAAACCACTAAGGTATTCTGACAGCATCATCTTGGATTTGATTCTGTGTACTCACCAGTTCTTAAATATTTTCAAGCTATGTCGTCTCTGAATGTTTTTCCTAGTGCTTCTCTGTTGAAAGCTTGATAACTTTAGGCTGCCCCTCCTGATCTCACTGTCAAGAAACACTCACTAAAGCTGTCACAGGTATATCCAGTAAAAGCAATGCAGATGCCTATATTTACATTTATTATCCTCTGTTTTCTCTCTTACCCTATTTTAGAGTAAGCAATCTATGTTTTTTCTAGAACACTATGAGCAACTAAACATAAAACTGTACAATGGAGTTTGCTGATAGGAATGAAACAAAATCATGTGACCTAGAAGTTTTGCCTCAGTGCTTATCTGAAAACTGGCCCAAATTGAATGATTATGTCATGTTATCTTAGGCTGAAAGGCTAAATTGAGATTAATAATGCATGCCCATGTAACCTGGGTGATACACAGAAGGTACCCCCTCTCCAGCTGAAGGGATGTCAGCGAGTGTGTGTATGCTGGGGGGGGGAGGGGGAGGAGGAGCATGGCTGCTTAGCTGTAGGCCCAC
>NW_005841936.1:505563-510579 GCF_000455745.1 Alligator sinensis
CAGAGCAGAGCAGAGCATTGCAGAGACCCAGGACACTCAGTGGCATTTAACTATCTACAGGTTTAATGAATACAAATAATATAACATTTATAACCATAAACTTACATACATCTGTATAAAACACAGATTAATTAACAAATCAATGATAGGAATAGCTGGCAGTGATGGGACAATAAATGAACATACATAATCAGGTTACATCAGAAGAGTTGCAAGCATATACAGATAACCAATACAATGAATTCAAATATAAAACAGCTTACAATCCTTTCCTAATACAACAATAAGGATGAGGATTACATCAAACATCCCAATGACAGGAGAAACCAGAACGCCACAATGGCATAGCAACTATGCCCAAAGAAGAAATGACAACCCAGGGAAGGATCCTGTTACCTAATAGCACATCATTACTCTCTCTCAGGTCACTCAACTAAGAGGGGGGATCCTGTCAACTGCTTCCAAGCACGGCCTGGAGCAAGGCTCACCATGCCATGGGGGCCTAGGTGGCAACCTGTCCCACCATTCCTGCCTGGGAGGCATACACACACTTCATGGGAGCCAGCACTGGCACCAGTTAGAAATGTCATAAATGGACACCAATCAGTGCAGGACTGTGTGCGTTAAATACCTATCCTGGTACTGTGACTCTCTCAGCTCCACTGTGCTGTAGGGTGTCTCCTCCAAACAGTGGGTGGACATCCGGAGCCTCCAGTCATGTGACTTAGTAGCCCATGTGTAAGCACCTTCCAGCCTGTCCATTTCCTGCATACATATCCTGGTTCATTCCTCCTAACAGCCCCTGGTAACAGGAATCCATGGTGTGTGGCCTGAGCTTAGATGGTGCAACTGAAGTTTGTAAAATCTTTTCTTTATTTCACCAGCACCTCATATGCACATATTTCATGTGCTCTGCAGGTGTTCAGCTGCCTGATCTGGACCCACCATGCTGGCCACCATGAGCTAGCCTTCTGCACACAGATGCAGAGCCTGGAGACAAGGTGGGTTTGCTAAGCTTTCAGGGGTTGGGGTGGAGGAGTGAAAGGAGGAAGGTCTGGGGCTGTGATTATAGTAGGAGGGTTGCAGATTGCCTTGAGGGTTTGATACAGTGAGTGCCTGCACCATGAGAATCAGAATCAGCTAGCACCCATTAGACTTTACCCATGGATTGGACCATGGGGGGAAAAGTGCTGCTGGACCTCTTGCCAGCCTGCCCAGATGCACAACCTTGGAATCACCCTGGCAGTGATAACTGAGTGGGCAAAATTACAGTTTCCATGCAGAAAACCTTCCCTCACATGTGTCTCTTTCCTGGACTGGGAGGGAGGGAATGAGGAAGGGAGATCTGGGGGTTTTGACAAAAGGGACATTTTTTTCTCATTCCTGATGCACCATGACTGCAGTGGTTGTCAGACATAGCGGCCTGCTATCTTCTGTCCCTGGCCTAGGGGTGCTCTCTGCAAAACTGCGGTTTACTATTTGCCTGCTGAATTCAATAAATGCTAGTGATGCCTTTCTGTGAGTGTTTTCAAGGGAAGAGGAGCTGTTTACGTGCACATACTTGAGGTGTTTATGCTTAGACTCCGGTCTCCAATAGAGCACATAATGGCCATGAGAGAAATGGCAAGGGCATGTCAATTATGCAGATTTATGATCACATTGAATGGGAAATGCCTCTTAAGCACCCAAGGCGGGGGGGGGACCTGACACCTTGGCTGGGCTCCAGGGTTCACCAGGTAATGGCTGATGGGGGGTGGGGAGTGGAAAATTCACTCACCCCTTAAGTCCCAACTTTCCCAGCCTGCCTTCTCCCCCTTGTCACAACCCCTTTGTGGGAATTTCGACCATAATGGCCTGATATAGAGCTATGACCACAGGGGGTGGTCTGTGCTGGTTTGGGCATTTCCACTGCCCCTTATTTCCCCATCCTTTTCCCCCCTTGGGGCTCCACATTTCCCCTGGAACCTGGATCCCCATCATGGTTGCATGGGGCTAAGGTGAACCTTACCATCATGGGTTACACAACTTCACATGGGGCCTGACTCATCAAGAGGGGTGTCAGGAGGATTGGATGCAGGTCCTGCAGCTCATAATAGCGCAGCAGCCACTGGGCTGTTACTGGGAGTGGGGAGTGGGTGGCATGTATAGTGCATTGGCATGTGATAGTTCCTCACACAGGTGCCACGGCTGTTCCAGAGCAAGTTCTGTCTCCCAGGGCTTCTCTGAACCACCTCCTTCTCCAGTGGGGTCACTGTGGGTGACTCCTCTGAAACACCCCTGGTCCCACAGGTGTGGGGGGTGTTGACTGCTCTGTTCTTGACAAGGAAGTGGACAGATCCTTGTAGAATGGCATGCTTTGCCTCTGACCCACAACCCACTTTCTAGCATCAAGCACACAGTAATAATGTTTCTTCTTCATCATGGTCTTGGTGAGCCAGTGTGATCAGACTCTGCTGTGCCCCCGCACATCTTCTAGGCAATGTGTTTGAAGATGTCTCTGATTTGATGCCCTATCTGGAGCTGGCACTGAATGTGTTCCTCACCCCAGATGGTGATGAGATCCTTTATTTCCCTGAACTGCCAGTTATGTACTCAGGTTTGGCTGGTGGCAGCAGATAGGGTGAGTTTCTCCATGGTCCATGGCAGTGTCTGTGGCATCTCAGTGTCCAGAACTCAACTAGCTCATTTACTAAATAGTTGATTAGAGAGGAAGAAGAGGAGGAGTCAACCTTAATTGCCTGAGAATGAAGCACCTTCTCCCTCAATTTTTTTTCTAAATGATGCCAAATATTTAGGGCCCAACCCTGTCACCCTTGTAAGATAGAGGACTTTAGTGTACTGCATTCTATTAGTGGCATGTTATGAATTTCAATCCCAAATCCTACTTCCCAAATTTTATTAAATTTGACTTTTACTTTTTCCTTCCCCATCCTTTACTGGCACTGTACAAAGTCCCTGCTTTGAAGAATTTCAATATAAATATAGATGTCACAAGAGAGAAGGCACAAGGCATCACGCTATCAAGTGGTAGTTTTGCATTATTATGAATTCATTTCAATATTTAAAATATAAATAAATCCATCTAGATATGTAGTTTATAAACCTGAGCCAGATACAAAGTTGGGATGAACTGTAGTGTCAGATGCTATATGGAGAGGCATTACATTTTAAAACGAAGAAGATTACAAAGGCAGTATAAGACAGATAAGGAGAGATCTCATAAGCAGAACTATTCTAGTGTTGGAACCAAACCCATATAACTAGTTTCAGATCCAAGACTCTAAGGCAAACACTCCCCCTACTCACCTAAATTGAAATTTAATGTTTAAAGCTTTATCCCTTTTCTATGTGAAACTGATTTTTGAATGCACCAGGCAAAACCAGAGAAATTTTGGTTCAAAATTCAGATCTAACCAAAATCTCAAGCAAACACAAACTGATTTGAACTAGACACTGTTTTCATCAGGACATTACAAAATTCTTCCCAGAGAGGTATTAGTTATGTGTGTCTGAAGACAGGTAGAAAGTGGGGTACATTTGCTTCTTATATATGAACTGTAAAGTAAGCAGCTGCTTACTGCTTCAGATGCATCTGAAGTCATTTTGGAGAATGCAAGATGGGGAGAGTAAATATTATGGATTTTAGATACCCAAAACAAGAAATAGTTTCCTTTTTTATTTTATTCCCCATGAAAGTCTTTGGATGGAGTAAGATATTTAAAATTGAATATTAAATAATTTAAATAGTAAAATATTTCAGGCAAGATTTTGTTTCCTAATTTTCACCCACATACATACCTGGCCTTTATTCGTATTTTCTTTCCATCTGTATAGGGCTCAGCAGCTTCATCTGAGAAGCCTTATTCACCCCTGAATAAGGCTTCATTCACCCCTGAATTTGTTGTCATCTCTCCCCCTTTCCCCAGACTACAGAATTTTTTATTATTTGTAACTGCTCTTAATGATTACCCAGCTGTAAATGGGATTTTCCACAGCTCAGGCTATTTCTCTAATTCATTGCTAGGAGACAAAACAAAGGCAGGCTACAGATGTACAAAGAGTGCAGTACATAGACCCAATCCTGCTCCAATTGAAATCAAGGGAAAATTACCCCCGACTTCATAAATCCTTGAAAACAACAAGCCCAATTTCAAATGTAAATATTAATACATTTCAACAACTTGTGTATGACTGAAGGACTGTATGATAAACTTTAAAAAAATTAAGCACCCTCCCTCATAAAGTTCACTGCATTATCTATTACAGCGTTTCCCAACCTTTTTCACTCCATGGCACATTTACCTAAATAAAAAAGCATCGTGGCACACTGGACGTTGTGTGGCCATCTGGACACCGATGGTAGCAGGGAGTGGGGGGAGCATGACATGTGGCCAGCCAGACGTTGATGGGGAGAGGTGGCACGTGGCCTGCCAGATGGCATTTTGGGCTGGAGCCACTCTCCCCTTCTGTCTGTGTCCACAGCAGCAGCAGGCGTGGGGCGTGGCTCCAGTCCAAAATACTGTGGCACACCCGAACATGCCTGACGGCACACCGGTTGGGAAATGCTGGTCTTTTAGACCACTTCAGAAAACACACAATAGGAATGTTGCTGCCCGAGTGCAAACAAACAGTGCCTTCGAAAACCTTTTGAAGTATTTCTTGGTAAACAATGTATTTTGCTGGTGCTGCAGGTAGTGGTTCCATTGCCTGTTATTGAGACATACAATTTCTTCTACCAGCTGCTAATATTAGGGCACCAGTTAGTTAGGCAATTCAAAAAGAACTGATGGAATATTGAATAAGCACCAAATACCTGGTGATCCAAAGTTATCATATCTGGGGCAGGAGCTGGCAAATGGGACAATCTGACTGCTTCCACTCGAGCTTCAGGAGGATAGCCCTGTTTGTCTCTTGGCTTTCTAAACTCCATACAGATTTTAGAGAATTTTCTAGGTTCAGAAAGAAAAATTAAACCATTGCTTCTTTTGCAGGCAGCAGATTGGGAGGCAGGGAAAG
>NW_005841936.1:510593-515325 GCF_000455745.1 Alligator sinensis
CTTCTCCCATAGAAGAATGTGAGGTGTTTTCTAAGAGGAACATCATAGACATTGGGCGTGTCTACACATGCACATTTACTATGCAGTAACCGAAATTAGCGCGCAGTACAGGTGCGCATCTATACATGCATGTCAGTACTGTACAGTAAATATGGCAACTTATGCCAACTTGAGCATAAATTTGATATCTGCATGATGCAGGTATCAAATTTATACCCAATCAGTTACTGCTCAGTAATGCATGTGTAGACACCTTACTGTACAGTAACCTTTAGTCCCAAGTCAGTCCACAAACAGCATTAATGTGCTTTAATGCCTGCATGTGTAGACATCAGCCTATTTCCTATAAATTTAATCTGGCATAAATGTATGTGTAGACATGTTCTGTGTCCCAAGGGCTTTTTTTTTTAATAGTCAGCTACTCTAAGAAAGGAATACTACATTAAGGCTAGCAAAAGCTAGCAAGATTATTGGATATTATTATTTGTATTGCCAGGAAAAGCAACAACTCCAAATGGCAACTAATAAATGATGTGGGAGCTTGACAAACACAGAGTTCCCAGAACTAGCTGTCCTAAGTATGTATCTATGGGACTCCCAGCAGCATACGTTAAGCTCTTTAACAAACTGTCTGAAACAGCTTTCTATCAAGTGCACGTTTCCAGACCATTACTTGATTGACCATAATTATTAGAAATTGGCTTTAAAATATGAGAACAGAGAAATACTCCGTTCCTCTTTATGGGCTACTAAATGCATCCAAGGTTTCTGGGACCTTGGGTCTCTGAGCTGGACTCATGGGTTTCTGTTCCTTCACCCTGGACTGAGCACAGGCAATGTAAGTCCTTCTCACATTCTACATTTTATACATACATTTGGTTCCCCCAGCCAAGTTAGGAAATACTAATGCTCCATATTAGTATGTATAGGTGTGCTGCTACACATTTTGGGCATGTGTAGGTATATTTTTTACAATAGTAGGAATTGAGGATCCTGTCTATGCCAGGGACTCTGTAACAGTATTTGAAACAGCACGATACAATTTGACAGTGTTGCAGAACTACTAAGTATACCCAACCTGTTATTGAAATGTGGAGAAATGAAAAGTTGGCAAACATTGCAATGCCAGCTGCAAAAAATACTATGCAAACTGTCTCCCTCCCACATACATTTCCTTTTCACATATGGTGGAGGGATCTCAGAAATCCCAGTACTTATTAGCTTTTTTTGTTCAGTATCATAACATTTGGCTGTTTTGTGTCAGTAAGGTTTTTCATCCTTGTGGGCATCTGCTGAATTCTGTTTCCAAGTCTATTGGCTATCAATACGGCATCTGGATGATAACATTTCCCTTCAAAGTCCAAACAGGATAGTCCTACAGCTTCAATATATAACTTAAACATTCATTTACAAAATTGCTAGTGGAAGATGATCAGTGAGTGACTCATGGAGACAGTTAAAGGTAGATATTAGAAAAAATAACCAAGAGGACCAAAATGTGGTCCAAGTGTGTCTGAGTGTAAAAACAAAGAAAACAAAACCTTTAGAGTGAAAACCTTGCAACAGACAGATAGCTTTGCTTCTAAAGAATTCCTAAAGGGACTATTAGCCTATAAAAAGCAGTAATTTGAAAGGTTTTCCTTCTACATCCATCTAGTTAGGTCTTTAAAAGGCCTTTATAGATCTACATATGTGAACTATATTCAAATTCTTAAACAAATCACAGGTGGAGGCAGTGAACTTCCTTGGAGGTCAGTACAAGTTCAAGCATCTGAAAGCTAAGTGACTTCTAGTAAAAAGAGATACTTTATTCCTTTGGAGAACAAAGAATAAACACTCAGAGAGTGTAGATCAGAATTCCAGTTCACTGCTGATCAATTCATGGCATAACTGACTTGTGGGTTCTTTAAAGTCCCTTGTGTTGTGAACTATAAGTAGAACAGCTGAAGGAAAAACTAAGCTACAGTTGTGGGTTTATTTGTTTGAATGATAAAGGCAAAATGCCTGACTTGCATGGAACTAGAGAATATTAAATTATGAATGACTCTTCATCCAAGGGATTTCTGCAGTCCTTTCACAGTATGTAAAAATATTGTGCTATTGATGCAGAAGTACCACTTAGCTGGCATTTCTGCTCTTCACCTTGACGGTTACAAACCAGCACCAGCTGCTAATTTTACCCCACAGCCCTATCTAAACCCATACCCACATACCCAAACCAATCTAAAATGCCTCTTTATTATTGGACACACAGTTTAGCATATGTTGTTATTAGGACTGTGCAAGCTTCAGAAGCCGATTTGATTTGGAGGAGATTCAGCCTGATTCGGCGACCAAATCTCCAAATCCAAATCAAATCAGAAGACCTATTAAAAGGTGTGAATTGATTCAGAAGCCTCTGAGGACCACCATGATCTGGGAGATGGTATCCCACTCTGTTTTGTTACCTACCAGGGTAGGGAGGCCTAGTGGGACTGCTGGTGGTGCGGCAGCCCCAGAAAATGCCAGGCCCACTAACCTGCCTGGTGAAAGGCAGGTAGGGGGTGCCTGATAACCTCCAGCCACCACACATATACACAGTCCTGGCTGGGGAAGGCATAGATCTGTAAGATATTTGAGAGTCCTGAGGCTTACTGGTTGCAGTGGAGTTGTGAGGGTGAGAACAGGTAGGTGGCTCAGATCTGACCTGAGGTACCCTCAACTGGTCCGTGCTGGGGCCAGGATCCAAAGGGGGGGGGGGTGCTAAGGGTCAGGGGCCCACCACAAGGAATTTCCAGAGCAAGAGGCTCAGGATACCTACTGTCCTGAAGGAGGTCCCAGAATTGAAGGCGGAGCCAAAGGTCCCAGAGAAGGGACCACAGCTGGAGGGGGTGAAGGATACAATCTGTGAGGCATGGGATGCAGTGTAGGGATGTGGAATGGCTATCACCCGTAGACATCAGGGGCCTAAATGGGCAGTCTCCTACCTGGGTAACATCTGAATCAGTTTTCCATCAAGGCATGGCAAGTGAAAGAGGAAACAGGTGAGCAGGCTGAGATCTAATTAGTACTGGGAAGGCCCTCTGTTACAGCCTACCATCCCTGCTGCATTCATCCCACTCTGTCTTAACACACACGAGGCAGACAACATCCTTTGAGTCAATCTGATATCTTTTTTTAGACCAACTGAATAGTTGGAGAAATATATCTCAGCAAGCTTTTTAATTTAAAAACCATTCATCAGGCTGAGGAAGCACCTGCAGTTGGTATGTGTGCTCTTCCTGGATGGAATGAATAGTAAAGAAGCCAGGTAAGAAATCCCATCAGTGAAAATGTAAATTGAGGTGTTAGGGGGTCAGAGACAGGCTGGAGAGTGGGGGGAAGGGGGATGTAGCAGGTAAAAGTGAAGAGGTACCTGGTGAGTCAGATGTCAGGAAGGTTATAGTATGTTATAAGTCCAATGTCTATACTGAGTCCATGACTTTTTATATCCAGTAGATTTATGAAGTGAAGTTTGTAGGCTTGTCTACAAAAGGTGTTTTGTAAATTCTCTTTGAGGATCAGGACTGCGAGACTGGAAAGAGAGTGATTTTCTTGTGCAAAATGTGCCCTCACTGGTAATTGGGTGTTCTTGTCTTTAATAAATGTCCTGTGTGCATTCATTCTGGTGCACAGTTGTTGTTTGGTCTCTCCTACATATTTTCCATCAGGGCATTTGGTACACTGAGTGAGATATATACCATTTCTGAAGATGCAGCTGTAAGATCCAGGAATGGTGATGGTTCTATCGTGGGACGTAGTAATTGTGGGGGTACTGGAGATATGTTGGCAGGTTTTGTATTTCTTGTCATGGTATGGTCTGGATACATTCAGTATGTTTTGGGCTGTAGGAAGTTTGCTTCTGGTGATGAGGTTAGCAGTGTTCACTGTTTTTTTGAATTTACAAAACACTTTTCACAGATGAGCCTATGAACTTCACTTCATCAACCTGCTAGATACAAAAACTCATGGACTCAATATACTTCCATGTTGCAGGGGTTTAGGTTGTAGCCGTATTGGTCTAAGGACATAGGCAGACAAGGTTCCTTGGGTGAATTTTCTAAGCCTTTGCAAGAAACACAACTTCATTCCCCGAGGACTAAACATCTACAATCCCCTGACTACTACACACAACTCCAAATATGTTGCACAGCTATGCAGAAGAACTTCAGAGAAAATTAGAAATCATCTACTTCACCTACTCTACTCCAAAAGAGACCAACTCAGGAAGGAAATCGTCATAAACTACAACAACTTAAAAGATAGAAATCCATGCATGTTCCCTGACAATATACAGTGGATACAAAGAGACTATGAAAAACTTTCTACAGCATTCATCCTACATAAAAAGAAGAAATGGAACAAATTACTCCAAGAACAAGCTCCCCAGCCACAAAACAACCATCAGAGGAACAACACCAACACCTTACGACCTTCCAACCTCAGACTTGATGAAACTGCAAGCAGCAACCAACCCACAAATATTATCAATCTCTCCACACACACGCTTACCAAAACTGAAAAATCTGTCCTTTCTAAAGGCCTAAATTTCTGTCCGGAAAAACACCCTAATAAAATACTTCAATACAGAGAACTAGAAGAATTCTTCCGACGCCTGCGCCTCAAAGAATATTTCCACGACCAAACTGAACCCACTCCCAACAACAACTCATCCTCTGACAACATTCAAGAAAAGATCAATGCCAAAAAACCC
>NW_005841936.1:517125-519672 GCF_000455745.1 Alligator sinensis
CCTGCTGGATACTAGAGATCATGGACTAAACATAGACATTGGATTTTTGATACATTACAATCTGCCTGGCAACTGACTCCCCAGCCCAGCCCAGCCCAGCCCAGCCCCTGGCTTGTTTACTTTTCATTCCATCCAGGAAGAGCACACACCAACTGCTGAAGCTTCCTTAGTCTGACGAAGGGTTTTTGAACCCGAAAGCTTGCTTAATAACTATTCTCCAACCATTTGGGTTGGTCTAATAAAAGATATCAAATTCACCCAAGGAACATTGTCTGGACTCAATATAGACAAACACTATAACCTGCCTGACATCTGACTCCCCAGGTATCTCTCCACTTTTACCTGCTACACCCCGCTTTGCCCACCACCCCCAGCCTGTCTCTCACCCCCTGATGCCTCAATTTACATTTTCACTTACTGGCTTTCTTGCCTGCATACCAGCCTCTGGCTTCTTTACTATTCATTCCATCCAGGAAGAACGCACACACCAACTTCAGATGCTTCCTCAGCCTGATGAAGGATTTTTAAACCTGAAAGCTTGCTGAGATATATTTCTCCAACTATTCAGTTGGTCTAATAAAAAATATCAGATTGACCCAAAGCACCTTGTCCTTAGACCAACACGGCTACAACCTACATCCCTTAACACACACACAAGTGATATGAGTTTTGCTTTCAACAGTCTGAGGGGCATATTCACAGAAATCCCTGCACCACTCTGCCTGGAACCTGGCAGGCTTCGTGCCCTCAGAAGGGGCTACCATCCCTGCTGTTTTCATCCCACACTGCCTTAACACACACAAGTGATACGAGATTTGCTTTCAACAGTTTGAGGGGCACTTTCACAGAAATCCCTGTACCAATCTCCTTGAAGCTTGGCAGTCTTCATGGCATATTCACAGAAATCCCTGCACCACTCTGCCTGGAACCTGGCAGGCTTCGTGCCCTCAGAAGGGGCTACCATCCCTGCTGTTTTCATCCCACACTGCCTTAACACACACAAGTGATACGAGATTTGCTTTCAACAGTTTGAGGGGCACTTTCACAGAAATCCCTGTACCAATCTCCTTGAAGCTTGGCAGTCTTCATGCCCTCAGAAGGAGCTACTATCTGTGCTGTTTTCTTCTGAATCAGCTATAAAATGACAAAGTTATAGGTATTTTAGTGGTTCCCCATTATAATCTGTGGCCAAATTTCCAAATCGGCCTTGAAGCTCCAAATCCGATTCGGCCAAATCAAATTGGGACAGTGACTCGAATCACCGAGTCAAATCACTGTCCCTCTGAATCAACTAAATCTGAATCCAAATTGAATACTTGCTGCTTTGCAGAGGCCTAGTTGCCATACTACTTTTCTAAAATTGCCAGTATGTTATCAAGTTGGTAGTTATAATTATTCTCTAGTAAAAAATTATTTATGGGCATTTCTCAACACTGTATAATATCTGTTTCCCCAGTACTTCCAAAATGATTTTTCAAGCATTAAACAGCCCCAATAGCATTATTTAAAACATACACTGGTTCTGCTTACACATACTGAAAAGATTCCAGTGCATAGTGTTCAGAGCTGCTTAAATTAACTGCCAGGTCTACAGTGGAGGCTGCTGATAAAGACCCTAAGAGGGCCCTGCTGATATGATGTAAAGTCCCTAAGCAGTAGATACTGCAGAAGCAGAAAACGGCCACAACCGCACTTTCACCAGGGGCCCACAAAGGGTTATGGACAAAAAGGGAGTGTACTCACGGCTGGTGTTGATTGAACAAATACACTGAGCAGTTTCTGTTGACCGGTTCTTCTACTGAGCTCCAGTTAACCGTTACTTAGAGCCACCACACACTTGTAGAAGTTAAGAGCAATACTGTCTTCTTTCCTTTGGGGTAATTTTCTGTGCGGGCCGGGAGCGGTCCGAGGCCCTCGGGGGTTTTCTTTTTCGCGGTGGGCTGTGGCCACCCGGACACGCCGGACACGCCGGGTCGGGGAAGACAGGCAGCACGCTAGAATTAGGCACGGACGCTTAGCGGTTAATTTAAGATTATTTTACTTACACCGAAGATGGTTGCGGTGCAGGCATGAAAACTTGCTTGAGTTGCAGTTACAAAACAAAACAAAACTCGAACCTGCAGAACATGAGGGTACGTCGCAATGGAGTTTCGGCGACAGGAAGATGAACAAAAACCTCGAGAGTACGTCGCAATGGGGTTTCGGCGACGGGAAGAAAAAAACTGCAGGACTCGAACCCGGGTAGAGCTCTGGATTCACTCACACGAAGTTTGCTAGGCTCCGCGGAACTTGTGCACAGGGAAGGGTACGTCGAGGGATCAGGTGGCGACGGGGAGAGGCAAGAGGTTGATCAGACCCCTATAGCCTTCTTGAGATATACGCTGGGTCCGATAGGCTCCGCAGCGCTTAGAGATCTTCACGAGACGTGAAGTTCTCCTCCTCCTGATAGTCGTGGAGTCCTCCAACTTGGGCAGAAACCACTCAAGCCTCTTATACGGCTAGCAAGCCAATCGCTAGCCGCCACATGGGAATAATTTAGAACTGGCC
>NW_005841936.1:519736-536635 GCF_000455745.1 Alligator sinensis
ACCCTGCAAAGAAAGCTACGAGTGGCGGGAAATAATTCAGCAGTGCCGAAGCACACACAAACAAAAATCACACCCTTGAGTTGTGACATTTTCCATTAAGAATACCAGTATAGTGGTAGCGCAGTTAAGACGTCCTGCTGCATCTCCAGACATACCACATCATGCCTTGCTTAGGATTGCTGCTGAAGGCTGCCTGCAGTCAACCCAGGTGTATTCAGACTAACAGGGCAGACAGGTGTAATAACAGGAACATTTCCAAGTGAAAATGCACTCTAAAATTTCAAAATATTTCAGTCATCTCTAGCACCAGCCAGGGGGTGCTAGAGGAGTCTTCAGTGACCACTGCAGCTCTTTTTTCTATTCCCCCACTCTCCCTCTCCTCATAAGAATGGAAAGTAGGGGGTTAAAGAGAACATAGAACCAGAAAGGAAAAGTAAAGGGAGGGCAGGAACTCCTCAGCCCTGCCATCATGATTCTGATACTCAAGCTGCAATACCCTATACCACTCCTCACAGTAGAACAGAAAGGTGGAGAGGACTGGGGCTAGAGGGCCCACCTCCAGTGGTGCCAGGGACCTGAGAGTTAGCAGTTGTCTGCCCAGGGGAGAGGTGAGAAGTAAACCCAGCTTGAAGTCCAGATCCTGGCACAGCTGGAATCCCATTTGAACGTGGGAGCATCCCAGGATCTAGAGCAGGACCTGGCAGCTGGAGAGCTGGCAGATTGTCCATCCTGACTGACCTCCCTCCCTGATGCAGATGTACCCAAAAGTGAAACACTCCAAAACAGTACCTCAGTCATTACATCTCTCCACACCATGAGGAATCAAAGGCAGTTGGACATGCTCACACACCTCCCATGCTGCAAGTTACAGATACTGATATAGCTTAACCATGCTGCTGGACCACTAAGTTCAGAAGAACTCTGTATCAAGAAAAAAAAGTAAAGATTATTAAAGTGAGCCCAGTATAATTAACTGAAAAGTTTCTCTCTTAAATGAGTTTCCTCCTTGCAATACAATTCAGAATTAGAAAGGTCATAGACTGACTGAAGAAGAGATGAGACATATATCATAGTATTGTACAACTACATTCATTTTCTTATTTGCAATAACATATACAGTTGTTTCCTTTGAAGCATCAAGTTCTGTTTGAGTGATGGCTGCCACACTAGCCATTCAAGTTTCAGCTCCCTTCACTTCTCCAAACCTCTCTTCATTACCTCAGCACCTTTCAAGCTACCTTATTAAAGGTAAATAGATAAAAGATAAATTCTCTTTCATGCATGATTGTGTTCTTATGTTCACTTCTGTGAATCCAGAGTACTACTGAGAATGTAGACTAGAATCCACCCCAGTAGTAGAGCCAATATAAGCAAATGGCAGGGAAAGAAATATCACCTTCTTAATTACCACTAAATAGGGTGGGGGGGAGGGGGGTCCACATGCCATCAGATTAAGTTCAAGCATTTTCTTTGAGTCTTCAGGATTTTATTGGAACTGTAGTCTAGAATATGTTCTGATCTGCATCTTCTATGCTACTTTTGCTGGCATGTGGGACAAAAGTGTTGGTAGAGGCAGCCTTTTAGGACAGCTTATGGCTGTGCCAGACAAAGGAGGCATGACTAGAGAAAGTGCTGCAAATTCTAGGGTGCTGCAAAGGGAAATAGAAGCCCGTTGCAGCAGAATGCAAATTAAAGCAGCTCCCAGGGCTATCCTGAGTCAGGTAGAATCTAGGAGGTACAAAGGTGGCACAGAGTCCCCTAACCCACCCCACATTCCTATGCAAGAGGTAAGACAAGTCAGAATCATGAGTTGGGGTCAATAGATTTTTAACTAGAGAAATGGCTGGGGAACTGGGAGGCAATTGAAAGGCAGCAGTTGAGATGCCCTTGTGCTGTCTCTCCCCTTAATGACAGGAAGTAACAGCTAACAGTGCTTTTAGCACATTGCTCTCTATTATGGAAGGTTTTCTAGGGAATTTATGTGTGGAAAGCCTCAATGTATTTTCTGTCCTTTAAAAGATAAGCCTGGAAAAAGGTCACAGCCTTTTTAAAGCAATGTGCTGCAATGAAAGACACTTCTGGACTTGAAAAAAACTCAGTTTGTCTTTATAATGTATTCAAAACCTCTTTATCAAAGACATATTTTCCTTTGCAGACAGACATTGGTAAACTCCTACTAAAAATGTGCCAGCATATCTATTTACTGCATACACTGAAATTTTAGTAACTTGTAGTGTGATGGAGATATCTGAGGCCACATACAGGTGTTTAATAAACCAGGGGAGGAATCAAACTAAGTTACATGTTTTTCTCTAAGCAGCGTAGTTTAAATTGGGAGTGAGCAATTTACATGATTGCCCTTTGTGAGGGGAGCATGCAGGCAGCCTGTGTTGGCCAAGGCCCGCAGGTAGGGAGAGAGCCTGCATACCTCCCAGAATGCCCTGTGGGCTTCCCAGGGTGCAAGAGACTGCTGAGTGTAGCTGAGCACCTAGGCTTCCCCTGATTGGCTACTGGGCATGGGCAAGCATGCTCCCAACCCTGGGTCGCACCCTGAGGATTTGAGAAGAGCCCCAGAGTGAGTGCCCTCCTCATGAATTGAATGTGCTTCCATGTCCTGGCCTGCCAATAACCCACCATGGTGCCCCACCACCCTGCTTGTTACCTTGCATGACTCTTGGAGGCTGGAGGACATCACACATGGCCATCTGAATGCAGTACATGGCCACCATGGGATGCAGCTTCCTGCCCTTGAGCCAGCTAAGGCTGTGCAAAGCCAGTGAGTGCAGGGCGCTTTTTTGTTTTTATAGAGCCAAGAGCTGGGGCCAGGTAGGGCAGCCATATGGGGGCTGGGAGAGAAGGCAGAAGATGGGGCTCATGGAAGAACCCCCCATGCAGCACAGGGCACTGGCGGGCAGCGAGGATCACCCCAGCAGGAGCCAGTCAGTGTCGGCTTTTTTTTTTAAAGAACCAGGAGCTGGGCCCGGATTCGATTCGGATTTGGAGATTCAGTTGCCAAATTGGGCCAAATCTCCTCCGAATTGAATCATCACCTGAAGCTTCACACAGCCCTAAAGCCAGCTCCTATCCCATACAAGGTCACCTATTGTACCCTGTACCCATCAAGAATTCTGGACTGGGCCAACAATTTTCAAGTGACTGAGGACAAGGCCACCCAAGATGCCATGGATGCTAGAGTGCTTTGCCACCTGCACTACCAGGAGCAACTGGTGGGATTGGATTGTCCTGGACACCTGGGACAATGAACTGTGGGCCCAGACCTTCTACAGCAGGGGCGGGCAATTATTTCGGGTGTAGGGCCACTTACTGAGTTTTGTCAAGGCATCAAGGGCAGCATGACAGGCAGCCAAAGACAGATAAATATAAACTTTTAAAAATGTTTAGGTGCTCTGTGGACCGGATAGAATGGCCGGGCAGGCAACATCCAGCCTGATGGCTGCAGTTTGCCCACCCTTGTTCTACAGGCACCGGGTCATCCTCAGGAGCACTGCCACCCAGGGGGCCCCCACACTGGAAGCCAGGATGTCAGCATACAGTCACCTCTCACTCTGGAGAAGCATGTGGCCATCATCATCATGAAGTTGGCCACCCCAGCAACCATCTGTACATTGCCAACCTGTTCAACACAGGCAAGTCCAAAGCTGGAGATCCCAGATATTCAACTGCAAAGGCTACTTCTACATCATCCATCATCACATAAAGCATTATCAACTACCAGGGCCACTTGACCCACATCTTCACCGGCTAGGCAGGCAGCACCCATGATGCCCACATCTTTTACTACTCCCTACTTCCCCCCAATTATGGAGAGTGGGAGCTATTCTCCAGGAGCCCCCAGTTTTATCAGCAGCTCCATTATTGGTAGGTTGAGGTAGGTAGGATCACTACTTCCATAACTAAGACAAAAGGCAATTCTTGGCCTTGTTAAGTGTGCTCAAAAAACCCAGGAACACCTGCTTCATGAAGAGTAGGAGCAACTAGTATATAAGTGACTAAAGTCAAGAAACTTATTTAGATGGGAGGTTTGGGTACTGTTGCAACAGTGTGGAGATGGGAGCAGCACACTATGGGGATTTGAACAACACCACAACAAGTGGGATGAAACTGATTCTCAGCTCAAGTGCTTCATAAGCAACCCAATACCCTATCCACCTGGGTACGAGCTCCCCCAAAATGTATAGATTGAACTAAACAGGATGCTTTAATGCCATACTCTTGTAAAACTGGCACAAAGGACAGTCCATGTGACTGTGGTGATGCACCATAGACTGCTGATCAGCTCCTCATGTGTGCAGCACACCTACCCACCCAGGTTGAGGACCTGGAAAGGATAAAGCAGTTGTGTGGCTGTGACATGAATGATGTGTACAGAGGGAAATGGAATACATGAGAGAAGAAGCTCCATTGTCATCCCTTCCATCATCATCAGGGATGCAGATTACTCCCTGCTCCCCTGGCTCATGAAACTGTAAATGGGGTTGCTGGACTACCAAGGGAGCACTTCATCTATTGGCTGAGCAGGTGCTGCATGATTGTGGGCATTCTGTGGGGTGCAACTTCAGCCACCTCTAGGTGTGCTGGGAAGCTCTCAGCATGTGCCTCAAGGTGAAGGAGAACCTGCCATGCTTCATCATTGCTGTATGCAACTTCCACAACATCTGTGAGACCAGGGAGAAGGCCTTCCATGAAGCCTGGGCAGAGAAGGCACGGCCCACAGACCCGTCATGGCATGCTGAGAATGCACAGCTCCAAGAGGTTGCAGAGAAAGTACCCTCCACTGATATTGGGGGTGCTGGCCCTGCACAGTAGCAGGAAGCCTGGGTCCATGAAGCCCTGGACAACTACCTCCTGGCCCTTGAGGACTGGGAGCACTCCCTAGATGAGTAGGACTAAAGGGCTTCAAGTTCCCAAGTGGCCATGCCCCAGCACTGGGCATTGAATCTCCTGCTTTGGGTTCCTCTGGCCCTGAATCCTTGGCAATACTGCCCACAACCCTGGCTGCCTAAACACTGTTCCTCTGCCACAACTTCCCCAAGAGGCACACACTGGGATGCAGAGAAATGTGGAATGAGGAAGAGATGGGCCTCAGTTTACAAAGCTGCAGTTGCCAAAGTTTTCTTGTTTTTAATAAAGAAAACATGTTGAATACTGCCTGTGTCACAACTTTGTCCCTCTTCCCATTGATGCAAACCAGAAATTTTTTTGAGGGGGGCAGGGATGAGAGCAGAGGCAGGTTTGGGGACAGGTGAGGTTTGTAAAAGGGATGAAATAACCTGGAGGAGTATTTAGGAAGGGGAACAGGCAGGGGGTTGGGGTCAGAGGGAATGCCTCAGGGGCTTAACACACAAACTTGGAGGGGAGGCACGGCCAGAGAGCTGTAGACCTGGCACACTAATTTCCTGCCTTGCAAGTAAAGACCAGGGACTTGTCTGTGTAGAAGCTGGACACACTATAGATCCCAGACCCATTGTCCACCTAAAACGGCTATAAGGCAGGGGTGAGAGGCAGCTGCATGATGGGATGGAAGGCAGCTGTGAAACAGGAGGCATTACCAAAGCAGGGGTCATGGACTTCTGGTGCTAATTCATGGGACCCCCACTCCCTTGCCCCCTGCAATTGAGGCCCTGTCCCTCTGCAGAGACCCCTGCCCTGTGACCCTTGTCCCACTTGGGGCCCACCTCACACAACAAAATGAAATCTGGGGATTGCCCATGCCTGCTGTGACTGGGATGCTCTCCTACAGCAGGACCTATGCCAGGAAAAGGGTCACAGAAAATCTCCACCCCCCCAGACCTCCTGTCTGGTGGGTGGATGATCTGGGGTAGATGAGCTCCAATGCCAACTGCTATCCCAGTGACACTGACCCAGCAAACAGTAGGCTGCACTTTCCCCCTGCCTCTGAGTGTTCCTGTACTCTGCTGAGACTCTCTTGGAACCCCTTTGAGCACCTGCATACATAGGGTAACTGCCAGGGATTGGGGCAGGGGGCAGTGAATTGGTTCAGGGAGGCCAATGTCACAAACATCCCTGGCCTTGGGCCCTAGGCACCCTGCTCCCACTCCCTCTACTGCCAACTGCAGAAGCAGGCCCCTCCAGGGGCCTTTCTGCTTCCCCAGATCAGGAGTCACTGGTTTCCTTGCACCACTCCTCCTGTCCTGGGTCTGCCACCCACTCCTTTAGCTCCCAGTCAGGGCACAATGGGAACATTCCCCCCCCACACACACACACACCCCTATCATCCAGGGATGCCTCCTGTAGGACCCCCATTCCTGTTGTCGTTGGAAAGATTCCCCAGAGAGGGGTACAGCATGCCATTGAGGACTGGGAGAGGACTCTCCTACCAGCCCTGCCTCAGGGAGCAATGTGCTCTTTGCAGTAAGCAGTGCTGGCACCAGTCAGGAGTGTCATAAGTAGGTGCAAAACAGTCCACAACTCTGTCCATAAACCTGCTCTCCTGGTGCTGGGACTGTGCCAGCTCCACAGAGGCACACGGGTTGCCTCCTAGAAACAGTGGGTGGTCACCTTAAGCCCTGTTCCTGCACCTCGGCAGTCTGAGTGTAGGAATCCACCAGCCTGAGGCTGTCCCCCCTCCCATGAATGATGCATGCCCCTGGAGGCTGGGGGGGGCACAGTGACCACCCACAGGCGGTGGCGGCAAGGGCATGGCAGCGGCAAGCTCCTGCAGGCAGCTGTGGTGGTGTCGACAATGTTGGGGAGTGGTGAGTGCTGACCACCTGCAGACGCTGCCAGCAGTGGCGGCCAGCAGTGATCGGGGACCACCCGCAGATGCTGCTGGCAGTGTCGGCGGCAAGGGGGGTGGGGGGTGGCAAGCAGCACCTGCCCACAGGCACCACTTGCAGCACTTCTGTCAGGGGGTGCACTGCCAATCTCAGGGGGTGCACGTGCACCCGTGTGCACTCCCTGTGCATCGCCAATGCCCCCTCCACATCTGGAGTCTCTCTTTGTGCTGGTCTCACAGTTTCAGGCACCAGGACTCAGCCATGTGTGCCCAGTACTCAGAAGCAGTAAACAAAGACTGGAGCATCTCCTTGCTTCTTTGATTCCTCCTACATACATCCCTCATGTGCTGTGCAGCTTTGTGGGCCACTGTCCGTGAGCCAGCATCACATCCTCCAGGTACTGTTTTCCTTCATGCTGGTGCTGTTTCTGCAGTTTGACAGGGAAGACACAGAGACTTCGTGTGAAGCTGCAACTTTTGCTGATAAAATGAAGTATAGGGCAGGCATCTGAGACCTTCCCAGCAGTCGCCTGGGCACTCACATGGAGACAGCAAGATCACTATGGTAAGTCCTGTGTCTTGGCCCTGGTAAGTTCTGTGTCTTGGCCCTTCCCCCACCAGGGCTAGTAACTGCACCACTGCTCTCCATCCAGTATAGCAGAGACCCTTCAGCAGTGCTGAGAGGCTCTACAGAGGTGTTGGGACAGGTTGACAAGGAGAGAGAGAGGTTGTGTCCCTCTCCGGGAACTGCAGCAGGCACTCCACTCCCTCAGAGGTGTGGGGAACCGGAGTCCCGCTGGGACTCAGACCACCCCTGGAGTGGGCAGCCCCCAGGAAATGTTAGCAGATCACTTATATGGCCACTGCCTCCTCTCCGCATGTCTTTCCTTCACAGGAAAGACATTTCAGCACTACATCCATGCTGAAGTAGTACTTTAGTCCTGATCTTTCATGCTTTTTCTAAGTTTTATGTTAGTGAGAGTCAGCCATGGCAATGGAGCTTTCGCCCTGCTTCTGAAAACCATGTTCCATGATCACAATAATACCTGAGACGATGTCAATGGAGCTTGGGTCCAGCTGCAGGTGCAACTTGCTCCCAGATCCTGTGATGATCTGGGAACTAGCACTAATAGGCCAGAGCCCTTGGGGACAGCTGCTGGCAGCAGACCTTTTCCTCATGGCCCCCAGCAAAATGTTCCTGGGCACCTGGTTGTTCCATCATCCCAGGGCCTTTCTGTACCTCCTCCTGTGGTGGGGTCCCTGCCAGCAACTCCTCCATCCCTGTGCAGGGTGGTGATGGCCCTGTCCATGATAAAAAAAGCAGCACAGCTCCTCCTGGCCCTGGACTTTTTATTGGAGTCATGCACACACTTGTACTGGATCTTCATCCATTTTATCTTGGCCCAGGACTACACCCATTGCCTGTTCTGGCCCTATGCTTGCACCTGTTGGGCAATGTGTTTGAACAGACCCCTGTTGTGCTGCCCTTTGCAGAGCTGGTCTTGGTTCTCCTCCTTGCCCCAGACGATGACCAGATTCCCCATCTCCCCGTAGTCTCAGTTGTATGACTCAGGTTGCTTACTGGAGGAGGACAGTATGGGTTCTTTCATGGTTCTCAGCACTGCCCATGGGGTCTCATGGGTGGGTAAGGATCCAGTTGTGAAGAAATAGACGGATGGATGGATGGAAAGAATGGTGGGTGCACATAGGTGCGTAGGTGCAGTTTCTAGTGCGTGGCTCTTCCTCTCCCTGCAGCTAGGTCTGGCACCTGTTCCAAAGTGACCAGGCCACCCCCACAACTTTGAACTTTCTCAGGTCTTCCAGCAGATGCTGGCAACACCCACGCCCTGGCCTGGAAATTTCCAGTGTCTCCTACCTGCAACACCAAGGCAGCTGGCCATGCCACACCTGCTTCTCAAGTTACCAGGGGCATCCTCCTGCTTGTCCTCATTTGGATGCTCCGTGTCTGCCCTCCCCCAGCCCTAGTACTCTGGGACTCTGTAGCTGTGGGCATCACCCCAGGTGCACATAGTCCGGGTACCTGGCAGCAGTGGGTAACCTCCATGCAGACCCAGTCCCTTTTTTAAGGTTAAAAAGGTCGAGAACCACTAGCCTACCACAATGGAGTTTCGGATTAGGGTTCTTGGACACTAATGCAAAAGAAATAAATAATGATGGTGTTTATAAGGTGTTTTAAAAGGGGTACAGCATTTTAACAGCCTAATTAATGATTATGTGCCTGCATGTGTAAATATGTGTACAAATGTTTAAATGTATGATAAAAACTTGAATTTTGCTCTTGCAAGAGATGTTTAGGAATTCCACTTTTCCTTTCCCTAGATGAATCCCTAGGCAAATATTGGGCAAGTAGGCAAATACTGCGTATAGATATTATATACATATGCAAATTATTTAGAGACTAATTTCCCTGTTCTGTCAAACAGAAAAAGGTTCATAGAGCATTTCCATTGACCAGGCTGAAACCACTGACCACTGGCTGAAACAGTCCTACAATCCCTGCAGCACTTCCAGCAGTTCATAAATCATTGCCTGACATGAAGCCTGCAGACCCTCTGTAGCAGCTAATAGGAAGAACCATTTTTCAAAGAAAGCTGCAAGAGAGATAAGTGTACTCATGCAGCTAATAGGCCTCAATTTGTAGTGTGCTGCAAGGCAAAGAGATGAGATCTGCAAATCACACCCTTTCTTCCTTGACACAAACTCTAGTTGGGTAATAAAATCTGCCCTACGATTAGCCTTGTGATGTAGACCTTATGGAAACCAGTTGTGTGTGCGCGCTCACACATGCACTAGAGATAAGAAAAATAAGAACGTGGAGGAGAGTATTCAGTTTGTGTTTATCAGAGACTGTTTGCTACTCATTGTCTTGTATCCGCAGTTGCATTATTTGTCACATGAAATGTAACTTAATAAAACCATACAAAAAATAAATTACTTATTATGGCCTTCTGCACACAGAAACAAGAAACAAACCTCCCGCACACAGAATGTAGCCTGTCACAAAGACAGCATGATACAAAACAGAAATGTCCTTGGTATTTAATATTTAGGTGCTTAAAGTTATAGAAGAAAAATAAAGAAACAAGCCTTTCCTCCCTCATTGTGTTACTTGCTTTTGTTCTGGGTCTGGTAGGTTAACAAGGAACTGCAATTCTATTCATCCTGCTGTGTAAAGGGGTGCAATTTGAGGATAAACCAAGAGAACGTATTTATTTAATCACAATCCCTTACAAAACCCCACACATAAATATAGTAGCTTGATCATCCTCACAGTCCTTTTAGTCCAAATGCTAACCTCACCGACTCTAAGCCTATTGCCTTTTTGAAGCAAGAGAGTGAAGAACATTCCTCATCGCCAAAGTAAAAGGTATAGGTGAGACAACACCAATCCCTGGCTTGAATGAACTTCTTATAGGGTTGAGAGCCTCAGCTGAAGTTTCAGAGCTTGTCATCAGACCATGACAATGGCTTATATTTCCTCACAGATTTAAGGTTTTCCTTTCTCTCATTTCCTACAAGTCAAATACCATATTCCAATCAGCAGTTAGCTACAGAGAAGGGGCTTAGGGAAAAGCAATAAAACTCAAGTGAGATATATAATTTCATGGTCCCATGTACACTGGATGTTAGTTAAGCCAATGAAAACAATTAGGCAAATGTGCAAGCCATGATGTTTGAAATCTTTGCTGGAGACCAATTTAGCCTAAGTCAAATGTCATATGTCACAAAAAATAAACAACTAACATCACAACAGTAATATATGCAATAGTGTACCTTAGTGCAGAACCGGATATCAATTTTTAAGATGCAGAGCAATAACAGTACTTAGGTGTCTAATCCATACTTATTTAGGTATCTAACACTCATTGGAACCAAGAGGTGTTAAGGACCTAAATACATTTGTGGATTTCCTCCTACCTGACAAATTTTGGAATAAAAAAGGAGCAGCCTGAAGTAGTAAATTAAAACAGAAGTCTGTGTTGGAAACTAATTTCAAAGCAGCAAAGAAGACACGTTCATTAGCTTCCTTTTAGTTTATTTTAATAGCCGGAAGGGAATATTTTGTAGCTGACACCTAGGCATCAAAGTAGAAGCTCAGTGTTCTAAATCATAGAGAAGTAGGGCTGGAAGGGACCTCCAGAGGTCAGTGAGTCCAACCCCCCTCCTGAGGAAGGATCATCCCTATCCAAACTATCCAATACAATCCATAAGCTAAACTCTTCATAAAACTGCCAACAACTCTGACACAACACAAGATATAATGCCCTAACCTGCCACAGGTAAAGCAGAGGAACCATGGCAGCCAATGTCCTGCTTCTATAAAATGTTGTCAGTATGTGCTCAAGAGGTCCCAGGTAGAGGGCCATGCCCCGCACTATCTGTGGGGGAAGACAGAACCCCCACAGTCCATATACATCTGACCATGGGGTAAAATTCCTTCTTTACCCTAATTATGGCTGACCCTGAGTGGAGGGGCAAGACGCTTTAGCCAGGAATCTCTGACTTTGCTCCTAGCAAGACAATCAGCACACCCCAGTTGAAGTTCCCACCCTTAGCTGTACCCAATACCCAATGCCTCTCAGGAGTCTTAAGAACACCCTGACACAAATGGCAGGAAAAAAAACATAGAAAGTAGCCATGGGAGAAAATAGTTCTAGATCATCCTTGACTAGTAGCTTAAACACCTTCAGTGATGGAGAGTTCAAAACTTCCCTAGGCCGTTTATTCCATTGCCTCGCTGTTCTAACAGTGAAGCTTTTCTAGATATCCAATCTAAATTTACTTTGCTACTACTTGAAGCCATTGGTCCATGTCCTCCTCTCTGCAGCAAGACAGAAAAGGTGCATTCCCTCTTTTTTATGGTAGCCCTTCAGGAACAGTCCAAACTAACATTAACTGTAAAAAGTGCCATGAATTAATAGCTCCTGCTTCTTTTTTTGTAATATATAAAGTGTTCCTATTTTTCAATATGTTTTCCCAGTCTTTTCACTGTTTCTTCTTGTTATTTTTTGTTCTTTTGGGGAGAGGGTTCGCAATGCACAAAATTTGTATTCGTTTCCTCTATGAATCTTCCCCCTGGTGGTGCCTTTCCGACAGCAAACTAGCCAGCATTATGAATTAGCAATTACTAAGAGTTCCCCAAGCTTGGCAGGAGCTGTCAGATTGCTTTCCTGCTTGTGATAGGGCTTTATAATTAATCTAGGCAGGGTGGATAGCAAGAGTGCGAACACTTCCTGGATTTACTGAATTGCACAGAAGAGGATTGACTATCAGATTTCCTTTTGCTGTATGCAAGTTGGTGGTTTCTCTAATCTGCAGAGAAATTGAAGTACTTGCGTTGGAAAATAATATGACTTTTTCCTACTTATTATAAATATCTATGGACAGATCATGAGTCATATGGTTGTAAATAATAAAGACTCAGTTTTTGCCCCATTTAATCACATTCTGATTCCCTGCATTTGTTTATTTTAATTATTTTTTTAACTAAAACTTTTTTTTTTTTGGCAAAACCTACCATAAATGACAAGTGTCTGCTGTCAGCAGAAATCTTCAGCTTTTCATCAAAGAATCAAACACACCATAAAACCAAATATTTACATTGAGGATAACTCACCGTGTCCACCTCAGCAGTGTAGCTCACTTTCCTCATTTTCAGTTCATCTCTAGTGACCAGGCTCCCCAGCCAGATTACATCTTGCCTGGTAAAGCATGGTGAAGAATTCCCATGATGCAACTGCTTCATGTCACCAAGAGGATCCATCATGATACATCGTGAGAGATGTATGTCAGTCTGGAAGCCCAGTTTCTAGAGGAAAATGAGAATATGGAAATTTGCACTGCATTTTTTTTCTGAGGCAACATGACCAAGTCAAATGTTCTAGTTTGGGGCTAAAATGCTTGGTCATTAGGCAATATTTTCAGTAATTGAATTTCTGCTCCAAAAAAAAATCCATAAGACAGACTCTAAGGTCACATCCAGACAAGCAGGAGGGGCGTGTTTCATGGTGCCACAAACCTCTTTGTGGCACCACAAACCACATTGTGCAATGTTGAAACATGCCCCACACTACATATTTGCAGTGCAGGGGCAAAAATTGCTACCAGGATTTCCTGGCAGCAAAAAAAAGCACTGGGGAAAAAAGGGACACAGTGTACGGTAGCATGTAGCACCTGCCAGAACAAATGGAGGCTTGGTTCTCCAGTGAGAATCTCTGGCTTCCAGCTATTAGTGTCTCTATGCTCCATTTGTGCCCCAGCTGCTCCAACACAACAGGAGCCCAGAGGAGATGGACAAAGGCAGTTTGCCCACAGCAAGACAGTGTGTCCCACAACAAAGCACACACGCAGGGGTATGCGCTGTGGCACAAAGTAGCAGTACAAATTTGTGCCGCTACTATTTGTGCCACTGCACGCACACACCCCTGCTCATCTGGATGTGGCTTAAGGGCACATCTGCTAGGATCATTCTATGTAAAGGGAGGGATTGATTAAGGCAAATTATGAAATCAATTCTGAGATGAGATCAAATTATAATGAACTGAAAGTTTTGGGGGCAGGGGAAATCACTGTGCAATAGCTATTCTACTACAGCTGTTTTGTGTGTCCATTCCTACCCTGTGGTAAGTGAAAGCTAGCCCACAATAATTTAGTCTTTTCATTTAGAGCTCAAGTGCCCCAGTTTAGTTTTCATTTACTGTGGGGTAGGACCAGACATGGAAAACAGATGCAGCCGAACAGCTGACATACACCATGGTCCCCACCACCTCTTAACTCTTATAATTTGTTCATCTGCCCATACTCCAGATTTAATTTTACCAACTGTAACTTGTTCACAACTGTTTCCTTGTTTTGTTTCCTGAAGCACATCATCACTGTCAATGCACACATGTTTTCTGAGAAGAGATTCCTTATTTTTATTTCTATTGTTCACATTCCTGTGGCAGCTGCAATGCAGGCGGTACAACATATGAATAACCTCAAAAATCACTGTATGATGTCAATTTTCTCTTTACTTTTTTATTTTACAGCTGCTACCTCTCTCTGATTTCATATAAGAGATATTTTTTTTGCCCCCAAGTCTCTCCCTGAGAGAGAGAGAAGCAGAGAGGTTTATACAAAGTGCCAAAACTTTTAAGTGTCATACAGACAATACAGCTTTCATTGGTCCAGATGATTTTACTTTATGCTGTTCCTTTTCAACTATGCTAACCTAAGCCCTTTGCAAAATGCATTGTCTTAAATAATGTAATACATATGGAGAACATTAATACTAGTATAGAATACAATGGCTCAAATGGGTAAGGATGTGAAAGGCTTACTTCTAAAGGCATCATTCATATGCCTCACCATGGGGACTGTAAGAATTCTAGAAACTCATGGTATTACCGAATAAAAAAAAAAATCTTTCTTTTATACTTGAAATCATTATATACAGTTTAGGTGTAATTCATCTTTGTGCAGAGAGGAAACAAAGTTCTCTGTACCACGTAAGGACTAGTGTGAGGAAGGTTTTAACAGTGCATGAAGACAAAGCCCGGGCACCTTTTAATTGCACATGAGGATAGATGGGACTGGTTAGTGTGAAAGTTCTCTAAATAATGCAGTGTACTTGCTTTATGTCTCTAGAAATGGATTAGCAGTGGCAGACATACAGCTGTGCATAGCTGGTGCACAGTTGTTTGATTTTATATTGGCAGGTTTTTAGTATAGATTTTTTTATTTGGTGGCAGTGGGAGGTAGCTAGGCTTCTGGTACAGAGAGAGTAAGATAGAGACAGTGTGAGAACTGTTTAGTTGTGCTCATAATTTTCTCTCTGCAGTAGTCTCAGTACTTAAGTCAGAGCCAAAACTATTAACTCCTCCAGTTCCTCATATTTGCCATTTAGCTTCCAACAAACAAAAACAGAAGTTATACTGAAACACACTGAAAATGTATGTTAATATGGTAATAAAATTCAGGTTTATATGCCTTTCTTGGACTCACAGGTATTTTTAAGTTCATAAACTTGGTCATACAGCTTAATAAGGGTCAGGTGCTAATTAGCAAAACAAAATAAACCTCCATGTTCATTTCTTACCTGTGCTGAAAATTGTAGGGGGGGAGGGGCTTTCTGATTTCTGTCCAGAATACTGTAATTCCCGCATCATGTACTATTTCTGCCACTGGGTAAGTAGTTTGCTCTCAGTATATTACTGCTAGAAAATCCATTGAAATTGTTACAGAGAAGTACTGGAGGCTCCTGGCTTGTTTACCATGTAAACATGGGTCATTTACAGAATATATATTTCTACTTCAGTGTTTAACAAGAGTGACTATCTTCAGAGGTATTGTTGTGCCCCAGCTCAAGTCTGGGATCATGCCCGGTATGCAAAGGACAATAAAGATACCAGGGATACACATTCCTTTTAAAGTTTCACACCCAAGATTGTGTCGTAATAAGAGATAATCAATAGCAGCTCTATTTTCTAAGACAGTGTCCCTTAATTGTTTTTGTTCAGCATTCAGGGCTGAAAGAGCTCGAGATGTAGCATTTTGTCCTTTTGCTAGAACACAGGCCACTGCATTAAGATTTCTGCTATTACTTACAGCGAGGCCCAGAACCCCCACCATAGATGCAGCTAATGCTACGTATTCAGCCTTAGATAATAGTCCAGGGGAATCATTCTCATCGCAATCAGCAGTGAGAATAGTGTATGCCACTTATACCTCCCACTGAGAGGGGTTTGTTCAGTATGCATTAGGTCAGATTTCCTTGTGTTGAGCCCCAGCTCAAGTCTGGGATCGTGCCCGGTATGCAAAAGCCAATAAAGATACCAGGGGTGAAAGTATAAAGATGTATTGCTAGCAATACAAGGTGCAAGCAGAATAATTTCACGTAACAAGCACACAGATTCTTAATTCTAAGCATCTTTTATACAGGAGTATTGGACCTTCATAAGCATTCTTGTTTGCTAATTGGTTATAAGGGAGTGACGCAAGGAGTTCTTTACTGAGCATGTCTCTATACCTGTGTTTTAGCTATGTATCTCATTTCCATACATGTATGTTTCATTAGCATACTTTCTCCCCACCCAGGGGTGTGATTCTCAATATTCAAATCAGCTCTTTGCCCTAGTCCTCTGATTCTGCTTTTGTTTTCAAGCCTCCTTTATCTAAGACTGTCTCCTCCTTATCATTGCAGATGGGCATTAGTTACATAACAGAGACTTTTGCTTGGGCTATGTGTAGTGGTTTCTAGGTCAAACCTGACAATGGCTGGATGTTCCTTGTGGTGGGGTCTGGGGCTAAGCAGCTTCTGAGGCAACTGCTGGCCAGGGCTCCCTGAGCTGCTAGTTGATTGAACAGCTGGGGAGCTGAGCTGAGCAGGGCAGGATGCTGAAACACCCAAGGGTCCCTCCTGTCACTGGAAGGGCCAGGGTGGGGCAGGGACTTGGGCTGGCTGCCTGTGCTGGTAAAAACTGCACAGTGGTGGCCTGGGTCCCAAGGCACCAAAATGTGGGGCAACGGTCGCATAAAGAGCATGATCTTGTGGATATGACTGGAACAACAATTGTGGGCAATCATGGCCAACCACTGTGCCTGCAAGGCCTTGACCTTGATGCAGCATTGCCATGCCAACCAGGAGTGTCCACAATCCTGCATCCCACCTGACAAGGCCTCATAAATGTGGGTGTTTGAGCACCACCCTGCTTGAACTGCCTCTGTACCTCTGCATTGCCCCAGAATGCCACAAGGTCACCAACCTCCTCCCAGCTCCAGCTGGGGCCCAGGATGGAGGGCACAGGCATGTGCATATGGACAGGAGTGGGTCTTGATGGTGAGGAAAAGGTCATGCTTCTGTATCCTGCGTTGGCTCTCTGGGCCCTTGTGTGGCTGTTTCTCTATTGCCAGCAGTGCCCAGTGCAGAGGCATGGCAAGGGACTGGCAGCCATGCAGCAGAAGCTATGCCCCACAGCAGTTGCAGGTGCAGGGCACACTTCTGGGATCTGCAGCAGGCAGGTGCTGCTGGCCCTGCTGCATGAAGCCCTGGGTTGCTGACAGTGCTGGCAGGGGCTGCAGCAGCCTGCAGCAGGGGGTGTCCACCCTCCTGGCCAGGCAGCAGGGCAATGGTACCTGCA
>NW_005841936.1:540463-548499 GCF_000455745.1 Alligator sinensis
GTGCCTGTTACTGGTACTTTCACTCTATGGCGTTGCACCGTTAGGCTACTGCTGCCTCAGTGATCCAGTTCCCCCTGAAGCAAAAGTCTCACCAGGAAAAGAGATCCCGGGGCGCACCTGACATTCGCTTCGGAGGAGTGGCTCTCTGGTCGTCAGGTAGTCCGGGCAAAGCCTTATCTAAGGCAGTCCCATCTGGGTCACCAAAACTGTTGTGCCCCAGCTCAAGTCTGGGATCGTGCCCGGTATGCAAAGGCCAATAAAGAAACCAGGGGTGAAAGCACAAAGAAAGTTTATTGCTAGCAATAAAAGGTGTGAGCGGAATAATTTCACGTAACAAGCACACAAGATTACTACTACTAAGCATCTTTTATACAGGAGTTTTTGAACCTTCATAAGCATGCTTGTTTGCTGATTGGTTATAAGTGAGTGACACAAGAAGTTCTTTACTGAGCATGTCTCTATACCTGTGTTTTAGCCATGTATCTCATTTACATACATGTGTGTTTCATTAGCATACTTCTTCCCCACCTAGGGGTGTGATTTTTAGTATTTTAATGAGCCCTTTAACCCAGTACCCTGCTTCTGCTTTTGTTTTCAAGCCCCCTTTATCTAGGACTGTCTCCTCCTTATCATTGCAGATGGGCATTCGTCACATAACATTCTCTTCTGCTTAGTCTTTGAGTAGTGGTTTCTAGGTCACTCCTTACAGTATGGGCAGATAAATGATATGCTATTAAAATATGAATTGTTCAAGCTGACAACATTTTTATGAATTTAGGCCAGAGCAGGGACAAAGTAAGATAAAAAGATTAAAGTCAATAGAAGAAAATTATTTAAACTTGTTGCTTTTATCCTATGCATATTAATGAGTACTGGACAAGCTAAGCTCTTTTTCACTGAAAAAAATGTTTCTGACTAACCAGAATTTTTCTTGAATGGGGTTTGCATTTGGGGAAAATATCCATTTTTTTTTTAATCAGGAAACCTGAAAACTGAAATACCTTGGCCAAAAAACTAAATATATCTCATTTCAGATATCCTACCACAATGGCCCACGGAAGATACTGTTTAGTTTTCTCATGTCCCCATTCACCTCACTTTGCTATGTTTTCCATTTGGACCATATCTGCCAAGATGAATGCAAGGATTCTCATTATGCATTACCAGAGAGATATGATCTGAACAGAGGGCTGAATGTTCGCTTATTAAAATCTTAAATAAGGTCTAAAGAGCAGCCACTCCTTCATTAAAGATCCATCTAAACAGTTTTACTTAGTGGGTTTTTTTCTCTTGCTGTCAGTGTGAATACTACCAAAATTGTGGCTCTGCCTGGAAGAGAGCCAATAGTATAAAATGTTTCTCTCTCATCTAGCAAGCAGGAGTCAGGTCTGTGTATGTGGCCAATTTCAAGGCCACCAGATAGCAGACAATTCATATCCTTGCAAATACTGTCATAATTACAGGTGGGGAGGGGGGAACTTGAATCATGAATGTTTTCACACAAAAAAGCTTTGAGGAGTTCCTAGGGTCATGCTATTCATTGTTGTGGGGTACTGGGATGACTGTTGTCCATGGTGAGATCCCAGAGAAACATAAGAAAGTCCTCCCAGTTGAGACACACCATATATAGTACTTTTATTTGTACTGCAGACATCCAGCTGCAGGTCCTTGATCCTGGATTATTTTTTCTTGCTGGCCTCAGTGTAGGGAGGAGTTGCTATAACCTGTGGCAGTTGGCTATAGATTCCAAGGGGCCATCTATCAGATGGGGAGTACTGGCACACAAATTTTCAAGTTAGTGGCATAGGAGCCAACTATGCAAGCCCCCAAACAGCTGGATATTTTGGAGAAATCTCAAGAACAAAGGAAATGAAGCAAACCAGAGATTCACATAAAAGACAGCTTTACTCTGCTGCCTTTCCACACGGCAAATTGTACTTAAATCCTCCAATAGTTCTGTTGAGTTCAAACAGTCAACTAAATGTCATCCCAGTCTTACTCCTAACAGTCTCTTTCAAAACATAGGACTTGTCAGTGTGAGTAAAAGTAACAGAATTAGGCCCTTGCAAAGCAGAAGTATTGTGCCCTTCTTTCTATATCCCAATTTTTCACACCTGTGAATTTTAACATTTTTCACATAGTACAATAGATGGAAAAATATCTAACCCTGTCTAGAATTGTAAAATACAATGGCAAGGAAGAGGGAAAACTGTGCTAAAGAGTTCTATAAGTAGGGAAACACTTTAAAATATGAGTGAGATTTCATCCTATGGCTATAATTTATTTTACCCGTTCTTCCAGATAGAAGCTATATTACATGCTTAGCCACCCAGCAGTGGATAGGAATTCCACCAAGTACATGCAATATGCCAGTTTGCATGTTGTGGAATAATGTTTCCCTGTACACAGTGTCTTTACTATGATTAATAGTACAGTAATACCACTCTACCTCAGTAGCTCTTGTCACAGCACTGTCCTGCTGCCCAGAGGAGTGAATTGTACTCATTAAAAAAGTCACATACGAATGCTGCCTTGCTATAACTAATCAGTAAAAAAAATGTCCAATTATGCCACTGGAGTCTATTCTAAGCCTTTTAGCTTTATTGCATCTT
This sequence comes from Alligator sinensis, assembly GCF_000455745.1. Lineage (NCBI taxonomy): Eukaryota > Metazoa > Chordata > Crocodylia > Alligatoridae > Alligator > Alligator sinensis. The sequence continues at coordinate 543,076 of NW_005841936.1, forward strand.
TGAAATGTTGCCTAGGCTCAGGTTCTATTTCTGGACTGTGTCAGAAATATTTTTGGACTATTTCTATCATTAAGGACTTAAATGTGTCTGTCTTTATTAGAAATCTTTTTTTGTAAGCCAAGTGAGTCACTTTGGACTCCACATTTGTCTTCCAGATGCACCATCTATTACTGTACTTAGAGGACCGTCAAATGAATATGTCCTCACGCATACCACTCATTAATATAAAATGTGCATGGCTAATCAGTGGATTGTAAAATTTTTAGATATTAAACTCAAGATAAAAAGTTAGACATTAGAAATGTTCATTTAGACCACAAATTTCTCATTCTTAAGGAATAAAACTAAATAAAGTAGTTTTGAACAGTGCTGAGTAAATTTAAAGTTTTCATTCTACACATAGTTCTGACATTTCAATATTTGTTTTATCCCAAACCAGGGCAAAAAATTGACATTCTAATATTTTCTGCAAAACAGATATTCCAAAAAAAAATCAATGAAAAATATTTAGATGTTTATTACATTTTGCTTGAAAATGTGCAGTTTGACACTCCATAATTGAAATGTCAAATTTCAGTATGTTGAAATGTCCTACAATCTTTCTCTCTTCATCCTCTATAACTGAATACATAAATGGTTGGATCATCATGCTCAACTAGTAATCAATGACTCAGTGGGTGCATCTACATGTGACACAAAGTTGCCATAGTAGCACACTACAGTGACAGAGTGTCGGCGGACACAAACCGTGATGCTGCAGCCTACATTGCCGTAGCAATGCACTCCCGTGGTATAGTGCATTGCTACAGCGACATAGCGGCTTAAAATAGCTTTGGACCACTGGCACGGCACAGTATGGACTGTTATTGTGCAGTCATTTAATACTTCCAAAAGAAAGTGCTAAATGATGGTGCCATAACAATGGTGCTGTAGGGGCACATGTAGATACACCCAGTGTCTGATTAGAAGGAGGTATCAAATGGTTCTGGTATTGTTTAATGACTTAAAGGATGGAACTGAAGACGCATGTAGCAAATTTGCAGACTACACTATTTTGGAAGGAGTTGCAGAGATTCTGGAAGGTAGGACTATGATCCAGCGTGACTTGATAAACTGCAGAAATGGTCTAAAATTAAATGAAATTCAAGAAGGACAAGGGCAAAGTACTGTACTTGAGATGGAACAATCACATGCACATATACACACTGGGCTATACTGCAGTACTACAGAAAAAGAACATAGTGGCAGCGTTCCCCCTAAGCTGTGCGGGGTGCGCAGCCGCACAAGTGTGCTCATGCCACGCTGCCAAATGCCCCTTTGCGGCCATGCACACCACACAGCTTAGCAGGAACGCTGCATAGTGACAATGGTGAATATAAGCTGAGTAGGACCCAAGTGTGTACTCTTGTTGAAAAACAAAAGTCAATAGCAATATTGGGCTATATTAATAGAAGCAGCACTTGCAAGTCAAAGAAAGTGATCCTTCCATTCTGTTTGGCACTGGTGAGGCCTAACCTGAAGTACGGTGTCCAAGTTTGGGCACTCCCCTTCAAGAAAGATGTGGACAACTTAGAAAGAGTACAGTGGAGAGCAAAAATGATTAGATGTCTAGGAAAAATAACTTGCAAGAAAAGGCTAAAAGAACTGGAATTATTTAGTCTGGAGAAGAGAAGACTTGAGGAGGGATTTGATAACAATCTTCAAAATCCTGAAGGGTGGTTACATGGAAGATGGTGGCTGGAGGGAGTCAGGACAAAAAGCACTGATTTCAAATTGCAGCAAAAGAGATATAGATTGGATAGGAGGATGATCTTTTCCTCTATGAGGGTGATTAAACATGGGAACAGGCTACGTAGGAAAGCTGTGGAATCTCCATCCTAGGAAGTATTTGAGAGTAGGTTAGACAAATATTTGTCATGGTTGGTTCAGACAGAGATAATCCTCCCTTGAGCAGGTTGTGGACTATTTGCCCTCCTGAGACCCCTTCCAGCCCTACTTTTCTATAATAGTATGATTCTTCTGTTATTTCAATATTGAATTGGATTTTCTTATTGTGTGCATGTCCTTTCACAGTATCTGGTGAAGTGAGTTTTGGCTGACTAAAGCTCACGTATCTCTGATTTAGTTAGTCTGTAAGGTGCCTTCTGCCTAACTTCAGAGTTGCACAGCTCACTACCTCTTCCTTTTCTGATTGTTGCATATTGCCTATGAAAATCATGGTTCTTTATCCTAAATCTCCCAATGGGCCAGGCTCCTTGACAGTACAACATCTCTGCTATAATACCCAAAATCATATGAAATGTGGTCCTTGAGGAAGCCTGGACCATAAGAAAGACTGAAAGCAACTGGTACTACAACTCACACAAGGTCTCATGATAGGGAAATGTAGATGTTTTGCTGATTTGATTAAAAATAACTTTGAGGGGATCTGAATAAAAATGGAATATTTTTACTCTGGTTTGGGCTTTGGAAATTAACTCTGACAGGAAAATCCTAGCCAGTTCTAATTTGCAATTAATGTATAGATGTCTATGCTGATGGTTCCTCTTGCAATTATAGCAAGTGAGACTAGAATGGGGAGGTAGCATGGGAAAGCACAGTTCTTATGAGGTCTCCCATATTTTTGCATGTCACAGGCTGACCCATGCCATGGGTCTGAAGCCAAGAAATAAAAACCTAACCAGTCAGTGTAACCTAACCTAACCAGTATGGCTGTAGGGCAAAGCCTAAAGGTGTGGTACTTTGGGGATTGCCCTTATTATGAGAAGGAAGAACACTAATGTTGCAGAGAAGCCATGGAGAAGACATTCTTCTGTTCCATATCCCTCTTTCCTGACCACTGGAGGTGTATAAAGAATCCAGTCAAGTTACTGGGCAGATTTGGGTTTTAATGAGCACTTTTTAGTATCTTTCTTACCATAGCACTGGCATTTGCAAGGCTATTAGACAATCCATATACGTCTTTAGGAGAACATTTGAACATTTGTTCTGTTGTGTTTTATATAAGTGGTGAAGGAAAGAATCTCTCTAAGCTTTTGGTGTAACTCCTCACTCACAGTTACATTATTCATCAAATGATGTAATGTAATTCTCTAGATAGTAAAGAAATGCAAATGCCAATGGTTACATCACTGTCTTAGTTCATGGAGGTGGTGAGAAAAATCTTCACTACCAAAGGAAAAAATTATATGTATTTTCACTGGTCGATAAAATCTGCCAGCAAAATTTTTCTATTATATAAAAGTGCACTTTTGTTACACAAATGAAAAACCTGAATGTCCTCTCTGAAACACCTATATTTTTTAAAAATAAAAACAGACAAATTTTCAACCTAAAGGAAATTTGGAGTAAAATGGTAATTTATTCCCCAGCATGAAATTGGGCCATGTTCACAGTGATCAAAATTCCGAAGTTTCATCTTAGATCAAATGTTTAAATCCCTCCTTTATAATGTGCTCATTGCAACATAACTTAAAAAGCAGCCTGTATTCATGCAGCTGAAGCTGTATGTTCTTGCATGGTAGAGGGGATAAATCCATTGCTTCCCTGTCAGACCAGAGAATATAACTTACTCTTTTTGGACACATTCTGTGAGCTTTGTTGGCCAGGTGAAACCAAAAATATTTCCAAATTACATACTTTCATTTAAATGTTCTACTCCTATAAAGACAGGGACTTTAGACCTTTTCTTTCATGACAAGGGATACCATCTTCACTCTCTATAGAGACTAAAAATGCTATTAGAATTCTGTCCTTAAGAGAAGTCAAGAGCATCTTATTACAAAAAGAAAAAGGTCTGACAGCCTGTGTGAGCTAAACTTCTGTCTGTTTTTCTATTGTGTCTATGGCCTGGAGATCATTTCTCTATTGCTCTCAGATTTTCATTTCAATAGCTCTGACAACTGATCTCCTATGGTTCCTCTTGATCAAAAATGTAGATTAAGATTATTGTAGTCAGCTGAATCACTAGCCAGTTAAACAGTCCTTCTGTGAAGTAAGATTGATTTCTTCAGAACAGTACAAAAAAAAAACATTCACACTGACTGGGGAGCTACATGAATACTGAGTAGCAATAAATGCCTAAAACAGATCATTACAATCTCTTTCTTTCCAACTTCCATGACAGTCATTGCAACATGCATAGGGATGCTCTTTAATAATTATTTTTTTATGACACATGAATCTACCATTATGGTGACGTCCCTGAACCACAATTGGGGCTGGAAAGGGCAGTTCAGGGGTTCAACTGAGGCCCAACTGAGCCTATCTACCTCACAGAAGAAACAGTAGGCCCTTCCTATAAATTGCCTATCAGTTTACACTTAACTGCTACATTCTTTGGCATTAATAGCTCTAGCCCACACTAAACGGGCACATCCACACATGCAGGCATGTGCTCTTGCAGCAGCTCAAATAGAATGAGTGCAAATATGAGTTGGGGCTTTTTGCCTCAGCGCACGTGCCTGGAAATGCACTTTGGTGTGGGGCAAATTGTGCCACTTGGGGCAAATAACCCTGCCTGGCTCCTCCTGGAACTGCAGCAAGGGGGAGCTAGAGTTCAGGGCCAGCACTTGTACTGTTCCCAGCACTATAAAAAGCTTCCCTGTCCTAGCCCCATCAGCACAAAAAGCTGCCCTGGCAAATAGCTCAGGGCTACTCACTCTCAGGAACTCAGCCAATTGATACCTGGGGACACTACCCCTTGTGTCAGCTGGACTGCTGAAGCAGCCCTGAGACTTCCCTGTACCCTCTACCCATTACAGCAGTCTGGCAGTGGGGGCTGCTGCCTGGTTGTGACCTGCTGTGCACCTGTCAGACCTGGCTGAGGCATCTGCCTCTCTGGGCCAGCTGCCAGTGGGCGGTGGCTACAAAGTCGGCCTTTGTGTGGCACTACTGCCATGTGTGCCCCTACCCAGCCATCTGGGCAGCTATCAACTGGAAGTTGTTCCGGTCTGGTGGCCTGCTTTGAACTGCCAAAGCACGTCCTCCAGGCCCAGTTGGCCAGGAGGTCAGCCACCTCCAGCTAGTCTCCAGGTGCCAGCTCTGAGCAGGCAGGGTCCTGCCACTGACCTCCCTCGCAGGTAGCAGGAATTCTGGTGTTCCCTATTGGAAAACTGAAAAATCCCTGATGAAAAAATACCAAAGTCACTCTGTAAAATACCTTAAAATCCATTTCCTCCACAATTAAAACAAAAGACAACTATACACACACACACACACACACACAGGGAGAGAGACAGCGATCAATTGGGCAATTTTTTATTGTTATATCTATAGTATTAAAGCAATTTGGAAGTCTACCAGTGCCTCTATCATTATAATAAACTGAATTCTAAATACCTATATGTTTTGCTGCCCCCCCCCACAGGGGCCACAGCCCCCCCACAGGGGCCACTGCTCCTGCAGGCCCCACACACCCCCGCT
>NW_005841936.1:548570-551465 GCF_000455745.1 Alligator sinensis
CCAGCCTCTGGCACTTTTTTTTTTTTTTAAGTCTCTACTCACTACAGAGAAGGGGCTGTGGAGGCTCTGGGGCCTCCTGGCAGAGCCTCCCCATGCAACACAGGACATTCAGGGGCAGCAGGGCCCAGGCTGGGGCCACTGGGGCTATCACCTGGCCCCGCACTGTGCTGGAGGGGCCTCAGTGACCCCAATGGCAGCTGATACTGCCGGTGAGTGCAAGGTTTTTTTGTGTTTTTTTTAACTGCTGGATGCTGGGGCCTGGACAGGCAGTGATGTGGGAAGGACTCAGGGGGCTGGAGGGGCCTGGGGCTGGGTGGGGAAGCCATGGTGGGGCTCAGGGGGCAGGCAAGAGATGGAGCCAGGCAGGGCAGCCATGGGGAGGATTTGGGGTTCAGGCAGGGGATAGGACAGGGTGAGGCAGTGATCGTGGGGACTCATGGGATAGGTGGGGGATGGGGCCAGGTGGGGCAGCAATGGGGGGGCTGTGAGAGCAGACAGGGACAGCAGGGGTCCCTCCAGTCCCACCACCTCCTACTTACCAGCACTGGAGTCTGGTTCCAGCTCCCTGCAGATGGCACGCTGCCTGCCCTGCATGAGCAGACAGTGCGCTTCAGCACCAGGATGAGGGCCGACCACAGAGACACTCTGGCTGCTACCAGAGCGTCTCTGTGGAGGACCCAGCCTCTGGTCGCCTCAGGACATGGTCTGGAACCATGCCCTGCCCGTCTTTTTTTCACTGAGTTTTTTTTTGACCCCTGGATATCCAGGGGTCTAATTTTGCCCTCGCGCTGCAAATTTGCAGTGCAGGGAACCTTTTCTTGCTTCCACACATGCCTCTTGCAGCATCTGAAAGGGCTTTGAGATGCTGCTGCAAGACACATGTGCACACTTGTCTGGACACACCCAAGAAGTGCAAACCTACAAAGCAGAAACTATTCTGAAGGTATTCCTGCACTGTGCATGGTAGTGTAAGGTACATATATCCAAGCTAGCTCTTTGTGATATCTGAATTGGCACAGGTACTGAGAGCAATCTCATGGTAGCAAAGAGCACAATGCAGATTAACTTGTCCTGCCAAGAAACTCTCTCTTCTCTACTCTGCAGAATGCAAAGCATAGATGTACCCTCAGACATCCAGGATAATCTGGTGTTTGTTAAGAGAACATAAATTGGGTCTGTTTTGTTCCTATAAGAGGAAAGAGAATTAAATTAAACAGATAGGATTAGATTAAACTAAATGCATATATAGGCTGGGTTTTGCTGTTGTTTGTTTGCTGTGAAATCATGTCCTCTCCTGTCTTATTCCAGTTGCAAAAATTGTTTTGCTTTAAAGAGGCTGTCAGTCACTATATCATATCATGGGTTACAGAAGGAAAGAAACACATAGGCCTGAAACTCATTTGGGCCTGCAAATTAATAAGCCATTGTTATGAATAGGAAAGTGTAAAAAGCCTCTCATAAAAGAGTGGAAGACCTCCACCAGAGACAGGTTAAACACCTGACATGGGTGCTGTCAGAAAGATCAGAAAGGAAACAGAACTTCTACTAACTCCATAACTGTGATCCCCTGTACTCTAGTCTGTCAGATAAAATTATCTTCCTCTTGATGCAGTCATGTCTTACCCCTTTTTGAATCTCTCCATGGGATCCTCCTAAGTGGTCTCATTCTTTTCCATTTAACAGCTCATGGTGTTCTGTATAAAATTTTTGGAAGGAGATGGTTGGGGACGGGTGCCACCCCATTGTTTCTTTTCCAGTAAGTTGCATTTAACAGTAATTTTAGAAACTTAAGGCACAAAAAATATGCAAAAGCAGAAAAAGTGGCTTGGGCAGCTTTCAAAGGAGTCCTGCTTTCACAATTTCTTGGGCGCTCCAGTAGCTTCTTCCCTGTCCCCTGTAGGTCCTCTGCATTTTGGTCCCTGTGCAAACTAATTAGAAACAAGAGGGGACCAGTTTTTAGTCTCAGAATAATATTCCTTATGCTGGCAGTGTCCAAATAAACTACAAAATGTATGCCTCTTTTCCAACCTGTCCTGTATGATATTGATTGAAAATGACTGTAATCATCCAAAGTTTATCAAGTGAAAGCACTGAAATATATGCTTAGACAACTCCAGTATAAAATTCCACCATCATCATTGACATATACTTGACACATTGCTCCTCAGTCTTGACACAGAGGCCATAATTAGTCTAAACTACAACTTCTGGTTGAGGTCCCTGTACATTAGGTATGAAGCACCAAGAAGTGTGTGGTAGTTTGTGCAGCTACTGTCCATACTGTACCTTTTTTGCATGTAAACAAAGTCCATTCTCCCATGTTGTCAGCTGGCTTCTTTCATGGGCACTTAATTCACTGAGTTTTAGGGAATGTCATGTGAATTCCTCCACAGGTACTCTGCTATCCTTAAGTTTCAAGGGGACTTAACATAAAATGGAGCTTTATTTGGAGAGAAGGCAATGAGAATGAATTGAGGTCTTGTGGGAATGTTCTGCAACCTGAGGGTTGGAAAAGTAATATAAAAATAATTTACCCTAAGCCTAAAATTATTTAAGAAACAAAATGGCTGAAATACCCAAACTTCTGCCATTCTGAAACACCTCATCACCTGGTACAGTTGGTACGAGTGTTTGCTGCAGCTGGATAGCAATAATTGCTGTTGCTGTGTTAGCCACAGAACAGAGGTATTTCTTATTAAAACTACTGCGATGGAATTGGCTCCTCTCAGAGTTTCTTGTTCCCTGGCTAATTTTACAGCCAAATTTACCTATGCCAGAGGCAGAGCTTGGTTTTTCCCACCAACAGGAAATTCTAAGAGGAAAATTATGGGGGTGGTAGAAAAGTGTTAATATGAAAGAAAGCTTCCTTGTCTAGAATATCATCTTTCAGAGCAG
>NW_005841936.1:551505-568282 GCF_000455745.1 Alligator sinensis
CTGAAAATTGGCCACTCGCTCTTTCCTGGCATACTGTACCTCTCCAGTGCTCCACTCTGTGCTGCACACATCATGCTTTTGGTCCAGACTATATATTTATTCTTAGTGTTAGTGGAAGATGGAGGGACCAGTTTATTTTTCTGAGAGATGCATTCCTTCTGAATTTGATGAGTGCTGTGTTACAAAGACTACAGAAGGTAATGTATTTTCATGTGTTTTGAATGTCTGCATGTTCCTTATTAAGTCAGCTATCAGATACAAGCCATGGTTGTACTGTTCCAGCATTTCACTATATTTTAGTGATTTGTTTTCTCACAACTAGCAAATCGTCAACCAGTTGAAAACAGCCATGCGATTTTTCTGGTTGCACTGAGCCAAGCTTACAAAACCATACTAATGTGAGTAACTGCATATTTGTGTAAGTGTATGCATTTCAAATTCACTGCTTGTGGGGCTAATCCTGTGAACGTGAACTACTTATTAGAGTATTTGCAAAATTATAATTTAAAAAGCTTAATATTTCATAAAGAAATGTAACAGCTTTTGTGTAGTTTTTCAGGTGGCATATATGCTTTTCCAGAAAGGTATGGCATTGCTTGTGGATGGTAAAGAGGATATTTTTTTTCCATTCGTAAGATTAATATGTTCTAACACATATATGCGTAGACATATACATGTATATATTATAAAATATATGAACACACATCTTATAGAAAAATAGTATTTTCCATCCTCCTTAAAAGCCAGGCAGAGTTCCCCACAAAATGTCCATTTGTGGAAGGGTGAACGAAATGTTTATCTACTTTGAGGTGACTGATAAGTTTTATGTTATTTTACATTATGCTAAAGCAATTTGCCATGTATCATTTCAGTGATATAGTTTACTGCATGCCCTTTATGGGCAGAATTCTATTTCCCTCTATTTGCCTTACTGGCAGTTTTCTAACCATGTCAGTGGTGGTTTTGGCAATTATACTCAGGATGTGATTCTATTGCCTGTATATTGTGGGTGCATAAGTGTAAGTCACAAAAATGTAGCTGGCCAGAAACCCATGACTAGCAGGCAGGTGGGGAGCAAGGAGGAAGACTCCCCTATGTTTTATCACCAGTAAATACTGTTAAGGGCACTTGCTCAGAAAATGGGACCTCTTCCCCCAAAAAGGGTTTTAACCTGAACCAGTCACTTCCCAGCACAGTGCTCTAAATACCATGCCACAGGTTAGATATTATGTATTAGTCCCTTTGAAGCAGAGACACCATTCCTAGTATAGTCATAGGATACAATAGTTAAAGATCAGTGCAGGGAGAATTTTCTGCACCCCTAGGAACAAAGGTCCATGCTAGAATCTAATGCCAATTTCTTTCTAGTGCAGAAGGTATCACGCTGAGCCATGTACCCTCTAGCTTGTTCTCCATTTCCTGACCTCCACTGGCTTCCCAGTGGCCAGCTTCAAAAAGAGGACTACAGATGGCCTGGATAATACCTACCCTGTAGCATGATGGTTAACCTACTGTGCTTGGAAGTGAGAGAGATGCAAAGTGAAACCACTTGTGGACAAGAAGGGCCTACAACCTGATCTTTCTTTCCTGGACAGGTACCCTAAACATCAGCTATTGGAACTAAAGCATAGGAGGCTCTTTCCTGGTTTTGTGTGCATGAATAGTTAGATAGCATGTAATCTAATGTGCATGCTCTGTCTAGGTATGTCTGCTTATGGGTCCATACTGCACAAGTAGTAGAATTGCAACTTGTACGTAAGCATAAAAAATGCTGCTTATGCAGCAGGGTAAGTACAATTTAGGCCCAAAGGCTATGGACAGAAGTTACACATGAACCAGTTTAAGTAATCAGAAAATGGTTTAAACCTGTAACAGAACAAAAGTTTCTGCTATTTTGAACTAAACAAGTTTAAGATAAGCCTGGTTGAATGTTGTATCAGATTTAACTGATTTGGATCAAACCGGTTTATAGAACTTCTGTCCCAGATCTCTTCCTGGTTTAAGTTAAATAATAGTCCTCCAGCATCCCAGCATGCTCTGCAGCCCTGGGTTGGGCTGTTCTCTCTGCTCCAGAGAGCAGGGCAGGCCCCACCCCTCTGCTGTCTAGTCTGAGCGGGGGCAGAAGCATGGGCACACTGCAGCCTGCCATGGCCTTCTGAGGCAAAGTGGGCAGAAAGGGAGTTTATTCCTCCCTCCATCCCACTGCCCCTGGGGATCACATCAGGGTCTGCCAGCCATGGCTGCCACCTCTGCCACTCGTCCCTGGCTAGGCTGGGGCTCCAGGAGGAAGAAAGGATGGAGGGGGTCAAGGTCCCTCACCCCTCACTGCCCCAGTGGAAGAGTCAGGGACGGGGGTATAGCCAGATGCCAGCCTGGCCCCCTGAGGCAAAGGGGGCAGGGTGGGGTTTATTCCCCCCTCCATCCCCTCTCCTCCTGGGGGACCCCAGCTGGGGTCTGCCTGGCTGAATGCAAGCGGTGGTGGGAGAGGGGATGGAGAGGGGAATAAACCCCCTTCCTGCCCTTTCACCATGCCAGGCCAGAATCTGTCCATGCCCCTTTTGGTGGCAGGTAAGCCATAGATTCAGCACAGCCCTGTATACCAGGCATGGGGCACTACCCCTACAGCTTCCCCACTGCTATCTCCCCACCTGGCAGCTGACCACAGTTCAGCAACACAGGTGGCACCTAGAGGTATGGTCAGGGTGGGGCTCCCTGATGGCGATGGAGGCTGGGAAGTCTCAGAGGTAGCACCCTACACGTGGCACACAGGGCAGTGCTGTGTCCCCACTGGGACAGGGAACAGTGAACAGGCCATGCCCAGCTCAGGGCCCAGTGGCCTGGAGAACACAAGTAATAGCGCTGTGGCTGAAGGAGTGAGTCTCTCCCATGTACACTGCTGTGGGGGCCAGGGCCATCCCAGGTGTCACTCTCCTGTGGGTGGAAGAGGCCACCAGGCAGGAGCTTTCCTTTATGGAACTTTGCTCCTGGGCCCCTTCCTCCCCCTGATTAGGCCTTTGCTCCTGGGCTGCCCCAAGCAAAACATGGCCCCGGCAGCTGGGAAGGTGCAGCACGATCACCCACTGACTGGGATGGGGGCTCTGGGCTTTCCGGGCCATGCTGAGCCACAAGCGTGGGGAAAAGCCAGGGCAACCCTGTCTGGGGTCCCTGTAGGCCAGGGTCAGGGTTTAAACCTCTCCCCAATCAAATTCAGCCTCTGGGGCCTGGCCACGCCTCCCTCAGTTCAGCTTCCCTCCAGCCTGAAGGGAAGGGAGGGCTCTCTCTAGCATTCCCTGGCTTCTAATCTGAGCCACTGCAGACATGTGCCTGCATTTCTGGAATCAAGAGGGAATGTCTATACACATGCAAATCAGTTCAATCTAGCAGGTTAGAATAACCCACAAAGATTAAATCAATTCAGGCTCCAGCTTTTTGAATGTCTGTCCCTAGCCATACAGGGAAACAGAATTCTGCCCTATTTTGATACAAAGTAATCTGCTACAAAACTATAAATTCTTGTCAGTTTCACAGCTCAGGTGCAGGGACCATCAGGCTCTCAAGCTGTTAGATAACCTTACTGTACTGACTTTCTGGGCATCCTAAGTCTTGAAGCCTGTTTAAGAATTGCTAGGTTTTCTAATGCAGAGAGACAGGGAATTCACTGCTTTTAGGCTCCCAGCCCTTCAGAAAAGTGCCTGGAAACACTAGCATAACTGGCTGCCCTGAAGTACGGAACTCTGGAATCTCAGGGTCCTGTCTGTGACAATCTACCTGGCAGGTGTCTGCCCCATAGCTGCAGATCCAGGATGCACCTGATCCTAGGTCCTCAAGCAGCCTACTTGGAATCCAGGGAGGTTTCTACTAGGAACCTTCCTTTAGATTTGATAGAAACTTATTAAACCCAACCTATTTAAAAGGTAACGTTTCAAACTCAACAAATTAGTGTGTGAGTGTGAGAGAGAGAATGTACATCTGTATACATGCATACAAATACGCTAAGCACAGGCACCCCCCAAAAAATAGTACATTAAACTAAAAGGCTTTTTTTCTCATCATCCAATGGTCAAGTTTTGACTCTGAAATTTAGCTCTTATTTCCTAAGGCACTGCCTGTGAAAATAATACTTCTTTAACTGACATGACTCATTTGAAAACAGATGTTTCAATAAGACTATTCAAAGCTCAAATGAAAATAGCTTAAACAAAAATTAGTAATGACTAGATAATAATATATCTTCCAAAATAACCCTTTCCTTGAAATTTTCTGGATCCTTCCAAGTTTTTATTGTAAAGGCTACTTAAAAGAATTAGAACTCAGTTTTTAGAGGAGACGAGTGGGTCTTAAAGCATAATGTAATAAACTAAGGAAGTCTTTATAGGGATATTAAATTCATATCCTTTGATGAAGTAAATAGGAAGGAAAGACTTGTCAGTTCAAAAATAAACTGCTTTATGACACAATGACCTTTCTATAGTTCTGCTGAAGCATCTTCCTTCTCTTCTAGTATCAATCACAAGTCCTACCATGTCACCTGTCTTAATTAAAAAGAAAAATATAGAATCCTTTCAGAACCTTTGGATAACAATGGTGCTTTGTAGACTGTGAAACTGAAACAAAAGTGTTCAGCACATTACAAAAAAAAATGATAGGCTAAATCTTACTTTGCTACTGGCAAAAGGAAAAAATAAATATTTTTTTTTTAATAGAAAATCAAATAACTGAACAACTTAACAGTCAGAGGATACTATACTATTTTTCTCTTGCACCGAACACCAAATATGTTATTAGTGTTCATTCTGCAAACTTAGAAGAGACATATTTGCTATTCTGAAGGCAGAATACTCACCAAGGGCACCAAGGCCAGGAACAGAAGTTACACATAAACCGGTTTAAGTGATCAGAAACTGGTTTAAACCTGTAACAGAACAGATGTTCAGTGCACATAAACCATTTTGAAAATGGCTGAAACTGGTTTGAGATAAACCTGGTTGAATGTAGTATCAGGCTTGACTGATTTGGGTCAAACTGGTTTATGCAATGTCTGTCCCAGACCCTTTGCTGGTTTAAGCCAAACCAGACTCCCCCAGCATCCCAGCATGCTCTCTGGGCTGGGCGGGGCTCTCTGCTCCACAGCAGAACTGGCCCCTCCCCTCTGCTTTTCCCAATGCCAACCTCTCAACACTTGCTGCTTAAACAGAGATCCCTTCTTCCTCTCTCCCACAGCACAGACTGCAGCCAGCATGTGATCTGCTAGCTAATGCTGTATAAGGCAGATAGGGCAGTGTCCGCTTAGGGCTTTTTGGAGGTAATCAACAGCTCAGCTGGTAATGTCCCTCCATTCCTTCCTTTGCAAAAAGCTATTTAAGAAGAGGTTGTAATGAGCGAGGCTTTTTTTTTCTGATGGGGTGCTAAATGCTGATAACAGAGCTGATAAATGTTCTGTTATCAAGGCCAGGGAGGGGACCGGTCCCTAATCACAGGGCCTGGCCATGCCCCCCTCAGCTCCCTGCAGAAGGGAAAGGAAGGCTGCTCTAGCACCCCCCAGCTACTAGCCTGACCCACTGCAGGTGGGTGCCTGCATTTCTGGGATGTCTGTCTAGATTACAAACTGATTTAGCCTAGCCAGGTTAGACTAACCTGCAAAGATTGAATCAGTTCAGGCTCCAGCTTTTTGAATGTCTATCCCTAGCCCAAGTAAGTGATGTAGAGAAGAACAATTATAAAACCAGTTAAAAATGGCAGAAGTAGAGACAGGAAACTCACCACTGGCTCTTCTTTTAAAATTAAATCATTCTCTGCAGTTTTCCAGAAGGCATGTTTCCTGAGACTAAATACTTAAGGACATTTCTCTCTATTCATATCACTCTCACCTGCTTTTATTTACATCATGTCTCTTCTTTTTAGCTGTATGAAACATCCAGGGATATGCTGATGGTTTTTTGTGTTTTTTTTCCTGGCATCTAATTTAATCATACCAAAAATATGCTGGCAATTATTCTTAAAGGATTGGCATACTATGAAAGAACAACATGGTATAATCAAAGCTGATAGTGAATAATCAACCTGCTGCTCCAAATACAATGCAATGCAATTATCTTTTTTTTAAAAAAACTTGAGTATTCCTTTCAACACATTAAGTTACATAAAACGAAAGATATATGAAAGAAGGCAGGGGGATTTGATATACATTCCCATCACTGGTTGAATCACCGGTGAATTCCCACCACTACAGCTGAGTCATTGATGATTCAGCAAGCATGGGGAAGGGGCAGGGACACATACCCCAGTGTATAGTATTGTCTAACCAATTTTGAGGCAGCTGAATGGAGCTAATAAATAATATACCTTGGGCCCAATATATTATTTTGCAGCTGTGCACAGTGTATTAGCCATCATATTTCATATGTACCTACAAATGTACAATTGTCTCAGTTCTACATCAATATGTAAGGAAGAAAAATGTAAGGAAATTGTATTGCCATTTACCTCAGCAAGCTAGCATAAGAAAGTATACTAAATGTTATTAATTTGTTTTGTTTTTCTCTTTTTGGAGCATTTGTTTTAAGATAGCACAGAGTCCGATGCAAATTATAAAGTAGATTTCAAAGGAAATATCCTTAAAATAAATGAGACAGCAAATAGAAAATAAAGAGCATAGCAAACCAGACTGCTAGGCATTGGCCACATGTAAATAGGCTATTATTTAAATAAAAATAGCTGTACAACTTCTGAAAATAAAACACATCTTTAAAGTGTCTTGAAATGTAGACCTCATAACAGACCCAGTCCCAAGGGTGGCTGTAACGCCCCCTGGTGGACTAACTGCCCATCTCCCTCAGTTCTTCTGGGCAACCCTCACCATCCTGCGTGCTACAACTTGATGGAAATTGTGTCTGACATGGGGAGTTTAATCTTCTGTGTCTTTCCCCTGGGTGTCACATGTGTGGGTTCTTCTGAAACCCTGCCGTAGCTCTTTGGGCTGAACAGCTTGATTTTTGGGATGACTTTGGGTCAGTTCCCCAGGGGCCTCACCTGCCACATCTTTGATGACTATGTTCAGATCGGGAGGACGATGTTTGGTCCTGTTTCCCCTGGTGCCTTCCCTTGGTTGTTCCTACTGTTCCTCCTTCATGGGGCTCCACCTCCCCTACACCCTGCCTAACGCTAACCACGTTGTCACCTGTGACACGGAGGTTGATTTCATAGATGTTAGGGCTGGAAGGGACCTCGGAAGATCTTCGAGTCCAGCCCCCTGCCCGAGGGGCAGGAAGTCAGCTGGGGTCATAGAATCCCAGCAAGATAAGAATCCAAATCTCTCTTGAAGGTGTTCAATGTAGGTGCTTGAACCACGTCCGGTGGCAGGCTATTTCAGACCTTGGGGGCTTGGACAGTGTAGAAATTCTTCCTTATCTCCAACCTGAAATGGTCTTACAGGAGTTTATAGCCGTTCAACCTTGTCATCCCTTGGAACGCTCTGGTGAACAATCATTCACCCAGATCCTGGTGAACGCCCCTGATAAACTTATAGGTGGCCACCAGATCGCCCCTGAGCCTGCACTTTTCCAGACTAAGGAGTCCCATAGCTCTCAGCCTATAGTCATAAGGTCTGTTTTCCTGACCTCTAATCATGCGCATGGCTCTCTCAAGCTTCTCCACATCCTTTTTGAATTCTGGAGCCCAAAACTGGACACAGTACTCCAGCTGCAGCCTCACCAAGGCTGAGTACAAAGGGAGAATGACGTCCTGGGATTTGCTTGAGAAGTATTTATGGATACAAGCCAGCGTTCTGCTCGCTTTACTAGCTGCAGCATCACATTGAAGGCTCATGTTCATCTTGTGGTCAATCATGACCCCCCAAGTCCCTTTCATCTGTAGTGCTAAGCAGCGTGGCACTGCTGAGCCTATAAGCATGCTGCAGGTTTTTCCTCCCAAGGTGGAGAACCTTGCATTTTTTGGTGTTAAACACCATCAGGTTCTCATCTGCCCATTTCTTGAGCCTGTCAAGGTCAGCCTGGATTGCCTTCCTGTCCTCAGGTGTGGACGCTTTACCCCAGTTTGGTATCATCAGCGAAACTGGCCAACCCGCTTCTGACTCAATGTCCACACTATTAATGAAGATGTTGAACAATATAGGTACAAGGACAGAGTCTTGAGGAACTCCACTGGTCACAGGGCACCATGACAATTGACTTCTATCAGCCACCACCCTCTGGGTCTGACCACAGACCCAATTCCCCAGGCAGCAGATCATGGTGGACCTGAGGCCACAGTTGGCCAGTTTTCCAAGAGGTGATCATGGGATACCAGATCAAAGGCTTTTTTAAAGTCAAGATATATAACATCAATCTCCTCTCCCTTGTCCAGGTGATAGGTCACCTGGTCATAAAAGAGAATAAGATTGGTCAAGCAAGACCTACCCGCAACAAACCCATGCTGGTTATCCCTCAGGATGTTGCCATCAGCCAGTCAGTTAAGAATGGCCTCTTTAATGGTCTTTTCTAAGACCTTCCCCAGGATAGAGTCCAGGCTGATGGGCCTGTAGTTAGCTGGATCCACTTTCCTCCCTTTCTTGAAGACAGGCACCATCTTGGCCTTCTTCCAATCTTCAGGCACTTCACCAGGGCACCAGGAGTTCTCAAAGATCCACGCCAGGGGCTCGGCTATGATGCTAGCCAGCTCCTTGAGTACCCTGGGGTGTAGATTGTCAGGGCCAGCTGACTTGAAGGTGTCCAGCCTTTCAAGGTGTTCCTTCACAAGGTCAACATTGATGGAGGGCAGGGAATCTCCTTCACCCAGGCCTCCCTGTCCCGTAATGAGCAGGGGCGTCCCATGGGACTGATGAAAGACTGATGCAAAGTACCCATTTAATAGGTTGGCTTTTTCCTGGGTGTCAGTTGTCAGCTGTCCCATCTGGTTTAGCAGGAGTCCAATGTTGCCCTTGCTTTTCCTCCGGGTCCCCACATATCTAGAAAGGGACCTTTTATTGTCCTTGATATTTGTAGCTAGTTGGAGCTCTGTTGCAGCCTTGGCTTTCCTGGTTCACTCCCTGCAGGACCGGACCAGTGTAGAATATTTCTCCTTGGAGGTGGATCCCATCCTCCATCCTTTGTAGGTATTTCTTTTTAGCCACAGGGGGTCCGCTATTTCCCTGGAGAGCCAAGGGGGCTGCTGTGCCCTTTTGCTGCCTTTCCTCTGAGATGGAATAGCATTAGCTTGTGCATCGAGGATCGCTCACTTGAAGAGCAACCACTCTTCTGAACTCCCCCTTCCCCCGCCCCCCATGCTTTGGGGTTGTGGTCCCTTAGGGCCTCACTGACAAGCCTCCTGAGCTTATCAAAGTCAGCTTTCCTGAAGTTGAGGACTTCTGTATTGCTGATTGACTTGCCAGCTTTATGGCAGATGGTGAAGGTGATCAGCTCATGGTTGCTGTCACCCAGCTTCCCATTGATCATTAGGTCACTGATTAGGTTGTCCCCAGTTGCCAGTACCAGGTTTAGCAGCACTTTCCCTATTGTTGGCCCGTAGACCTCTTGTGTCAGATAGAGGTCATACACACACAGGAGGAAGCTTCATAACCGCTTGTATTTAGCTGAATGCTCTTCCCATGATATATCTGGGTAGTTGAAGTCTCCCATGACAACCATGGACCTGGAGCATGTGGCCTCAGCCAGTTCCCTGGAGAACTCCTGGTCAAGCCCTTGACTTTGGGTGGGAGGTCTGTAGTAGACTTCCACCATTGTGTCCCCTGTGCCATGCTCCCCACGGATTTTAATCCAGAGGGTCTCCAGCCATTCACCCTTGTCACCAATATCAGCTTTCAGGGACACGTAGCTCTCCTTGACATAGAGAGCTACGCCCCCACCCCTTTTGCCTATGTGATCTCTCCTGTACAGGGTATAGCCATCTATACCTGTGGTTCAGTCATGGGTGGAGTCCCACCAGGTCCCTTCCAATCCCAGTGCTCTGGGAAAAGGATGGAAAAACAGCATAAAAGGCAGTATTGTTCGAAGTGGCCTGCTTCATGTCATGAGTTTTGCTTGTCAGCAGCCTGAGGTGCAGTTTCTCAGAAACTTTGGAACCTATCTCCTTGAAACCTGGCAGACGTCATGGCCCCAGCAGGGGCTACCACCCCTGCAAGTTTCATCTGAATCAGGCAATAACTGACAAAGTTATGGGCAGTTTTGTCCTTCTCCATTTTAGCCTATGGGCGAAACATCAAAACAGTTTCAATGAAAAGAAATGGAACAGTGGTTTTGAAATGAAATGAAATTTGAAATGAAACACTGTCCCATTGAAATGTAAGTCAAAATGAAATGAGGCTGTTTCGCACAGCCTTAATCTCCACCTCTGCCCTGTACAGGATTCAAAACACAGACCACCCCCAAATGGCACTCTACTGCATGACCTCCAAACCTCCCCTGTAACCACTATCTTCTCCTCTGGTTACTTAAATACAAAACACAAACATAAATCTAAAGGAAGACACCTATATAGCACAAAATCCACTTAGTTCTCCGAGGAGGCCAAAATAATTCCTTCTTCTGCAGGGTAAGGGCCAGTTTGAACCTCTGGCCCCAAACTCAGCCCTATAGGGCCCCTTTCCCCTCCCCTTCCAGTCAGCTGACCTAGTCCTTTGGGTAACAGGGACCAGGCACTCCTCATCTCCAGTGTCCAATCAGTGGTCCTAACTGCCTTCTACTGAGCTCTGTGGCCCTTTCCAACTTGTTTGCCCTTGCTGCCCCTGCAGCTAGTCTTTTCTGCTTCCTACTGGCAGGGTAGGAGTCCCCTGCTACACAGCCCAAAACTGGACACAGTACTTAAGGTGAAGTCTTCATCTTCGAATACCACCCCATGGTCAAACAAGCAAAAGTCCTACTGGTGACATCATCTACACAGCCATATGTTGATCTCCAGGATGTGTTTCTTCCTGCCCAGTCCTTTACTCTTTCCTGGAAGGATTGATGAAAACACATAAGTTTCTGTCCCCTTCACCCTTGTACCCAGTGCCATGTACTTTTAATCTTCTCAAGGTCATCCCTGAAAGCATCATTAGCACCCACATGGAAGAGAAGCATGGGATAATAGTCAGAGGGCCAGATGAGTCTTGGCAACCTTTCCATTATGTCTTGGAGGAGGACTTCTGGCAGGCAGCTGGCCTCTCTTAAGTCAACAGGTTGGGCCAATAGATGGAAGCCTCTATGCTTTGCAGGAGGGAGTCACAAACATCAACTGTTGGAATATGGAGAACCTGTATTCTCCCTCAGTCTTTTCCCCATTTCTCTTTTTTACTTCCTTCGCCCTCGTACTTATATTTGCCCCTTGTAGACTTGTCAGTTTCTTCTACAGATTCAGCAATTATTAGATTCAACCCAACCGCTCAGTAAACTCATGTTCTCCAAGTGGGCATTCACAGTGAATAAGGCAGTTCATTCAGTTTTAGCAGTAGAAATGACACAAGTTAAGTGAGTAATTACTGTAATATGACATTAATCTTTTTATTTTTCAGTTGAACTACTTAGGTACACTGCACACATGAAAACTCTGTCCAGGTTTTGCCATATAAATCACAGCTGCAGAGTTAATAAAAAGTGAAAAAATGTTTGCCAGGAATCTTTTTCAGGCTTGATACACCTCACTTCCTTCCTCCCCCTTTCTTTATGATGCATTTGTTTTACAAATATCACAAAATTGATGTGTGAGGGGGACAGACCTCTACAAACTGGCACACAACATGTAAACTAGCCTGCTAAGCAATGAAGCCAAAATAGAGAGGTTGAACCATATTAGATTTAAAAGAGTGAAGTTGTACCCATTTTTTTCAGTTAGTGAGACACCCTGTAGATTACTACGAACATTGCAAGCAAAACAAGAGTTTTGCCAAGGATACTTCTTTCATAAGCCTACTTCACTAAAGAGCACTGGGAAATTTTCAGTTTCTTGGCAAAAGCTCCTGATATAATTTGAAGAAAAACAACCTACCCTCAATATTAATCTTAGCTTCACTATGAATCCACAGTTAATATACTAGTACAGAAACTATTGCAGCATATGCATTTCCATTTTCTATAGATTCTTCTGCTGTTCCCCCCATAAGCATAATAGTGTTCTGCATTAAGAATGTGACCACATATGTATCCCACTTAGTTTATTCTTTCTTATTCTTTCCTCAGGAGGAACTCCATGTGGCATGGTGTTTTATTTTGGTAGTGTTTGGATTTTGGGGGGGTTGTCAGTGAGTTTATACTAGAAAAGTCACACTTGAGAGTTGTGTCTTGCAGTTGGACAGGGAACAGTAACATTTGTGATGGTCTTGAGTTTCTGTGAAAGAAATGCCATTGTTATAAAATGTCTCCTCCTTTTGCTCATTAAAAAAAAGGAAGGTTTTTCATAAAATGAAAATTTAAACTGATGACTGGAAGCCACACTTAAAATAAGAGAAATAAAGATGTCCACTGTCTGGAATAAGTGAAAACATTTTTGTTTTTGTAACCAAATAAGACAGAGATGATTGAGAAAGCATGCATTTAGCATTATCCAGCCTTATTAATTAGGAAAAACAAAATAATTAATTTAATGTTTGAGAGGAACTGAAGAAAAGGGAAATTTCCTGCTTCCCAATGAGACCCGACACTCACAAGCAACAATGAGATATTGGACTTTAAAATCATGACTTTTATAAATTTACTGGTCAAAAAAGGCTATTTTAGGTTGCTTTTTCAAATGTTTTAGATATTTTTCTGCCTACCAAGAGTTCTATAAAAATAGTCATAAGTGCTTTAAAGTGTTTTCTAAAACACTCTTAAAATAACTTCTGTGTAATATAATGGCATATGTAGAACTCGTGGTAACATGGTGTTTCATTAAGGTCTAGTCAGCATTCCTTTGGGATTCTGTCTTCCCTGGAAATATGATGCTTTATCAAAACAGAGAGGTGTGATAACTATGGCTCTCTGGGGCTGTGAATGGCCTGTGTGCTTTGGACCACATATCATTTCTAAGGGACAGTAAGGTAAAGAACACATCCAGGCCTCCTGTAAGTCAAACCTAGAGAACAAGTACATTTCTTGCCTACAGATATCAAATAACTAACCCTGGCAGAAAAAATAAGCCACAAGTGCCTTCTGTAGGAAAGGCAGCAATGTGCATCATATTAGTTTTAACTACTACTTGTTTCAGGCAATCCCAGAGGCATACAAAGAGGTTTTGAGGCACAGCATACCTTTTGTGTTGTACACATTCTTAATAAATAATACCACAGGCAAGGCAAAATCAAATCATTGCTGCTTGTATGGTGATTTAAGTTTTGAATTTCAGTATATGCTTTGGTCATTTCTGTTTTGTTCTTTCTTTCTCTAAGTTTTTCTATTACTGTAACAGTGTAGTAGACTGCCAGCTCAAGGGGCCTGGAAGCAGTCTGCAGGCTGGTAAAGACTACAACTCAGCTGCAGGCAGTGAAACCTGATTGCAGGCTGCCTAGGAGGACCGGACCAGCTAATCCAGATAATGAATTGGCCCCCTAGAAGTTAAAAGGGCTCCTGGGGAAAGGAGTTAGGGAGAGAGAGACTACCAGAGAGAACTCAGGAGGAGAGTTAGGCTCCCAAGGAGAGCCTGAAAGCTCAGGATAGTCAGACAGCTAATCAGGCTGAAAACTGAAATAGGTAGATAGATGAGAGTAGAGAAATGAGCCACGCAACTGAGAACTAAGAGCAAAGAGAGAAAGAGACAGCGGGTCAGCAGAGTGGGCCCCAAGGACCCTTCTCTTGGAAGTTGGCCAAAGAGTGGGAGTGCATCAGAAACTGTGTATATGATTAGAGTGAACTGAGACAAAAAGGATGTGTGGGCTGGCAGTGGCAGACCCAAACCCAGGCACTCCTGGTGGTCTAGGAAGAAACCACATATTGTGCATTTGCACAGTGATAAGTGCCTATGTTGATTGACTCATACCAGGAGGGAGCTTGCTCCAGGGGAGTACAGTTGATAAACAGAGGCTGTGAGCCAGTAAAGGACCCTGAGAGACTGTGTGCAGAGCTAGTTAACCCCAAGCCAACTAAAATTACCTTATTTATTTATGCTTTATTGGCACTTCTGCAGTAATTTATAATATTATTCTGGTAACTCTCTCACACATGCTCTCCAAGATTTCCATTTTCCTTCTTCAAGGTATCGCATAGATAGCTCAATAGAAACTCAGCTAGTTTCTATTGGTATGGTATGGCTCCACTGACTTCAAAGGCAAGTCAAATTACTCCAGCTACTGATATCCCTCTATTAACTCTTAATTATTTTTAGTAAGAAACAGGAAAGATTTACCAGTGATATTATCTCTGTTGTGAAAGTAAAAAAAATATACAGAATCTGATTTTTTTTTAATTATTGGGCTAAAGAATGGAGTAGGCAGATGTAAATTACCTGTATTTTCATCCAAAACTTTGTATAAAGTTACACTGTCATCTTGCACTTCTAGTGAAGACAAAGACATGAATTCCACCAGGCAAAATGGTACTAGGCTCCTTCAGTGGAATTACAGCATTATGCAATTCTAAATTATAGGCTGATGCTCTCACCATTTTTGCTCTCACATTTGCTTATATTTCTAGCACCATTTATCTAAACCATATCAGGAATTAGGTAAATCTGCCCTCCCTTTCCTTCCCCATCTCACTTAACTGCACTCTTTTGTCATAATTTTTTTAACTAGGAGTTGGCCTTGACGTTTCCCTGTAGCCTACTGTAGAACATTTTACTTAACATAGATTATCGTGCTATTAAATAACAAAAAAACTTCAAGATACATTAAATATTTGCACTCAGATGGGAAAGAAATGCTGCATTGCTTTAAAAAAAAGTCTGGTTAGCCAGTCATGCTCAGCCAAAGCTGCCTAGCTCTATTGTGTAAGCCTGCTGGATTTCTGCCAACACTCACCTTACTGGGACACCAACCAGCAGGAACCTTTGTGCACATGCCCTGAAATTAATTCCATATTACAGTGAATACAAAAGAACAAAAACCTTATTAAAACACAGATTAAATGCATTATTATATAAATCCCCTTTTGGAAGAGGGAGCTAATCCTCTGTCTCTAAATATTAAACAGCACTGATATTACAGTACAGAAATAATACCCTTGCCTTTATCTTGGCCAGCCCTTGTCATCTGAATGAGGCTGGGTGTTCATGAATGAAAGGGGCCTACCGTTAGATGAGGAGTTGGATTCCTTTATCAAACTGTGCTCCGCATTCCCACACAACACTGTGCTGCCAATCTCTCACAGAAAAAAGTTCCCTCTGCAAAACACAAGCAAAAGTCTCATTCTACAAGATATTCCATAGCAAAAAAAATTGTTTGAATTGTTAATAACCAGATTTTATTCAAAAAATATTTTAAACTGACTCCATTTTTAAGGCAAGAATGCCCCAGTGCTCAAATCAACACACTGGGATAGTACTCATCCAAGAAAATAGGGCAGTGCCACGTTTGTCTTTAGCTATCTTATTCCAAAATTGCAATCATTCCCTTGCATCAAAAGGAAAATATGTGCTATGTGGTAACAGTAGCGTGTAGTTATGTTCTTCCTTTGCCAGATCCTCTTTCTTGTTAAATGTGTGTCATCTCCTGTAAACACGTTGAGTGAGAGGGCCATAAAGCAAAGCTCAGCAAAATGAAAGTGTCTCACACACAAGGATAAACAGGCCCTATCAAAAGACATTTATTTCAACACCAAAAAATGAAGTGCAGCACTCTGGAATTTTCTCCAATTGGATAAGGAGGAATGGACCAAAATTTGTTATTTATACAGTGGGCTTCACTGGGACATTGCCAAGTCAGCCTGCCCTGACTGGACGCCCAAAGGTACTGGCCCTTCAAGAGGTGGTGGAAACCTTTCTAGATGCCTCCTTACAGAAAACAGGCAAATGTTGTACCATCTATTTGGCAGAAATATGCCCTCATCACAGGAAATGCAATTATCCTAAGCTATTGCGCAGCAAGTTGAAGATGCAAAGTAACTGCTCATTCTTCCTTCCTTCCTTGAGCACCTGCACCATGGTCAGCCACAGCTGGGTCAGAAAATAGCTTGTTAGATAATTGTGTGCTAAGTATACTCAAAATTCCTATAGGCTGATTTGTACAGTCCTGGATTCAGGGTTGGAATCTTAAAAAAAAAAGACAAGATCATTTAAAATTAAGACTTGGATTATGGGATATTATGACCTTATTGGTTAGTTTTGCAATTTTGTTTATATTGGAAAGAGATGGCACCAAATTAACAAGGTCTTCAGCACAGAAAGAAGCAAACGTGGATCTGGTATGGTAACAGGAAATAAGGGATTCATTGAGTTCATTTTCCTGTAGAGAGCTTCCAGTCTTACTACTCTCCTTGTCCTTTCATGCTGGAGCACCAGCACCCATGCTGTCAGAGGAAAATGCAATTTGCACTCTCCCACATCAGTAAAATCAATTTTCTCACATGTGCATTTGGGTTTTTAAGCAAATAAGTGTCAACTGCTCATAACTAAGAATGAGATAAAAAGTTGTATCTAGGAAAAGAAGAGATAAAAGGATGAGCAGCCACTTTAAAAGCAGCAGATAATGGAAACTGCTTTTGATAGAAACTACACAAAGGGATAGAAAGAGGATGTATGTTGATGGTACGTCTCTTCACAGTTATTAGCATAATTTAGTCACAGTCTAACTGAAAATAAATCCAATGCCTTATAACATTTTCTCATTAATAAATTTTACTTGGTGTGTTTATTTCATATGCAATCAGAAACCAGCAGG
>NW_005841936.1:568313-613444 GCF_000455745.1 Alligator sinensis
ATTAATAGGAGCAACTGATGATGCCAGTAAAGGACAAGGAAATCAATGTTTTCCAATTATAAATGCAATGATAGTACTAGGTATCCAAAATGCGAATGTGCTTTCATTACTCTATCAGGAAGAGTATGAAAATAATTTCACCAAATTCAAAAAGAGAGCACAGCTCATTTTCACAGAACTTCCCAATAGAAAAGCCATACCAAGAACGTGATTCTATGAGGAAAACAGATTTGAAACTGCCACGCAACAATATAAGGACTATGTTAGCAATTGCCATACTGAAGTACACCATGTCCAATCATAGAAAATTAGAGTTGGAAGAGACCTAAAGAAGTCATCCTATCCAAACCCCTGCTCAAAGCAAAACCATCCCCAACTAGATCATCCCAGCCGAGTCTTTGTCTAGACTGCTCTTAAAAACTTTCAGTGATAGAGATGCCACAACCTCTCCGAGTTTCTGTTCCAGTACTTTACTACCCTCCTAATGAGAAAGTTTTCCCTAATATCTAACTTAAATTTCCCTTGCTTCAACTTCAGACCGTTGCTCTTTGTTCTGTCATCTGCCACTACCCTTCAAGTAGTTGAAGGCTGCTGTTAAATCCCCTCTAAGTCTTCTATTCTCCAGACTTAATATGCCCACTTCCCTCAGCCTCTCCTCTTATGTCATGTGCCCCAGCCCTGAACCATTTTTGTTGCTTTCAACTGGACTCTCTCCAATTTGCCCACATCATATCTGTAGCGGGACACAGTACTCCAGTACAGCCTCACCAGTGCTGAATAAAGGAGAAGAATCACTTCCCTTGATCTGTTGGCTGCACTCCTACTAATGCAGCCCAGTATGGAATATTCTTCATAGCAAGGGCACACTGTTGGCTCATATTCAACTTATTGTCTAGTATAACCCCTAGGTCCTTTTCTGCAGTGTTGCTGCATAGCCAGTCAGTCCCCAGGCTGTACTCCAGGGATTATTATGTCCTAAGTGCAGGACTTTGCCCTTGTCCTTATTGAACCTCATGAGATTTATTTTGGTCCAATCCTCCAATTTTTTAAGGTCTCTTGGAATCCTAGCCCTGCCCTCCAGTGTATCTGCTACTCCCTCCAGCCTGGTGGCATCTGCAAACTTGCTGAGGGTGCACTCCATCCCATCTTTCAGGTTGTTAATGAAGATATTAAATAAAACTGGCCCCAGGGACACTCCACTTGAAACCGGCTGTGAACTTGACATTGAGCCATTGATTACTACCCTTTGAGCCCAACAATTCAGCTAGTTTTCTAACCACCTTATAGTCCATTCCTCGTACCCATACTTCCCTGGCTTGCTTGTGAGAATATTGTGGGAGACCATTTCAAATGCCTTGCTAAATTCATGTGCATTATCCTCTAGAATAGGGATGTTCTTCTGGGAACCCAAATAAGTGTCATTTCAGGGAATAAGACACATGGATCAGACAGGGTGTGCTTCAATGTAGCACTCCCTAACATGGTCCTGAGGTAGTATATACATTCCATATGTCCTGAATGTCTGGAAATATATCACTTCTGTAGTGTAG
Source organism: Alligator sinensis (assembly GCF_000455745.1). Classification (NCBI taxonomy): domain Eukaryota; kingdom Metazoa; phylum Chordata; order Crocodylia; family Alligatoridae; genus Alligator; species Alligator sinensis. Next base: position 569,864 of record NW_005841936.1, read on the forward strand.
GGAGGCAGCTGGGTGCCTGATAAACAGAGGCAATGGCAACTTTCAATTGGTGCCATGATCAAAATTGCCCCCCACCCCCTACCACACACACAAGTTCACACCCATGGTGACATGAGGACACCACTGGGCAGGGCAGGGCACCACTGGCACCACCCTTGCTGCAAAATTCTATCACTTACAGCAATTTCCCTGTGAAAGAGTACTTCAGAAGGATGTAGTCATGGACATCTTAGGACAGAAAAACACATTGGCCATGTTGACAGGATTCTTCCCCAATACTTCATCTAACAACCCAGTGATGGGGCTTCCGGCATTTCTTTTACCATGTGAAGACAGGCAGACATCATTAAAGAGTGACTAAAACCAAGTACTCCAGTGCTGGATAAGTGGCAGAAGCAGGAAGCACACTATTACCTAATGGAAGAAAAGTGCTAGTAGCCAGAAAAACTGAACACTTATTTTCCTATGAGGTCTCCATTTACAGCAAATCAGGGGATGGAATGGAGCGAGACAGCAGCTGACCACAAAGCACTTAAATACATCATTGAACAACTCCATCACGGAAAGAGAATTAAAAAAAGAGCTGTGTTTAACAAACTTCCTTTTATTGTTACAATAATCAGAACATGGCTTGAAAAGCAGAAAGCCACCACAGCTGATGGGAGGCAACAAGGTTTTCTAGTAATATATGTAGATGCCTATAATTGTAATTAATCTTGATCATGAAATTCTTGTAAATATGCTTGGGGGAAAAAAAATCAATAAAAAAATTCAAGGACCATCTTTCAATTTATTCACAGAAATTAAAGATGGAAAAGACGTACTTAGCTATGGTGTGTGTCTTCTTTGGCCCAGTGCATAATTATTCCCTACCGCATCTTTTTCAATACTTTACCTAATCCAAATTTAAATTAATAAAGGGATGACAAGGCTGCTACATTTTATATTTTATATTTGTTCTAGCCTACCCCCCTCTCCAATTATCTTTCTATTTTTCCATCTTAATAGTGCTAGATTACAATTAGGCTCCATATGTTAAGGGAAAGTTGGATTTAGTTCTTTCCAAACCTCTTCAGTTCTGTTCTGTGCATCAGCAAGAGAGAGTCACTAGAGAGCAATAGAAGGAATTACCTTCCACAGATTTGTTGCCTTTAAAAAAACTTTGATCTCCCATCAGCCTGAAAAGAGATGGCATAAAGAAGAATAGTCCAATGATTAGGGTACTGAGCCAGAGATTACGATTCAATTTTTTGTTATGCTTTGGAATACCTGTGAAACCTTGGGTGAATCATTTCATCCCAGTCCACAAAAGGATTCTGGCACTCCAACATTTAATTTTTAGGGCCTTTGTACATGCCACGTTTTTTGCCCTTTCTTGTGTTGCAACAGTGTGATTGTTTGGATGAGCAGGTTTTCTAGATGCTTTAAAAGTCTTTCTGATGCATTAAAGTAAAACTCCTTGAACCTCGTTTATGTTGGTTCACCACAAATTAAAGCGTTGCATCCATGGATTCATTGCGTGCAAACACAAAGGGACTCAAGGATGTGTAATGAGCCTTTTGGTCCACCAAATGGCACTGCAACTTTTTTTTATAGTTCATCCCTTCAAATTGCTTCCACTTTTCTTTTTCTTGTGCCATTTGCCAGCTCTGTGCTCCCACATCTGTGTGGCAGGGCATGGGTTGGGGGGCCCCGAGCTGAAGGGGCAGTGCTGGATTGTCCTGCTCTCCTGTGGCACCGGCCGGGGATCAGACTTAATTTATACAAAAACCAAGTGCATTCAAACACTGATGCAACACTCCAAAATAAACAAGTTTAAATTTTATAAACCTGTTGAATTTAATAAGGATTAAACCCCATGGTGTGTATAGGTGCCCTTAGATGCCAGTGGCTATAGCAGAATATACAGCCCTGAGTGAGGTGCCAAATACTTAGGGAAAGTCATATGTCTCACGATGCCACTTAAACCAGCCAATAGGAAGTGCTGAGAATGGGGATGAATCTTAAGTGCTACCCCACTCCCGGACTTAGGTGCCTAGCATAGTGTTAAGGGGTCAATTCTCTCCCATCAGAAGTCTGAATCCTTCCCTGAATCACTGAAGTCCTTTCTTTCAAAAATGGAGTCAGGTTCACCCCTTAAATTCAAAACATGGATAGAAAAGGAAAAGAAGTTGGCGCTTCCTTTTATACATTCCACAAGATATTTGAGTGCCTACTCAGGCTGTGGACACCAAGGTTTAATTCCCTCCTCTGGCCAAGAGGATTCAAACTCACACCTATGATCTCTTAGAAGAGGCACTAAGCATTTGCTTGTGGGGTGATGGAGACATCACCTGTTTAAGTTGTTCCACTTTGCATAAAAAGAATGAAAGATTTACTAGGAGAAGGAACCATTTATTTAGTATACCTAATAGTCATTTAACAGTTCTTGGAGGAGGCACTAGAACTAGGTCCCTCTTCTACATAAGGGCCTTAACCACTTGGCTTGACAGTCATATGACAGTAAGAAGGACAGTAACTCCTTCTTATTTGCACTCTGATCTAATGACTATTAAGTTTGTTTATGCATACTGGACCTGTCAAGGAGGAGTGTGCTCACCAACACCAAAGAATAGCCTATGGCCCAGGATATCACCATTTGATACAATAGCATAGGAAAATATTCCCTTTCAAGAAACTATGTTTGGACCTTAAGCTATACAAAAGCAGGAAAAATATGCTATAAAAGCAATAAACTATCTTAAAAGTCATGTATTAATTACAAATAAAATATAATTTGTTACATGAAGAGAAATAATGAAAATGTGATTTAATTTCATTGCTCCTGAAAGCTTGGAGGAATATTAAGCTATAGACTTTAGGTCTGCCTGACAAATGTCTAATTGAATCTAATGGAACCAGCTAGAGTTTAATTAATCTGACATTCAATTTCTCCAGACAAAACAGTTTCATAGAATTGGGGTCATATTCCTTGAAATCAATAGGTTTTCATCTAAATCAAACTACTGCCACTAGAGCTTACATGCCCAGCCTAAAACCAATGTCCAGCACTGACTATACATCTGTCTAATAGAAATCTTAGAGAGGTGACTGAAATCCCAAAAGAGCATGCACAAAGGTGTTAAAATTGAGTGGGAGCAAGCTTCTAAATTAGTTGCTGGATTAAAGTAGGAAAAATCCAGTAACCAATCACTGAAAACAGTAACATTGGCTTCTAATTTAAACAGAAAGTCTGACATGACACCATGTACCCAAGTCAGAGTTTAAACCCTCAAGTTACCCTGCTGAATACCAAACGCTACTTACTATGCAAAACATAGGATACCAAGTAATTCATGTTTGTAGTCACATCTAACATTTCATAGCCATCAGAAGATGAAACATCTTGAGCTTAGGCCTACAGGGCCCAAAAACTAAGACAGAAAGAATGATTTATGCAGAAACACCTTGAAATCAGTTGCCCCAGTGAAGGAAGGAGTCATGAGAGATGACTAAAGTGAAACAGAGGGATAAAGTGCAAATTTTGAAAGTACCAGCACTTAAAGATGCAGATAGATGCCTAATAGGACTTTCAGAAGTGCTAAGTACCTTATTGCCATTAACATGGGAGATAGAGTTTGGTGATTGTGACAGGGGGCATGCTCAGGGCCGGGTCTCATGCTGGCCCACCCACCAGTCTCTCTGGGGCAGTCCGCCTAGTCTCATCTGCCACGACTTTGTTGTTCCCATAAACTGGTGATATAATGTGGGAAGTTGCCCATTCCCAGCCCTGATGCCAGGGGACATTATCTGTGGCTCCGAACCTTCCCTACAGCACAGCCTATGCCTCACAGATGATCCACATGATGTATAACCTACATCACGACTGGTGCTTCAGGGTCTCACAGGGACTTTCACTCTCTCCCTGAAGCAGCAGGTCTTTCTTTTGACCCACACTTGGCCTCCTTACAGTGGAAGACTTACCAGGCTCGGGACTCATCCCTAACTCTCTGCTGAGCAACCCCCCACTCGGCCACTGGCCAAACTACAGCCTTATGTGTCCAAAGATATACCTTGGCCTACTCCCCACTCCTGGGGTTTCTACTGCACCCACTCTAGAGCCTCTATACCATGCCCCACCCCAGGGGCTTCTCATTCCCCTCACACTCAACTACATCCTTACATTCGACTACTTATGGGGCTGGCCCTTGAGCTGCCCTTCAGGCCTACTCTCAGTTCAGCCCTACTCAGCCCCCCTTGCACACAGTACTTCAGGCCTACTCCCCTTCAGCCCTACTCTGTGCAGGGCTACACAGCTCTGCCCTCTTCTTTAGGGCCTCAACTCTTCCCTAGGACTTCACTGTACCACCCTCTCTCAGGGCCTCAGGGTCAACCACTCCCATAGGCTAAGGTGGCACTCTGCTTGGTGTGCCTAGCCCACCACACTCACATCCCAGGGTCTTGCACCTCCCCCATGGGCTCAATTGGCCACAGCCATGCCTGGCTCTACTACTGCCTCCAAAGGCCACTCGAAAATGAGGGCTGGGGTAAAGCCTCCTTTTGCCTTTCACTGGGGAGGTAACTGGCCTGGCATTTCTTGGGGGCTCCTATGCCCCTAGGAGACCCACCAGTCCATCCTTCCCCAGCAGGGTGCAGTTTTATGTCATATCCAAGACCAAGAGGCCCCTGCTCCTACCTGCTAGATGTCTCATGCAGCTCAGCCAGGCAATGTTTCTGCCTAAGCTGCTAGCAGCAAACTGCAGCCTTTATATGCCTAGTGCTCAAAATGGCTGCCCTCATCAGACACCTGGCTGCTGCCTGTTTTCTGCCCTTAAAGGGGCAGGCCCCCAAAGGTGCCCCGCCACAGTGATAGAAAGCTTCATCATTAGATATATGAATAGCCAGGTGTGTAGTGAGTGTTAGAACCAAAGAGAATTTATCAACAACTACAAAGGTGAGATATCTCTAAAGAGTTATTTCTAGAGAGAAAACCAAGGGTCAAATTCTGTATGATGTTGATACCATTGGCATGAGGGGGTGCAGAAGAGAGATCCTGGAACTTAAATTGAAATTACTAAGGTTAGGGAGATAAATCCTCCTGCTTTATATAATCTAAATCAATCACTGGATTAATTTTTGGAAGAAAGTAGGGCATACAGAGATGGCAGGTTCCTCCTAAACCAAAATGGAAGCAGACTACTGTCATGGACAATCACTGGTTTGGAGATGGGAATAAGGGACAAATTATGCAAATTAAATAGCAGGGGTATGGTAAATGTCCCAAAGAACACTCAAGTTGCACAACAACAACAAATTCTGCTCAGTTGATCAGAATAGAAATTACACAGAACAGGAAAAGAGATGGTTATATCATAGAAGAAAATGTGAGAAGAGCAGTGTCACACTGAAAGAGTTAAAAATGGTTGCACACCCAAAAATAGAAACTAATATAAATGCTTAAATGCAAGTGAGAAAAGCTTTAAAGATACAGACAGATGAACTAGAATGCCTAGTAATGGACAAGAACCTTGACGTATTAGGCATTGCTGAACCATGGCAAAATGACAGCAATTAAGTCAATACCTGACAACAAGCTACACAATAAGGATAGATTAGGTCACAGAGGTCGGATAGCAACATGATATCCAAAAGACTCCACAGAAAGAGAGAAAATACCTGAGTGAAGTGGACTGTGAAGCTAAATCTTTATGAATACAAATTTCAAGTCACAGATGTACCAGTGCAGCAATAGCAATAACTACTGGTCTCTTGAACAGAAAAAGATAGCAACTGAATGTTGTTAAAGTAGATCAAAGAAGCAACTAAGTTTAAAGTAGTAATAGCAGGTGACTTTCATTAGCTACAGCCAGGTCAAGTGTCACAAGAAATAAAGGTTTAAAGAGGTAAATTCTCCACACTATAGATGGTTACTTTTGTCACATCAAATTCTAAAGAACATTAGAACAGGGACTTTTCTTGAACAACAACCCAATTATTAATATTGACTTGACCAAAGTGCCCTTGATGCCGAGCAGCTCTCTGAACTCTATAAGTGAACGAATACAACATTTCACAAAAACCCCTGGCTTCTTGTACTTAACTTTATATATGCAAAGCCCCATTGATGTCAACAAGTGTGATAGTGGCTTCCCCCTGGTGAGGAAGGTTTAAAAAAAAAAAAAGAACCTTTGGGCCAGGCTAGCTTCACTTCACTGTACCTGCAACCAGTGCCAAGGATGGAGGGACGAGAATAAAGAGAAGGGCCCACAGACAAATCTGGGCTTGGTAACCAGTCTGTCTGTGGGAGGAAGCTGAAGAAGAGTTTGCTTTTGGACAGTTGAAATAACTTAAGAGAAGAGATGGTAACCCCTACAGGAAACTATTCCTAAGTAAAAGACTGTTTGATGAAGCTTCTCCAGAAAGAGAATAAAGACATTTTCTGTCAGGGAGTGTAAGGTGGCCACCTGGGTATGGTTATAAGAAGTAACAGTATCTTCAATAAAATTAAGTTCAACTTTTTTCATGGAGAATGATACCAAAAATTAAATACAGAGAGCAAATAATCGCAATCCCCAGTTAGTCTATACAGGCAAATAGAAATAGAGAGTGCTTTAGAGGTTCCATACTATGCAACAAGTCCATGAAATATGTACTGTATGTTATTTTAGCAATATGGAGTACATGAATAAAATATATTTTAAATCTCGATTACTTTATTTCATAGAAACATAAGAATACAAAGTCTCTGGATTTGTATCCCATTACCTGAACTAGCTTTTATAACCTTTATGAACTTCGGTAGTTTAACTGCTTTCTTTATCTCTTCTGATCGCTTCATCCACCTTTGCCTTTCTCAAGCATGCTCCCTCCCCCTATTTTTTGTATTAAATTACTTTATATGTAGTAGCCTTGTTCTCTTTAAATTTATTCATAGCATCTGACAAAGTCACCTGTCACCTACAAAAGTTTATGACTCTCTGAACGAGTTAGATTGTAAGGTTCCACCCGGCCCTTTTTCGACATGATAGACTAGGCATAATATAAAAAACAACATCTGTACAAATAACAAACATAAGGCAGAGATAAAACCATTAGTACTATCAAAGTATCATTTTTCAAAGAAATAAAAGTTATATTGGATGTAAAATATTTGGCCTTTCTTCTGGACAAAGGAAGTGTGTAGAACTAAAAATATAATTAATATGTAACTATACTCACCAGAACAGTAATTCATGATAATATGGTTCCAATTTTAAAAGAATCACTTCAGCTGGAGTATGGTTGAATAAGACTTTAGTTAGATTGAGTAAGAACCTTGGAGTATGGCCCTTGGAGTATGGCCTGCTCGCATTCATACTAGAGAATAAAGTCCACCCAGAGGTAGTAGAAGCTAGTTGATATATTGCTTGAAAAGCATGTAATGTCTTTTGTTATTTATCCAGTTATAGACAACTAAGAAAGCTAATATTTTTCATGGAACTGCACTTTCCATTCTCAGTTGTTTCTTTGCATTTTAGTAGCCATGTTCTTAAATGTATTATAATTAAGCCAAATTTTCCCCATAGATTAAAAAAAACCCAGATGAGCTCTGCCTCAAAGAATTTACAGGATAAAACAGAAACAGACAGAAGTTAGGGAATGCAGCAGAGACCTCCCTGGTTTTTTTCTGTTGCTTTAAATTATTCATTAGTTTGAGGAAATGCAAATTGGTCTATAAAATACATGGAAACTTTTAGAGATAAATCCACATTGGTTCAAGAAGATCCTATACATGACTTAGGCAGGATTTAGGAAATATTGACCCTGCTCCAATGCACATGAAAATGCTTTAGGCACCTAGACTACCTGCACGTGTGCCCCGGTGTGGGCACGGGGGATGTTTTAGTTAGAGCAGCTCCTGGACAGCCACTCTAATTTAAACAGCTCACTGTCACATGTATTAAGCGCATTTCAAAATGGCTGTGCATTTCAAAATGGCTGCAGGATGCTTTATCTAAAGCTCGTTCAATGAGGTTTAGATAAAGTGCCCCGTGGCCATTTTGAAATGTGCAGCAACTTAATACATGTGATGGTGCTGGAGCACTCTAATTAGAAGGTGGAGCAGGCTTGATTAATTAATCAAGTCTGCTCTGAGCATGTCTATAATCACCCCGAAATTCATTTTGAATGGCAAAGATCACCAAATGCCAACACTTGCTATGACAAGCATGGCATTATAACACAATTGCAAAACCACTCCCTGAAGAAGGGGGAATCCTGGGAACTCTGGTCCCTGCTCCCAGGGTTATTTATATTTTAATGTATGCAGTCATTGATTAAAAAGCTGAAATAAAACTTGGCATGTCTAGGCTCTCTGAATTATTCTTCAGAGGTGCCAAACTCTCCCTGCTCTCAATCAAAGTACCAAAGCCTGCCTATTTAGATTGCCCTCTTGGGGTCAGCTACCTAAATTTAGGTATCACAAATTCAGTCTCTCCAGACTTCAAAATGGTGGCAGAGGTGCTTTAACTAAAGCTCATCAAACAAGCTTTAGTTAAAGTGCCCCTGCCACCATTTTGAAGCGCAGGATGCTGAATACATGAGATGCGGGCACTTTAATTAGGGCGGCTCCCAAGAGATGCTCTAATTAAAGCAACCCTCCCCTCACCCCTGGAGCCCATGTAAAGATGTCCTAAGGAACTAACCTGGATCTTGCTCATACTCCCATTTAACAATGACCTGAAACATTCTGAAATAGCTGCCACAGCCAATGAACACAACTCAAGCAGAAGGCTCAACTCATTTGGCTCCACTTGAGTTGCTGAGTGGTTGTGCAAGCAAGAGAAGACTGACTCAGAGTTTACATCAAGTGACTTGGGGTTATGGTATTTTTAAAAGGTAAAGGTTCACATCAGTCCATACAAGCACTCTTATATGTTTATGTTATACAAATTAAACTAGCTATGTCTATACATGTTTCAATGAGTTGCCATAGTAATAGCAAATGGAATACAAAGAGACTTAGGTTTTCATTTTTCTTTTTAAATCTGGCCCTTAAGATGCAGATGTGCCTTAGAGGAAGTCTGTTACCAACATATCTTGAATCAGTCAAAAGTCCAAGTGCTAAGAACAGTATAGCAGCAATAGCTAAGAAAAAAAGGCATAAAACTTTTTTTAGTGTATAGACCTACTAAACATCCAAAGCCTAATGCCAAAGCAATACCTGATTTTTTTTACTTTTTTCTTCAAACTTTAACTCCAGGGGTGTGAATACTCTGAAAACATTCTGAAAAAACACAAAGGTACTGAATTGAAATTCTCCAAAAAAAAAAATCTTTCTTTTTGACAAAGTACATGATACATGGTAAAAAATTTCACAGCAAAGGTTATGCTACTTGTTTGGCTACTTATTAAACCAACAACTTTAAAGAGTTTTCCTTTTTGTTTTTTATATTAAATTTGTATTTTAATATTTTTGCTTGGTTCAAAATGTAGAAAGTTAAATAAAAAAGTGGGATTATCAAGTATGAAGATTGATGGGAAGTAATCTGCAGATATTTCACTTTCTTCTTTTTCAAATTTAATTGTGTATTATTGCTTTATTGCTTAACCTTTGACTTGAAGCCTATATTCCAACCATCACCACTTATATTGTCAATAATCAATAGAGAATATGAGGCTGTACCATTTCTAATTTTCTTTTGGTTACATTAACAATTAATTGACCTTTTTTACTGAGACAAAAATCTAAGAAATAGAAATATAATATGAAAAAGTATTTTTCACTGAGGATAAAACAGGCCTGGTACAAAGGTTGCACTTATACAGGTATAAATGCTCAGAAACTGGTCTACACCCATAGCTGAAGAGATGTTCACTGCACATAGACTGCTTTAAAAATGGCAGATTCTGGTATAAGATAGACCTGGACGATGGATTATTACATTTAGGTTAGACTAGTCTATCAAACTTCTGTACCAGATCCCCTTTCGACTAAATGTAAGTCACAATCTGCCACCATCCCAGGTATCTTTGTGCCCCCCACCCCTTGCATGGAGGTATGTTAGAACTCAGCTTGTGCTCAGCTGCTCTAAGCTGTCAACTGGAAACAGGGAGCAGGGGGAAGGAAGGTAGCATCTGTAGCTCTGTATTTTTTAATCTTTATGCAAGATATCTATCTTTAATTTTTATGTTCCTAGGCAGGGTCTGTGTCTGTCCAACCTGGCCCTGAGCAGGGCCATGGCACAGTGGGATGGGGAGCAGAGCTGCAGCACAGGCAGGAGCTGTGGCTGGGAGCAACATGGTGGCCAGGCAGTGGTGGAGGACAGAGGACCTTGGCCTCTGCCCCACCCCAAACCAGAATAGCTTGGTCAATCAGGGGTAGCCCAGCTGCTGGGAGGCACGTGAGAGTGCTTTCAACCTACTGGCCTTGGCCAGTGCAGGAAGCCTGCATGCCCTCTCCCTACAAGGGTGATCATGTGTTCTGTTCACTCCCAAACTTACCTAGGGCACTTAGAATCAAGCGTAACACAGACTATTTCCATCTTCGGCTTTTAGAATGTCTACACCTAGCCCACAGATGGGAAAAATAAAGCCCGCAAGCCAGATCTGGTCCACCAGCTGATTTGATCTAGTCTGTGGGCAGAAGAAGCCCACCAATTAATTCTATCTGTCCCAGCTGTGGTTGCCCCTGCTGTGCTGCACATGGGCCCAAGTACTGCCCACTCCCAAATGGGGCAGCACACACTGCACTTCTATCCTCACCCACTGGAAAGGCCTAGCCATGGCCATTGCATGCAGCTTTCTGGCAAGGCTTCTGTTGCCGCTGCTTCAGCCACCTCAGGAACTGCTTGGCTCCCCCTGTCCCTGCTGTAGTGTTCTGAGCATCAGAAAGGGATGGGAAGTGGTGGTGAGCACAGGGAAGAAGCTGGGGAAGCAGCAGTGTGCAGGGGGTGGAAGGGAAAGCAGAGGAACTGGTTGCAGCCCCTCAGGGAGCTCAGGGCCCATGGTAGATAGAACACCCTGGTAGCATGCAGCTCCTCACCAAGTCCCAGGATCCACATGTGCCAGCAGGTTCAAAGCCAAGCCAACTAGGCTCCATCATGCATGGTTCCTGGATGAGTCCTGGGAGCCACACATGGCAGCAAGGAGCCACTCCTTGCCACCACATGTAGCTCCCAGGAGTTGCTGGAAGCCACATGTGATGGAGCTCGGCCAGCTCAGCCTCGCTGCCTGATGGCACATGCAGCTCTCAGGCCTCACTGGAAGCCACATGTGATGGAGCTCGGCCAGCTCAGCCTCGCTGCCTGATGGCACATGCAGCTCTCAGGCCTCACTGAAAGCCACGTGCGATGGAGTCCAGCCAGCTGGGCCTCGCACCCTGCCACTATGTATGGCTCTCAGAACTTGGCCAGGAGCCACATGCCACGGTGGGGTTACACCTGCCACAGGGTATGAACACCCCAAGGAGCCACCACCTGTTGCTGCTGCTGTTGTTTCCCTCTGCAGCAGTGTGGGCTGTGCACCAGCAGCCAGAGCCAGCCCCACTCCTGGTGTGGGGACCACAATGTGTGGGCTGGAGGGGTGGTTGGCAGATAAGGCAGGAGATGTCTGAGCCCCTCTGTGTATGTGGGGCAGAAGGAACAATGACTGCAACCAGCCAGCCAGCCCAGCTCCATCACATGGGACTCCCCATGGCTCCAGGGGAAGCAGCAGTGAGTTGGATGGGGGAGGAGGGGGAAGCTTGGGAAGCAGTGACACATGGGGAAACTGGGGAAGCATCAGTGAGTGGGGTGGGGGGAAGCGGCAGCTGGGGGTTGCTGCCCCAGCATGTGGGGCTACAACTCCCAGCTGCCTTCCACCCACTCTACCCACCCTGCATGATCAGCAGCCACCTGCAGGCAACCGAGTGGATTGAAGGTAGCCCAGAGATCAGGGCCAAGACCAGGGTTGGGGTGGGTGCAGGGGGGATCTCAGAGCAGTTGGAGATGGGAATGTGGGGTGGGCTGCCCCAGGTGGGAGCAAGTATGGCTGCAGAGCACCATGTAGCAGCCACTGACTGGAGGTGTGGGGCCAGATTGCAGTTGTACTGCCCAGGTGAGCTCTGCTTCATGTAACACTGTTCCTCCCTCCTCCCAACTATCCCTGCTCCCAGGATCTAGTGCTTGGACAGCCCCCCCCCCCCGCCACCCGCCGGTACACACCAAACCAACCCTACATACACCCACACCCTCCACACATGCACACCCCACACATACACCCCCCCAACACCCCACCACAAACATACCTACCACCACCACATGCACGCACTCCAACCACACCCTACACACTCCCCCACACAAAACATACAAGACTAAGACTATATTTTGAACTATTATGTGATCACCTCTACATGTACTACTCAAACACAGAATTCAGGACAAAAATATTTTTTGAAATAAAATATATTATAGTAGATGTTTGATTTTTAGTATATGATTTATTTTTTATCTATACTTCATTAAAATGATTTCTTCTGAAAGATTTTGTGCATGCAGCCCTTGACTCAATTGGTTTGGCATCATTTTTAGGGAAGTTCAATGCCCCTGAAACCTCCACCAATTGGTTGAGGGAGGTGGGGCAGATTGTTAGAGAGGCACAACCCCTTGCTACCTGATAGGTCATGCTTGTGCCTCATGGCCTACAGGGCATAACTTCTGGGGCCTCAGGGGCAGGCCATGCACTATGATGATGGGCCTTGTGGAGCAGCAGTGTTTCTCAGTCAAAGGGTGAACCTTATTATCAGGGACCATATGATGGGGGCAGGGGATACTGGGACCAACATGGTGGCAAGTGGGGCAAGGTTTGGTGTTGAGTGGGTGGGCCTTCTTATGTCATGGACCATGTGACAGGGCAGGACTTCTGGTTCCAAGATAGCAACCCCTCCCCTCCCAAATGGAGTACTTCCAGGGCAAGGGGAGGGACTTCCAGTCCAAAGGTGGTGACCAGGGGGTAGGACACCTGTCAAGGGGTGGAGCTTAGCAGTTTGACAAGGAGCTGTTGTACCCTTACATCCCTCAACAGCTCACTGAAACTCATTAAGCAGCCCTCCAGCCAAACGAATTGCTCATCCCTGACCTAGCCACAAAGGTGGAAGGTCAAGGAAATGAAATATTTCTTTTTGACTTGATGTATTTGTTTAAATATTAAATAATTTAAAGCTTGACCATGAACTAAGTTACTCAATATTTATAATTGGCAGGAAACACTGCAAAAACAGTTATTTTAGCTGCTGGATTTTAACCTTGTTAACATTTTATTAGTTCTTCACTTTGAAGCTGATTATATGACAGTTTAATTTCTAAAAGCATGATTCTTGTTCTCTAGTGTGGTTTTCATCCTTTGGAAGTTTTTACTGGCCCTAATTAAAACAAAACTAATCTAAACCAATGAAGTGAGGCTCTTTCCAGGCTGGACAGAGGTTTTGGACTATATCTGATAATGCCCAGGCAAAAAGCACCTTCAAAGCATCCAGCAAATGTCAAATGGAACCAAACAGGATAGTGACTTATTGTGCCTTCTTTTTAAAAACATAGGCCCAGAATTTCAAATTAGATGGAGACAAGCTTTGTGAACGCTTAACTCATGTCAATGTCTGTGAGATGTGTACAAGCCTAAGAAATATTTTTATGTAAAACCATAGCCAATTAACATCATAAGTGGTAATGGAAATGTACAAATACCCGAATGGTTGTTGAAAGTTGCATACACAAAATAAACATACATAAATATTTTCATATACACCTAACTTTGAAAATCCAACCCAGAGAAAATATGTGAAAATATGAAAACATGTGAAAATATTTTCTCATGTTATTATTTTATCTTTTTTTTTTTTTACCATCTTATCCTTATAAGCCCATTTTCATCTCTGAAATCTGGTCAAGCATACAAGGAAGTTAGCAGGTGAGCTGATGAAAAACAATGATAAATGCTTGTACTGGAAAGGTTTGTAGAGTCCTCAGATGTAAAGGACATGTCAGAAACCAGTCTACCTAAACATGCCCTCTGTACAACACTTCTCTTGAGATGTACTAAATGCTTCCTCAGCTGTAACAAGTGAATAATTAATCTACTGTATTTCCTCCCATAGCCAAACATGAAGAATATAGGGTCTTTGAAAGTTCACTGGTTAGTGAATAATGAAACTGCTTATAAATGGAATGCACAGCAATGGTTACTAAATATATAATGACAATGGCATAAATCTAATTTTATTTTCATTTGAGTTGTTTGTTGGCTTTTCGGCTTGATTCATAAAAAAAGTCATACCTTCCTGATGGAGCTTTCATATTGACTTCAAAGAAAGAATTGTATGAGACGCTTAAAGCACCACCAAAGTTTGTTAACAATAATACAGTGATTGCTATTAAAAGGTCAACATTTGCCAAGTTACCATACTACAATGAAAGAGTAGTGCAATATACTATAATTTGGAATGAAACTGACAGCCATTGGATGTCTAGATAGTACAAAATGTAAGGGGCTGCTTGCTCAGCAACACTGGCTACTGCCACAATACATTAATTATCTTGATCTATGTAGGCCTCTGTTTTGTATTTCTGGGTACCCAGCGATATGAGATTCCACCCCTGTGACCAGTATTACAGATATTAACCAAAAAAGAATCCATAGCCGTTCCACCATCCTCTGCTACCAGATGTAGCTATTACACAGCCCAGTGAAGAGGTCATAAGACAATGAGGCTTACCCTGCTCTTTACTGAAGTGCCACAGAGTATTTTACTTTTCCTACAGTCTTTACTCCCTTTATTCATTCTCATTAAAGATACCTTTCTTTTTTACTTCTAAACTTTGCTAAAAAATTGTGCTGCTGTCACTCTCCAGTGTACAAGAGAATAGGTTTTCATGACAATAGGTGACCATGTGCTCTATGTAAAGCAGTACTAAATAAAGTATTATTGCATCAAGCATGCTGCAAGGCAGATCACAAATGAAATAAAATCAACTTATCGCAAATCAACAAGAGTAGTCATAGCAAACAGATAATCTTTACTCTTGATTTTAAAAGTCAGTGGCTCAGTACATGGATGTCAAGAGGGATAAAGTTCTCAAGGTGAGATGCATGACAGGCAACATTTTACGGGAAGAATATGAAGCTAGCAATACGTCAGAGGACAAAGATTTGAAAGATTACCATTTTTGAAAGAAAATAAATAGAAATTATTAATGGAAGAAGCAGTCCTATACTCTGTCTTCTATGCTGACTTCAATAAAGCAATTAAAGTCACTGTGTTTTAAAGGAAACTAATAATATCAGGCACAGTTCCTTTTTGCATCCAAATACAGATTAGATCCTAATACAAGCCAAAGAGAAATTATTGTTCAATAATAGGTCTCTCCAATCCAGTTAGACACTACCTAATGACCAAGGATCTAGGTTTTCTGTTTCCCCCTGGGAAAATGGGACAAAATGTGTTTTTTTCCCTTTTAACAGAGAAAAACATAGATTTTTCATTTTAACAGAAAAACATGCAGATTTTTCCACTTTTGCAAAGAGCTCTCTGTAGGTTGGCAGAAATCCTGCCTGAAAGGGGCTGGGGGGGAGTGGGAGAAGGGCAGTTAGTCAGGGGGCACCATATGCATGTAACATGCTTACACATGCACATGGCTGCCAAGCAGCCTGGAGAGCACAGGTAAGTATGGTGGGGGGGGAGGAGAAATTGAGTAAATTGGGGAGAAAGGGAGTAAATTGGGCAGGGCTGGGAATGGAGCTGGGGCTGGGACTTGGGCTGCTGCCTATCTGGGGTGGTGTGTGGAGTGGAGACCAGGGGATGTACAGCTGCAGGGTCCCAGTGAGGAGCACTACAGAGCTGCAGGCGGCTTGTCCAGGGGCAGGGGGCTGGGGCTCACTCGCTACCACTGCCTGCAATCCTGGGGAGGTGGGGGGTACATGCCCCCCAAATTTGTGCACAGCGGTGGGGGTAAGTGCAGGGTCCCCACACTGCTGCCTTCCCCTTGGGGCCTCCACAAGCCAGCAGGAGGAACTTGGTGCAGCAGGGCAGACCAGGGCCGGGTGGAAAAGCTCCTTGTCACTGCAAGCCTCATGCCACCCTGCCACCTCCTAGGCATCTCTTTTTGAAGGTTTGGCTAGGAATGTTTAAAAGTCAGAACTAAATTTTAAATATGAATTTTCAATTAACAATATCTGCAGTCATGCAGGCCTTTCACAGAAATAAATTAGATGGTTCATGCATAAGGTTACATAATTTTTAGGTCCAGGACATGTTTTGTGCCCACACATTAAGAGTACTTCATTTGTCCTTGGAACTCAATGCAAGCATCATGTTCTATGATCACTTAGTATGGCACATCTAGTTTCTTATTTACCTTCTCTTTCTTTCAGAGACTTCTTACTGAATGCCATGTTTGTTTTGCTCTGTCCTTACACACTACTGTCTAATCGTGGATAAGGCATATTGACCTATAAAAGAAAAAGAAACAGAAATCCAGATTACTTTAAATATAAGATTTAAGGGTGTGTGTAGACAAAATGAGGGCCCTAAATTGAAGTGGTGGGTTTTTAAAAACACTGCTTCAATTTAGGACCTTTTAAACCCCAGTGGCGTGCATACACCTGAACTTTCCTGCCTATCCAGTGGCAGGGGGGGGAAGGGGGGGTGGCGGGGGGCGGAGCGGGGCCTGGGTGGCAGGGGGGGGAAGGTGAGCTGCCGGTGGGCAGAGCGGTCCCTGGACTGTGGTGGGAGCTGGTGCTTCCTTCTGCAGCAGCAACACCCACCCCCCCAGCAGCACCTGCCCTCAGGCACCTGGTTCGTATGGTCCCAGGGGGCACCACAGCGCAGAAGGAAACACCGGGCCCCCACACAGCTCAGGCAGGCAGGCAGGATCAAGGGAAAAAAGTCAGAACCTGCCTTCCCAGGCTGCTGCCAGGCTGCCTGCATGAGCTTCCTGCAAAGTCCCTGAGCTGCTCGGAGCCTGGTACTTTGCTCCGCGACTGTAGGGCAGCAAACAATAACTCCTCGGAGGAGTTTTACTTTGCTGTGCCCCAAGTCACTTAAGGCACATTATGCTGCCAAACTTGCTATACTGGCTGGAATTACTGCGCAATACATCACCGATGCATGCAAACACCAACACCATTAAAGCGGCGTAAAAGTATTTAACATGCTTTAAAGTGTCATGCACGCACGCCCCTCATTTCATCTACACACAGCCTAATTCTACTTTCCAAACAAATAAGACTATTTCCCTTGGATACAGTAGAAGCCTGAGTCCATCCACTTCCTTATCATAGTATACCGTTGTCCTGTTAATTTTGTATCTAATAACAATCATTCTAATTTATCAATATTCAAATCCACTAAGGAAGCATGGCTTCAAAGGATGGGCCATATCCTCAACTTGTATAATAGCTAAGTTTCAAAGGCATCAGTGGAATGATGCAAATTGCTGAAGATGTGGCTGTACATGCCTACATTATTGAAAAATGTGGGGGCTAGTTTAACATCCACTGAGAAGCACTGAGGCATCAAACTTTGAAACTTTGCGAGGCATTTGAAAAATAGTATGAAGTTGAAAGGTAAAATTGCAGATCAGAATAGCAGCAGTGCAGCAGATGAAGATGAAAAATTATGTCCTGCAAGAGTCAGCACATAAATTGGAAAATTAACAAATCTTACATGGAGCCCTAAAGGACTCATGTTTCCTGATTGCTCAAGTTGAGCAATCAGGAAACAGACACTAGTGTGAAATCAAATGAAAGGCAAAGCAAGAATTTTGCCATCTATTTCCATAGAGGCACCATGTCACCCAAAACTTTAAAAATGTCTAAAAAATCATGACTGCTCAATTTGTTCCACTGGGACTTCATAGCTGAGGGCATTAAAAACTGCTGAAAGGTCTTAAAGTGTCAACATGGACTCTGCCCCAGTATTAACCAGAGGAAGTAGATTACTGCATACTTCAGGCAAAGACATTTTGACAATGCTACCTAGCTGAAAATGATTAAACTTTATAGTATAGCTTATTTGCAAAGGAGTGAGCCAGAAAATGCTTAATATTTTTCTTGATGCCTTGCTAAGCAGAAACACATCGAACTGAATAAAAATGAAGAGCATTACTAGATGCAAAAAGAAACCTTTATATAAAAATACATTTTAATAATGTCTCTCAAAAGATGCTGTAAATATAAAAGAACAAAGAAGCTTAGCTTTGTATAAGCATTGGGTTAAAAACAATTAATACAATTTTAAAAAGCATATAAGGGATAGGTTAAAAAAAAAATAGTTGAATGCATCTGCTGAAAGCTGTTGAAAAGCTTAGAGACATAATAAAATCTAACAAAATAATTTATCCAAGTCAGTAAACATTTACATTTTCATATCTGGCAGAAATAGGGGAAGGTGGCACCCTAGGGTGCATACAAATATTGGCCACACCTGGTCTACAGTCACTTTCTTTAAACCACATGATCATAGATTTGGAGCAGGAGGTGCAGATGTTCACCATTGCTGGGAGCTGCACCAAGAATCTAGTGCAAGTAACTCAAGATTGGAGGCAGGTGGGATTATTTGGAGGGCTAGCTAGTCTGGTTTGGCAGATCTGGGGGAAGTGGGGCAGTTGGTAAGTCCAGGGGGCTTGGTGGGTCTTTGTGGCGGTCACAGGCCCAAAGACGGTGGGGAGGGGGTAGGAAAAGTTCATCCCCAGGGCTGGGACAAGTCTACATTCCAAACACGTGCAGAAGCTTGATAGCTCAAGCTAACCAGGCTAACTTGATGCCCGACAGACATCAAGTGGAACACACCCTTGCCTTGGCAAGAAATGCTTAACCTATCAACACATCTCCACTATGACTACCATCAACATCCCCCATCAAAAACCACCAGAATCCATGGCTTATTCATATGCCTTTCCCCAAATATAATATACCTGATCCAATGCAGCAAGTGCCCTCATGGTAACTAAATGAGGTGAAACTAAACAGCAACTATACACAAGAATGAACTCTCACAATAAAAATATAAAGGAAGGAGACCTACATACACCATTAGGAGCACATTCCTCAAGGAACAACCACTCTCTCTCTGACCTCACTATCTTCATGCTCAAGGGAAATCTACCTAAAGCCTTTAAAAGGAAAACTTGGGAAGAAAGATACATAAACTGGCTGAACACTAAGAACCAAGAACTAAACTGTTTTTGAGTTTATGGCACAGTAAACTGGGACTGACCCTTAACATTGGAAAAATAAAGGTGCTTCACCAGCCTGTTCTGGGTCAATTAACTCCGCAGGCAAAGATCTCACTGAAGGACAGGAACTGGAGAATGTTGAACACTTTGCATACCTTGGCAGCCATCTCTCAAAGAAGGCAAACATCAATGAGGAGATCCAGTATAAGATCCAATATGCCAGTTCTGCCTTTGGAAGACTATCGTTATGTGTTCAACAATCACAACATCCGGACTCAATCAAAGCTCTTATGATATAAGGTTGTGGTAACCCCCACTATTCTCTACATCTGTGAAGTTTGGGTGACCTACAGGGACCACCTGAAAAGCCTGGAATACCTCCACCAGTGCTACCTCTGGAAGATCCTTGGCATAAAGTGGTGGGGATCATCACACAAATGCATGTCCTCACTGACACTTAACACCAACAGCATAGAAGTATTGGTTATTCAACATCAGCTGTAGTGGACAGGGCATTGTGTGTGCATGTCAGATGTATATTTACCAAAACAACTGCTATCTTTCCAACACAGCCAAAGACAATGGACACACGGGGACCAGGGGAAATACTTTAAGGACATCCTCAAACATTAAGAAGTGTGGCACTGACGCCACAAATTGGGAAAAACTAGCCCAGAACAGGGCTACGTGTCAATGCCTTGTGAGAGAAGACACATCTTACTTTGAAGAAAACCATGTTGCCCTGGAGGCAGAAAAACAACAGAAGCAGAAGGAAAGGAAACACGACTGAGAAATCCATGGTCCAACCCTCCCTTTAACCACTACCAGTGGTGTCTGCCAATGAGTCTGTGGCTCTAGGATCAGCCTTCTTAGCCATCAACAGACTCATCTACAACCCTTTACTTGACCCATAAGAGTTCATACTCTACCATGACGGATCACAGACAGCAATGACACAGTATATTTTCCCCAACTCCTGAACTCCTTGCACACAGGAAAGGTGAGAATGACTTTCCTGATAGGCCTTGATCTCCCAGTAATCAGCTTCATTTCTTCTGCTAATTGCATGCCTGCTACCCCTAAGAATTTTTGTCACCCCCACCCCTCTGCTGGTTTTTTACTATGCTGTGCCTGACTTCCTCTGATGAGAGACCTGATGAAAAATGTCTTGAATTTGAAACTTGTCTAACTTTATCCAAACTGCATAGTTGGTCCAATAAAAGATATTACCTAAGAAATCCTTGCTTTTTACCCTTGCAAAATGGGGTTACCCCAGGTCTATGGTATCCTGAAACACTTGCTGTCTGGTTTAATGTACTTTAATAGCTTATTGTTATGAATGATATTCCTTTTGAAATAAATGTGTGGTTGAGATTCAGTTCAGCATCTACTTTGTTTCCTAGAGATGATTCAACATTCACATTCTTCCTATAAATGTATTCACTTGGTAAGTTAACCATTTGATTACATTCATTGTGAACAAACTATATTTCTATCACTGAATGCCAGAACTAACAACCTTGTTTTGTAATATGTAACACTAGTAGACTAGTATTTCAGTTGCTTAGAAGAGATTTTACTAAGAGGTAGAGTAGTTGTAATACATACCAGTGATTACCCGACAAAATGCTTGAATAAAACATGGTTTTTGTTTTCCTTTCAAATAAAAACAATCAACTACTAAATACTGTGTGGCAAAAGCTTTCCTTAATTATATGTGCAAACTTTCTCTTCGGCCACAGTTTCCTTGCTTACAGTATGTCATCTTTTCCAGATTTGGCTTTGCATTCAGTTTGTTCTTTGATGTACTTTGACCGCTAATAGTACATAAACACATATTGTACTGTTATTCTTGATTTCTGTATGTAGTTACAGCAACTTGTCCTGCTTTGTCTCATCATTTTGATTTCAAAAGTTACAAATCTACAGAGATTTGAAGGTCAGATGTGATAATTATGGCAGTGTACCATTGGTAAAATCCAACACTATCAAGCTTTGTTTATCTAGGTTTTATTTCTCCTCTTGTCACTTATGTCTGAGAAGAGGAACTTCTGCACTTCCTTTCCTACAACTATTTACAAAAACAGTTATAGAGCATAAACAAACTGAACTTAGTAAAGGAACAATGTTTTAATATTGACTTAAAAGGAACTTTTTTATTCAACACAAAATGAGTAAAAATGAAATAAAAATCTAAGAATGAAATTTTAATTTTAAAACTTATGTTGAATATAAAACACAGCTTTATAGATCAATGATATCATGACCACATCCTAAAAGTCATGCAGTGCTTGTTCTTGCTGTTGTTCAGCACTCTTCCTAGTTTAATTTAAGGAGATATTTTGTCTCCTTAAAAATTCTTTGAGATTTACATTAAATTATATTTGAAGCCCAAGAACCATGTCACTGTACAAACAATTATAAATAAAGTCATTCCAAGAAGAAAGCTAAATCAACCATTGGAAGGAAAAGAATTGTCATTAAAAAGATGGCTCCACAAGACTAGAGTAATCAGACCTTCCACTTCTCTAAAAGAAGAGGAAAGTAGACAAGCAGTAGAAAGCTTTGGAAATTAGAGTCTTAAATTTCTTCACCTCCCACATATATCTTTCAATATGCCTCATCAAAGTCATTCACAATGAACAGACTCTCTAAATGACACTATAGGAATAAAACCCATGTCAGTAAAAGAACAATCATGAATAATACAGTTCTTTAGAGACTTGTTTTGAATATCTATTGGAAAAGAGGGACTAGAGTTGCGTAGAAATAATTCTTTGAATATAATCTCTCTGTATTTGGTAATGGAATTTTATATTGTGTATTACACTCTTTGGAAGACTAACCAAAATATATAGACTCTGGGAATAAAACAATGCTAAGACTGGCAGAAACACTGTGAACCTTTTTCAACAGAACAATGAAACCCCATTCAGCTGCAGCCCTATATTTGAGTACACAATTAACTGTTCAGTGATTAGTCCATTCACTGATAATTTTTCATATAAGAATTATTTCCCAATAAATCATTCTGCAGTAAACTATGGATTTCTATAACATACCACGCTTGCACAATTGTGCAAACAGTGAGCATAGAGGCATGTATTAAATACAGATTATAAATTAATAATTATTATTAAGTTAGCTTAGCTTGTAAGAACCATCATTGCAAATTATGGACTAGAATTTTATTGTGTTAGGTGCTGAACATAACCCAAGAAGTTGTTTTAATTTTATATACCCTCACACATATAACATTCTACATTACATTGCTTTTTGATAATGGTTGATAAATATTAATATTTTAAAGGCAAGCACTGTAGCTAGGAGACTTGTTAAAGTAACATTAGATTAGTGTTCCACAAAGGACACAGTATAAATCAGGCTTTTTTCAGAAACAAGTGATTCAGCTGAAGGATTGCAGTGAAAATGTAAAATTGAAGAGTTTGTGTTAAAATAATATGTTTTTAATTATAGGTCAGGGTATTCTTTCCAAAAATAAACATATCCCATTGTACTATAGCTGTCAGGATAATATCCCCATTGCCTCATTCACCTCATGTTTCAGTTGGAAGTGATATGCTTTCCTGCAATACTTTCATTGTCACTCACTCATAACTTATAGCCACCTACAGTTTGTTTTATTGGCAGACCTTAGGAAAAGCTGACGGAGAAAGAAGAAGAAAGACATTTTGAAGAAAAATATTTAACTTCTTTCAAGCCCAAGCATCAAAACAAAACAAAACCTTGTTTCATGCATTGTACTCTTTTAAAATATAAATGAAAATTCATTATCATAGCCTATACCTGTCTTTCCATACATCAAAAATGACACAGTATATATGTTCCCCACTTAAAGACTGTGCCACGTTATTAGCATTTTAACTTTTTTAGTGCTTTAGGCAGAGATAGACTTAACACATGGGCACATGGGGAGCAGATTGCAGCCCTGCCCCAGGCCCAGCCCTGGCCTGGAGCTTTTACCGCCCCAAGATCCCAGAAGTCTTTAAGTGTTTAGAAGTCTTCAGGTATTTCTAAATGTAAGGAATACATGTAGGAATACATCCTACTTCTTTAGGATGGTTATTTTTCTACTGAAACAAAACATACTTATAGCTTCTGAACCAGCTAATTGATTAGAATTTAGATTATGAGCCAAGTGCTTACTTGTTTCATAACACTATCTATTGACCTCTGGCACAAGTATGATCAGAGGCAGCACTGGGTACAAGGTTAAACTAGATGTTTAGCATTAAGTTTAATATTTGTATAACCAAGTACTAAATCAATGTGCAATAACTGACAGTACTGTCCAGTAGTGCCAGTGCATGGCTTGTTAGTGACACTAACTGTGCAGTAGTCTAATACTACTGCTCAGTAATGTATTAGCATAATTTTTTTCCATGACACAGTACTGTGCAGTAGCATTAGGCTACTGCATAAATAGCATCTCATGTAGATGCACCCATTGCATTAGATCTGGGAACAGTTTACTCGTGAGTAAACTACTCATGAGTAAATACTCCCAGGCAGGCGTCTACACATGCAGGGAAGCAGAACCAGATATGCTGCTAATGGCCATGTGTAGATGAAACAAGAGGTGTGAGTGCATAGCACTTTAAAGTGGGGTAAATGCTTTTGCACTGTTTTAATGGTGTCAGTGTTTGCACGCCTCAGCAGCATATTGCGTATTAATTCCAGCCGCTGTAGGAAATTTGATGGCATAATGTGCCTTAAATGACTTGGGGTGCACCAAAGGAAAACTCCTTTGAGGAGTTTTAGTTTGCTTCCCCTACAGCCACACAGTGAAGCACCAGGCTCCATGCAGCTCAGGGGCTCTGCAGGAAGCCCTGCAGGCAGCCTAGCAACAGCCTGGGAAAGCAGGCTCTGCCCAAGAAAAGGGTCAATTTCCACTTTTCCCTCCCCTGGAGCCTGCCTGCCTGAGCTACACGGGGGCCCAGCGCTTCCCTCTGTGGCTGTGGTGCCCACCGGGACTGCCCGAGCTGGATGCTGGCAGGCAGGGGCTGCCTGGGGCGGCGGGGCGCTGCCGCAGAGGGAAACACCAGCCCTCCCAACTCAGCCAGCCCAGGGACCGTTCCGTCCACTGGCAGCTCACCCTCCCTTCCCCACTGGAGAGGCAGGTAAGTCAGCGGGGTGTGTGCATAACACAGGGGTTAAATCATCCCTAAATTGAAGCAGTGTTTTTTAAAATGCACCACTTCAATTTAGGGCCCCTGTTTTGTCTACACATGCCCAATGGCAACAGACTTCTCCTGCTTCCTTGGACCCTGATATGGGCCCTTGGCACCACCAGGGGAAGCTCTAGGCTCCCCCTGGGTGCTAGCCTAGGTGCTGGCAGGGAACACCAGGCCAGAAGACAACCATCTCCTGGCTGGGGCTGGGACATTGCTCTCTGCCCCCAGGAGGGCTGCTGGCCCTGACCCCTCAATCAGGGGCAGGGGACTTTGAAAGAGCTGCAGGGGAGGGGCAGATCCCAGCCATCTGCCCCAATCTGCCTATGGAACAGGTAGCAGCAAGCCCCCAGCTGGGCACAAGGATTCCCTGCCCAGCTGGGGGCTCACTGCTATCTGCTCCACTCCTGGGTCAGGGCAGGGGGCAGGGACTTGCCCTGCCCCTGCTGCTCTTTCCAAGTCCTACACCTAGATCACCCAATCAGGGCACAGGGCTGGGACCTGCCCGTGACTGGGACAGTTCCCAGCCCCCACTCTTCAGTCACAGGGTGGGAGCTGGAGAGCCTTCCCTGCCCTGGTCTGTGATTGCAGAGCTGGCTGAGGAACAGGCTGGAGAGTCTGTTCTCTGTACAGGTCCATGATCTCATAGCTGGGTGGAAAACAGGCTCCCCAGCCCCCACCAGCAGGGAGCTTCCAGCCACCACTCTGCTATCAGGGAACATGGGGCTGAGAGATCCTTATTTCCCAGCCTAAGTAAAATGGCCACAGGACCCAGGCCCCACAATCATGGAGCTCAGGCTGGGATAGAAGGATCTCCCACTGCCAGCCTCCCAACCATGGAGCTGGCACTGGGAGATAAGGATATCCCAACCTAGGTCCCACCACCATGGGACTCAGGCTGAGAGATCCTTATCTCCCACTGCCAGTCACAACCATAGAGCAGGGGCTGGGACATTGTCCCCATGCCCAAGCAGCAGGCAGCTCCCAGGGGCAGCAAGCAATCTCCCACTCCCTGCTACCTGGCTGACCAGGAGCACATGCTCCTGGTCAGGGATCTACACATGCACGACTGAACAGTTACTAATAGAATAAATTTGCTACTTGCATTAGCAGGTAACAAATTTACTCATGATTAGAGCTTATTATTGCAGAGTAAGTGTCTGCACATGTAGATGCTTACTGCACAGTAATTAACTCTAGTGCACAGTAAAGCATCTCATGTAGATGCACCCCATTACAATATGGAAAGATCCTTTCTTTCTTTACTTTGCCTTTTAAAAAACAAATTGCATATCATATTCCAGGACATGTCAATAATGTATTAATTTTGTTCAGTGATTGCCCAGTGTAATTACTTATCCTGAACACAGCGGGGGGAAAAACAACGGAATTTTGATTTTTTTAACTGTTCTTCTAAACATTCTCCATAGACATTGATTTAATTTCCAATGTATTGCATAATCACCTAATACATTAAGAGCAAAAATTACATCCCTGATACATAATGATAAAGAATGAAAATCAGTAATTTTTTCAGTGTCAGATTAGTATAGAAATAATAAATGTATGTAGGAGGAATCAATTAAAGTTATCACCATGAATGTAGGACAACATTACACATACACACATGGAAACAAAGTGCAAATGAGGCTGAACTTCTCACTGAGTACTGAAGCAATTCCACATAATTGTACAAGCACATTTCTACTATTATGTGGCTATTGCTCAAATTTACTGGGTTGTTCCATCTAACTATATATGATACAGATACTATATTGATTCTGAATGAGGACTAAAATCTGTCTTGTTGCAGGCAAATTGATTTGGTATTGTCAATATCATAACTCCTAATGAACCATAAAACCAAAAACTTCAGTTTCATACCAGCTGTGCTGCCAGTGCTTCATTCTTCAGTATTTTCTGCCTTCTGGGCATGTCCACACATGCTCCCTGTGGCACAGTCTGTACTGTGCTATCATTTAGTACTTGCTTTAGGAAGTACTAAATGATGGCACAGTGACAGCTGTTACTGAGCCATCCTGGCAGCACATGGTTATTTTTAGCAGCTACATTGCCATAGAGACATGCTATAGTGAGGTAGCTCATTGCTACAGCAACATAGTGTTGGCATCACAGATTGTGACTGCGGATGCTCTGTCATTGTAGCGACAAGCTACGTCACCATAGCGCGTCTCTATGGCTACATAGCAGTATGTGTAGTCATGCCCTTTGTCATCTCTCATTTATGGAGCTAGAGAAATCTCTGAGAAGATCATTTGAACTTTTTTCTTCTTTGGTTCCCATGCAAGATGCCTGAAATCTTTGATAATCTGATAATTTTCCTCCTTCAAACTCCGTCAAAACTGCTTGTTATCTTCCATTGCCCTACTCCCACGTACACTGCATAGCAACTTTATATAGTAGTGACCCACTCATTTACAAGAAGGAAATTAATTGCCCAAAGAGAATGAATAATGAACAGAATTTACGGTCTGACAACCCAGTGCCTAACCTTCACCAGCACAGTAATCCATAGAGCCTTCTTCAGAGACAGGCACCCAAGACGCATACACATGCCAGCTAAACTTCTTACCTTGAAAAACAAGATCCCCAAGCTTTTGCTGTTTTGTTTCCTAGATAGACTGGTAAATCCTTTTAAAAGGCTAATTTGATGCCTTAGGACGCTTCTACACATGACTGGGGTTTAGTCCTTCAGGGTCCTCTAAATTTGAATGGTGGGTTTTTAATTGAAAGGATGGGGTTTTATTTTTCTGTCACTGTTATGGTGAGGGGCCTGGTCCTTTTATTTTCCTTTTTGGTGAGGGGTTCAATCCTTTTTTTTTTCCAGCAGAGCTTGCCCGCAGCTCGTGGTGTGACTGTTGGTGGGCTGAACAGCCCCTGAGCTGTGGGGGGCCCCAGTACTTCCCTTTGTGGTGGTGATGCCCCCCCAGAGCTGCCCAGGTAGGCTTCTAGTAGGCTGGGTGCTGCCTCAGCTTGAAGGCAGCACCTGGCCCAAACCAACTCCTCCCCAACCCCAAGCTGGGGCAGCACCCGACCTGCTAGAAGCCCACCTGGGTGGCCTTTGGGAGCCATCACTGCCACTATGGGAAGGACTGGGTCCTCCCACAGCTTACGGGCTGCCTGGCCTGCCAGCAGCTCACCCCTCCTCCCTCCCCGCTCAGCCATGGGAAAGGCAGATAGCCTCTGCTGGAAAAAAAAAAGGACTGGGTCCCTCACCATTTCTGCCATCAGCAGGCACCTGCTGAAGGCAAAAGTAGCAAAGGGCCTAATCCTTTCTGCCCACCTCTCCCACTGCTGGGGGTGAGCTGACTAATGGCTGCAATGAATTGTTGCAAACTAAACTATATCAGGATGTAATTTAGTTTGCAATGATGCAAACTCATTTAAAACCCCCTAAACTTTTGCACTTGTACAGTGTGACACCATGAAGCCACACAAAGTGACATTTTCATCATGTTTACATAGTAATGGCATCATGTGGACAAGCCCTCTTATTGTCCCAGAGTGTGACCTAGAACAAAGCAAGTACAGCACAGTCATTTACAAATGCTGTCCTTTAAAACTATATTGTTGCTTCTCTGCCAAAAAGGAGCACACAAGCCTGGCTTCTCCTGGAAAAAAGTGCAATATTGTTATACACATTTGCAGCCATGTCCTGGGAAAAATCATTAGTACGTTTTATCCCGCATACTTGAGAGAGACTTAGAACAAAACATTGGACTTGTATGTCTTTAGGATGACAGGACAAAAGGCTTTCTCTCAGGGCAAGTGCAACATCTATCTACAGACAAAATTTTACATCTGAAAATACAACAGAGTGGCAAAAGATGGTGCCTAGATTACAGATATGTGTTTTTTAAAATGGCCATAATTTGGGGAATGAAGAATGTATACCTCATAGTGGATTTAGCACTTTGCTGGGAGCTAGGAAATATATTTTCACTTTTTTCTTTCTACACACTCATTAGCATACCTCCCCATTAGGGCTGTGTGAAATTTCACAGGCTGTTTCATTTCTACACTGTTTCTACTCATTTTGAGATTGAAACAGCGAAACTGAAGCAAAACAAAGGCCATCGAAATAGCCTTGAAACAAAACAAGGCCAGTCGAAATGTTTCGACGATAGCACTGGGTATGGGAATTCAGTCCAGCTGGACTAACTTCCCATCCCCAGCATAAAATCTGGCAGGGGCTTGGGAGTCAGCCCAACTGGGCTGACTCTCCATCCCTGGTGCTAAATCGCTAAGCTGACTCCTCACCCCCAGCGAAACGTTGAAACAGCTTCAAAACAGCATCAAAACAGCCTTTCTGTTTCGATGGAATGGAATGGAACAGCTGTTTTGAATCCAAATGAAATTCGAAGCAGAACGCAGTTCCGTTGAACCATCAAAACTCAAAGCGAAATGGAACAGTGCTGTTTCGCACAGCCCTACTCCCCATGCCCTATAGATTTATTTTACCCCTTCAAGCAATGGCAAAGCTATGGCAGTCAATAGTCCCAGTCTAATTTTATAGAAAAAAAATTCAGATAAGGAAAACCTACTTGGTTATTTTTGATCCTAGGAGGCTCAGTTTGATTACTTGATTACCCTTAGACAAACAGGTCAGGGAGAGAATATTGTTTCTCTGGTCATAGCTGTTGTGGCATTTCATTTGCATATAGTTTGTTTGTCAGTATTAGTATGAGAGTCAAACCTAATTTTTTATGACCTAATATTGTGCCAAAGATTATAGTTACCAAACACTAATAATTTAAATTTAGAAAAATAATTAAAAATCAAATCTTTTCAAGCCAAATTTCTAGGCTTGAGGGAAACCAGCTTTCTGTGTCTTCCACTAGGGAGATGACCCTTACAAAAAAAGAGCCCAAGACTGAATAGGGGGAGAAAATGTAGTGTTTAAGGTAATTACTCCTTTACAAATTCCATGGAACAAACTAAAATCTCCAAGTACATTTGAGGATGAAAAGTAAGGCTCATCATGTTTGGAATGGTTGCTGTAGAGCTTCTGCTTCACATCAACATTTCTGCCTCTGCTTCACCCATTGTCTATCTGTTTCCCATTATCTATTTCACTGCTATATAAACCCCAAATAATCTAGTGATAACAAAATTATCTACAGCAATATCTGTAACCTTAATAGTAAGTCTCATCTCAATTTTTTACGAGAATTCTGAAATAATACCATACACAAAAGGGTCCTGCTTCTAGGTAACTCATTTTTCTAACTGTTCAATTCTTTTAAGAATGCAGCCTTGCCAAACATATCAGATTATGGAAGCAGTGATTCTTTTTCAGCAAAAAGTGTTATCAATTCTTTAATATAAAGGGCATTCTAATATTGTGCTGACTAACTTAACTTTCTACCCCATTTGAAACTTAAAGTGAAAAAATCTACATTTAAATAGATATGTTTTCTAAAGCCTGGAAAAGAAACCAGCCTTCTTTTACTGGGTGATATGTTATTCTCTATTATTTTGGATTGAGAATGTAAATTAGGTCTATTTCAATTACAGATTATGTTCTGTATTTCATTCAGTAAGCAGATATGGTAGCTTTATTTCTTGTTCATGTATTAAAATACACAGAAAGAAAACTGATATGCTAATTTATATAATAGAAAAAACAGGCAATATTTTACATAACACTATTGTGATCTATTTGGGTTGAGCTGGAAATGTGGAATGCTATTTTATGATAAAAAGTACTTAAAATGCTAATTAATTCAGTAACGTTTTAAATAAAGTGTGCTAAGTGTATTTCACCACATATTCAATAAAATAGAAAGTGATAAATATTGTAGGTTAAATAAATACTAATTAGTCATTAAAAACCTTCTCTATGTCAAAGACATCTTAGAACAAAAAATAAATATGTTTTTCCTAACCAATTAAAAACAATGTTGTTACATGGTGTGCACTGCTTAGTTGCTGCAAACTTCTCCTGTATGCTAAGGCCTGAGATGAAATCTCAATCCTCCAAGAAGTACTTCAATGAGCATAAGTAAAGCTCACCATGACATCATTTCTTTTGATTGTGTATATTGAAAAAAATACTACAGTCTTTGGGATACCTATACTGTATAGTTTCAAACACTTGCAATCCCATAAAAGAAATGCAGTTGTATAATAGGAAGCCCCCTGGTGAGGGCCAAAAATAAAGCAAAGGGTTTGAGCACATAACCATCTTTTTTAATGTACCACTTGTCCCCATATCAGGCAGAATGAAGAAAAGAATCAGTTTCCTCTTGAAGACATGCACCCCATTTTGTGATTGCTAATTTTCAAGAAAAAAGGTGTGTGTAATATGTGAATATATACGTTACTTATATTTTATCATACACATAAGCCTCATCAGTGTCAATGACATATAGACCAATGCTTATGCACACAGCTAGTTCTGAGGATGAAATTAAATATATGCTAAAGGTGAAGCCCCTTTGCTGATTTGGGGTTGAATCTGACACCAGTTTGGCGCTGATGTAATTCTGTTGATTTCTATGGCATTACTCCCAATTTATGTTGGCATAAATAGAATGATGTCCAAATACTCATTGTCTCGCATCATAAATCTCTTCACTGTTTCTCTCTTAGTTATTTGAGTGCCCAAATAACCTTGCAAATTAGACATATCAATGGTTAAATATGTGTTTTTTATTTTTCTTTGAGATGACCAGGAAGCTCATGCAACTACACCTCCACCTTTTTATTTTTCACAAGGAGTAATATGGTTTTCTGGTGCCTAGGTATAGTGGCATCTGTACAGTACTACACAAGCATCTGTGCTCTGATATTTCTGTTTACCTCTTGTACTTCATGGGTATTGGGAGATGAATTATAAACTATGAGTTAAAAAAGAACCAAGAAGTCACCACATATCAGAAGCTCCATAATAATTGCTTATGTGCCCACTTTTATCACACAGTAATGAAAGTTAAACTACAGTAGATTAGCTGTCCTTCATTGAGGGCTGTCCTCCTTTAGTGCATCTTGAGGCTGACACTGGGGGAAATAACACCTACTCCTCCTTTGGACCAAAACAAAGATTGCTGCAGAAACAAAGTATTAAGAAGGGCTTCCCTAGTGTCCAAACAGACACATTCCCTATGTACCACTTTTGCTATGTGCCCAACTACAATGGTGATGGGCACAATAGAAGAAACTAGATGTTGGTAAATATCTCTTCCATTGAGGGCTCAGCTACTGCAGTTTAGCTGTCATCACTGCTGGGAGAGAGGGTGAAAGTCAGTTACTCAAGAGTAGCAGAACATCAGGGGAGTCCAAGTTTACTGCATACAGGAAGTGGGGTAGGAAAAAAGGAGTCACTTATTGACTTATCATATGAATTTCAGATTCATAAGGGGCACGTCTACACATGCCATAAGGTCCCCATAGCAATGCGCTACAGCACCTTAGCGTCTGCGGGCAAAAATTGTGACGTCGCCACTACAGTACCGTAACACCACACTTTCTCAGTATAGCTTGTTGCTACAGTGACATAGCAGCTAAAAATAACTGTGCGTCATTGGCACAGCATAGTACGGACTGTTACTATGCCATCATTTAGTACTCCCAAGGAAGTACTAAATGATGGTGCAGGAACAACAGCGTTGTAGGGGAAGACATACACATCCCCAAGGAGATTCAACAGTGTAGCCAAAAACATTCGTTCTTTGCTGTAGACCATGTATGTTTTTAAAGGTGCTTTAAGGTATTTAATAGATATATATATTATATTTATACATTATTCTGATTGGAGTTCACTGTATTCTGTCTTTGCTTGTTATCTAACAAGCAGAATTCAGTGTCATGTTATGCACTTATTCTGTATTCCATGTTCAACAATGCAAATTATGTTAACAAAGAAAGATGTGGAGCAAATTCATTCCTTATACCATATTAACTTTTTCTGAGAAATTGTATGAATTTAGGAAGTTCATGTTGATTAAAGTACATTTTAATGGTGGAGATCCTTCTTTTAAGTTCTCATCTCTGGATCAATGGCTGCCTGCAGGATAACATAATTAGCAAAGTTATCTAAACATCTTAGAAAAAACAAACACGCATGTTTTCTTGACAAAATTGTGTCATCAAAAACTTTAATCACTGAAATCATAATTAAAGCAATGGACCCTTAGAACCAGAGTACAAGTACAATGATGCATTAGCTTAAAGAACTCTACAAAAGTATTTCCCCCCCCCACCCCCCAAAAATTTACATTTCTGTCTTAGCTGAGTTTTAATTATTCAAAGATTTGATACACTGAGGCCTCTAAGTCCTCATCTGGAACTATGCCGAGATACTTTTCTATTGTATTTTTCTTGATCCTCTCTTCAGTTATTTACATTTTAATGTTAATGCATGAATTTTTTTAAGCAGCTAATGAAGCTCATTTATCTTTTACAGTACATGCCATTGCTAAATTGTTTACTAGTTCAGGTGTTGTTCTCCATTTTAATCTGTTTTCATGCACCTGTTTCCCTTGTGTATGTTTTCCAATATATCCAGATAATAGACCTCATTATGAAGAATTTACCAATATAAGAACATTATAGATATTCTCAGTATCTACCTTTCTACTGCTCTGAACAGTTTAGCTGACTGGCTGTTTTGTTAGTTCTGTGGCATATAGAAAAAGTGAGAGATAATATACCAGGCTCTTTTGTCTCATTAGGTCCACAGGGCACTTATACCAATCAGAAAAGATTGCTGACTATAAGGTTTTTAACTGAGAGATCCATCAAAATTTTGTAGAGTGGAAATTGCTTAATTAAATACTGGGACAACTTGTCACTATGGTCTTAGTTGGAATCCCTACCAAAGTCCTATTGATTTGTACAGAAAACACTTTAGTTAATTTGTCATCTCTTAAGATACAATTAGTAATTTCCAAATGTGCTCTTAGGGCATTTACACATGTGCTCCAGGGGTGTGGGGGGAGGCGAGAGGGGAGGTGCTTTAATTAGAGTGGCTCCGAGAGCCACTCTAAAGCACCTGGAGCGTAACGTGCACCAACAGCCCCGCACTGAAAAATGGTTGTAAGGGCGCTTTAACTAAAGCTCATTGAACAAGCAAAGTAATTACCATACTCCAGCAGACTCAATTAATCGAGTTTGCTCTGATGCACCGTAATGTGTCAGAGCAACCTCCCTGCACGTGCATAGGTGCCCTTAATAATTAGTCCACTTAAAAAGTTACCAATCTAGGCCCTCCAATAGATACAATTCGACTTTTCCTGGATCAATAAGATGCAGATGATCACCTGTTCTATTTTGTACTATTAACTCCTATTTTTGGCATGTAAGAGTGCAAAGCAAAAGTCTTTGATTATCTTACCATTAATTATATAATTCTTATAATGTAAGCACTCTATTTGTACAGTAATAAATTATACATTAAATATTTATCTCATACAATTCTCATATAGCAAGCCAGGATTTACATAATTTTCATAATATATATTATTTTGTGATTTTGTCAAAAATCATTCACTATAAATGTGTAAATAAACTTCATGAAATAAACTTCACAAGAAGTTAAAGATGCTTAACTGCTGATAATTAGTTACCTATGGATTATAAATTATCATTCCCAGGCCCTCTGGGACAATGAATTAATCATAATTTCCTATATTCATGTCCAACTTCTATACAGGAACAATAACCAAAATAATCTTTCATGTCTTTGGTATTATTCTGCTGTTTATTTTTATTTTCTTTCTCTGGCTCTCTAATCATTTTCTCCTCCACCTTCCATTGTCTATTTTCCCTTCAACATTTTTTTCCCCCAATCTTCTCCAGAAAAAAAAAAAATCTAATTTGGGGGTTTTTTTTTGTTTTTTGCTTCTCTTCCCTTCCTCCTTAGTTTTTTCCAATACTTCATAACAGCTCCTCAGGGCTTTTTCTCATTCTATTCAAGCAGTGATTAACTCCCTTACCAGCAAGCCCAGATCCAGCCCCCAGTGCTCTATCATCTGGCCTGCAGGGCTCCCCATGGGTCCAACAATTTGACAGCAAGGAAGCGGTGGCACCACTATAGTTTAAATAGAGACAATCCTGCCTGAGGCAGGGGGTTGGATTAGATGACATCTGGAGGCCCCTTTCATCCCTACTTCTCTATGACTCTATGACACTCCCCTACTGTCAAATTTCCAGACCCATGGGAGCTCCACAGCATGGATAGTGTGCCCCTGCATGCTAAACTGGGTGTACAGGGTGGCACAAGGCCCAATCCTAGTGTGTAAGGGAGGCATGGAGTCTTATCCCAATATGCAGAGATGGTACAGGGGCACTGTGGAACCCAGCAAGCAGAGGCCAGCCTAGGCTATGCGGGTCTTGATCTGTGCTTGTAGGTTTGGTAGAGGCAATGCAGGGCCAATCCTGGCATGAGAGCCCAATCCAGCCCAAGTACCAATCTCCTGCCCATTATCTGGCCAAAAGGTCAAGCACCACTATTCTATTCCATTGCTTTAGTTTACCTACATTAGGACAAATTTGCATAGACAGCAAAAGCAATACAGATTTAGATTTTCAGTTAATAATGCCTGGTGCTGACTGTATGTTTCAATCAGGCTCTCTTTTTGAATCTCCAATAAATAATGGCCGGGTGTAAATACATACTATGTTAACAGAGTGAAAGGATTCTTTGGAGATATTTCCTTTTAGGTGGTCACTTGTAAATTTAGTACTGTTACATGGAGTGGGAAATGGTAGCTTTCAATGAGCTGTTCTTTAGCAGGTATATGTGTTTGAGTTGCCACCTAAAGGGCTTGATATTTCCATTAGCAGTCATTTGTCGAGATTTCATGGTATTACTTCTCTGACTATTTTTAGAATGTTAGATAGTAAAGTAGCCTAATTGATAGTGGAATGGCATCTTCCAGATCATGCAATAGCCATGAATTTAGATGTCAGCCTGAAAAAAAATTATTTTACCCAAGTTTTCAGGGGAAACTGCACTGAAAGAGGAAACAGTCTGTGCAGACTCCTGCACCACAGGACTCACCTGGCAAAAAACCTGTTGAAATCTTGCCACAAAACATGCTGAAAATATTTTGACCAGCTCTTATTACTACTACCAGCATCATAGCTATTATTAACAATGACAGTGTGTCCTTTTATTACCACAATACTTAGGAGCTGATAATGTACAATACAATACTCATGAGAGTTGTTGAACAAAAGCAAGATAAGAAGATTTGTTCCCAAACAGCTTGCACTCTAAGTATAAACAAAAGATAAGATACGAATACAGAAAGACAAGAGAGTAAAAGGAAATAATATTGGTGCACAGATAGGCAGTGGTCTTAGTACAAAAGAGGCCTAACCAGTCAATTTTATTTGTAGGTATCACAGTATAAGTTAGGGAGGATAATGAAGTAGCTTTGTTGACCTTTATGAGGAGTTCCCCTCAAGCATGAGTGACAGAATGGAAACAAAATGGTGATTATCTGAAAATTTCAAAATCAAACCCTAGAATATTACATCCTTTGCTAGTCAGAAATAGGAGCTGATAGCTAAGTCACAAATGAGGCAAGTGGGGTAATGTTAGGCCATGAACAGGTGAAATAAGCAATTTATATTTGATGAGATAGAGAAAATAAAGCCAGAGTGAGGACTGGCATGGTCACAAGCAATAGCCTAGGAAAATTATCATCTGGCATTTTGAATGTATCTGAGTGGGGCAAGCTTGCATTTTTCATAACTGGAAAAAAGGCTATTGCAGTAATTGAGAAAGGAGATGCTGAGGGTCTGGACAGGATTTTTATTTGTACAGCTACACAGAAAAGGCCACATCTTAAAACACATTACACAGAAAAATTGGGTTAGCCAAAGACCTAGAGAGAGGTATATTAATCAAAAACTATGTCCAGGTTACAGACCTGAGTGACAAGTAGGATGACAATATTGTCTGCAGATCAAGAAGAGGTACTGGGGAGAGTTTGCAGAGAAGTTTAGGAACACCTTGGATTTGGAAGAGTTTAGAGTAGAGTAGAGTAGAGTATTCTTTCTGCACATAATTGAGAATACAATGTAGACATGGTAGAATATATGGTCATCTATCATGGTCTAAAACCTAAATGAATATAGTGCCTCCATTTTTATATGAAGGCTGATGTTGAATATAGGGATAAAGGCAGGACATCCGATGAAAATGACTGTAAGAAAATATAAATTATTATGCATGTGATGGAGGCAAAAATAAATATGCTCAGAAGGGGGACACCAATAATTTCTGCCTTAAAAATTTCAAAAATGGCACATGAAATCTCTATTTGAGTCTCTTAGATGTGTGATAAATCTATCAAGTTGTGGGTGGTACCACATGACTGGAAAATAGTAATACAGAAATAGTTTTAAGGGGTAAAGAGGAAGGGATACAAAAAAGTAGAAGCTTATTAGTCTGACTTGCAAAGTGCACACTGTTTTAATACCATTTTTGAGAGAAAAAATAATTAAAGATAGGAAAGTAAGTGTAAAAGGGCTAAAATATATAATGGATTTACTAAATATATACATTGATACCTTCCAAGTTTGCAAAGAATTTTTTTCCAACAATTTTAGTTGGTCTAATAAAAGATATCACATTTACCCCAACAACCTTGTCTGCCTTTGTCCTTAGACCAACATGGCTACAACCTATATCCTTGAAAACTAAGAGATGGCATTTTCTGAGGGGTCCCTCATGTATATTCACAGGCGCTTTGAGGTCTAGACAAAGAAAGTGCAGTAAACATCTACCTGCACTTGTGTAAAACATTTATTATGGTGTTACATAGGAAATGATCAGTTAAGCTGAAGAATATGGCAATTAAGTCAACAAAGGTAAGTGAAAAACTAGCTAAAGGTACTATTGATACCAAAAGGGGAGCTTTTAGACTGAAGGGAGTTTATTACTGGAGGATCAGTTTAGGAACAAATCTTATTTAATTTTTCATTAGTGGCACCAAAATAAAAAGTGTGCTGCTGAAATGTCATGATGCCACCAAGTTGAGAGACATAGAAGAGGATCAGAATACTAGAAATAAAGACCAGGGAGAGCTTGATAGAAACGGGTTGAAATTGAATAATATGAAGTGCAGGGTTCTAGAGACTAAGAGCAAGAATGTCTGTTATAGACTCGAGCTTATCAGAGAGAAATGATAGAGGAGAAAGACGTGTTTGCATTAGTTAATCCAAGGATGATATGAGCCACACCAAGGTGCTACTGTTATGAAAAAGTGAAATGCAAATCTTAGGATTGATAACGTGATGCATTTCCAGAAAGAAAGGCAGAAAGAGGGAAACGTTTCAGATTGGCAAGTTTTCATATGGTATTACTGGAAACAATTCTGGTCATCCATGTTCAGGAAAGATGAATTCAAAATGGAACAAGTCCAGAGAGCTGCTATTAGGATGATCAGGGAAATGGAGAGCCTGTCTTCTGGGAAGAGATCAAAAGAACTTTGCTCATTTAGCATGGGAAAACAGGCGCTAAGAAGAGATATGATTCAAAATAAACAAATACCACAGAAGAAGTATTAATTAAGCTAAAGGACAATGCTGGCACAAGGACAGATGAGTATAAATTGGTCTAAAGTAAATTTTGTTTGATATTAGAAGCTGTCTAAACATGATTGAAGTGGGGCTCAGGAACTACATCAAATAGGGATAGAAAAAACCAAACCCTCTCAAAGGTGCACCTGCATCTAGTAGTCTATTGGTAAAAGGACACCGATTTCTTTAGCCAGCAGTACATAAAGTGTGCGCTACCACCCCCAGCCAATTCAAATGATAAATTTGTCCATTTGCCGAGGACAACCTTCAGCACAAATCTGGGACAGGGAGTCAGACTAATGCTTCTGGAACCAGAGTACTATGTCACCAAGGCCCTTTAAAATGTCTCTGCGAACTGGGGGAAACTTAACCAATTTACAGTGGAGCTTAAAGACTCTGTGACCCAGGAAGTACCTTTCAGTTCCATGTTTCTATATTACTAACTAATTTAGACATATGTGTGATTCATTTCTGGCATAATCTGGACAGTTACTTTCTGTGTGGGTACAATTTACAGTGCAAATGATTGTACCTGCAACTTCAGGCCTGCATTTTCTATGATTCTATGATTTAATTGTATGTCATTTTTTTCCAAGTTTTGGCCAAACTAAAACTGAAAATCTTGGAGTTTGATTATGTTTCACCAAGTTAAAAAAAAATCTTTTCTGAAATAGCAATATGGAGTAATTGTGTTCTTCAGACACTTCAAAGGTGAAATTCATTCAAAACATTTCTTAAAAATGAAGATGATGATGATTTATCCTGGAGTGGCTGGACCCCAACCAAGAGACGCATGCAGTCCCAAAAGATTACAATCTAAATAAATGAGACTGGCATATATCCGGGGAAAGGAATGTAGAATACAATATTATCACCAAGAGAAAGATGATAAAATAATCATTGTGGCGATGAGGCACCACCACAGGCTTCCAAAGGCAAGAGGGTAACCCCCCGTGGGCCCCATACCCCGGGAACAGACCCCCGGCAGGGATAACTTACCTCCCGCAGGGCAGCCGGAGCAGGAGCCACGACCGCGGCTGCAGCTGCGCAAACCGGCATTATGCTGGCTGTTTAATCAGCTGTTTCCTGTGTGGGAAACAGCCGGACCAATCCCAGTGGCCATACTGGCCACTGCGGGAAAGTTTAAAAGCCCCACTGGAACTAGGGCGGGGGGACAGCCATCGAGAGCGAGCGCTGGCAGGCAGCACGCTAGGTGTACTGCAGCTCTGGCACAGGAAGGGAGTGACACAGCCTGCGTGGCTCCCACAGGCAGCACAAGGGAAACCTTTGAGCCCCCTGCAGGAGGCAAAGCAGGGGAAGCCCTCCAGCTCCCCATGGAAGAGGAGTTCAAGAAGGCATTGGAGTTCTCTGCTGGCAGCTGAGGAAAGAAGGCATTTGAGCCCCCTAGAGGAGCCAGGGGTAAAGGAGGCAGCTCTGCAGCCCTCTCTTCCTCAGGGGAATATTTCTTCCAAGAAAAGAAAACCCCAAGAAGGGGGGAAAAGCAATAGAAACCAGGGAAGGCAGACCCTGGGCAATCCTACAGGGCTGAAAATCACCATTTACGGATATCTACCTGGTTGGCAAGTGGACGGGGTGTAGGGGAGGCGGAGCCCTGTGGAACACTGTGCCAAACAACTGTGAGTACTGCCGTCTGTCAGGAGGGCCTTCCAGGAAGATCTCCACTGAAAACCCCCTCTCATGATAGTTTAACATCAAAGTCGTGGCAGATGAGTTGAGGGGAGGGGCTACACCCCTGACAGGCCGGGCAGCACACAAGGCGGAAGACGTCACAATCATCAATATTCCATATGTTCCTAAACATTGCATCTTATGACAACATTACTGTATTTTTGAGGCTTTACAATACTTCTGTGTATTTTTTTTAATGTAAGACCTCAAAGAGTCAACAATCAACAAGTCCTCTATTCAAAATACACACTGCATGAACGATAGATTTATTCATTACATGACTAAAATTTTCTAATATGGTTTTCATCCACCACAACTGAGCATCGCTTACAGAGATACAGACCTTTTTCTTTTGTATTTTCCTTCATCATGTAATTTAGATGTAATTCGTTTTTAAAACTTCATAACAATCTATCTTCTAAGCTTCTTAATTATATTTACCAGGGTAAGTGAGGAAAAATACCTAGACAGAATAAAATGATGCAACTACATGAGAATGAGAGAGCGGAGTGAGAGAGATCACAGAATCCTGAAACAGATTAAATCATCGGGAGCCTTGAACTCAGCCTGTTTGCTTTTTCCTCTATTAGGAAACCAACATAGTGCATTATTGTAATTTATATGAGAGGCAAGTGAAAATGTTTGTAATCTTTTAAGGGAATTACAAATACAATTTCATAGAGAGATGAGCAGAACTAGACAAATTTAATTTAGGTAGACAACAAACAAGCAGATGCAGCAAACAGCTCACTGCCTGCTCAGTTTCCACTTGCCATTTTCATTTCAAATAGTGTATGTCAGCTGCTTTCTGGATCGATAGCAGGTGTCTGAACCAAATGTACAGAGAGGGCACCTGAGTAATATTGTAATGTGTGGAATTATATAGATCAAAATAACCAGACCAAACAAAGATCCTTGAAATGAGCAAAATTGCAAGTGAGCATTTTTAATTTTCCGTGTCAATGTAATTCTATTCATTGCTATTTACATGGTTCTGTGTTTATAAAGGTGGAGATTTAATATTAAAGAGCACATTTCCCCTACAAGATGGAAGTCTGGCTTTGAGAGAGTCAAAAGACAAAGGATTTAAAATGTAGCTTCTAATATTAATTTGTTTGCATTTCCCCACCAAAATCACAATCTATCTTTCTATATTTGGTTTACAGAGTCACTGTCCAACAGAAAAGTGGAAACTGACTCCACAGATGCACATTGATCTATTGGGGTGAACAGCTCTTCATTCATAGTCTAGGACAATAACATTTTGCCTTGTTTCTGTATTATCAAAGCTTGCATAAGAACACAAAATGTATCTGTCAGGACTCTCAGCTCTTAAAAGCCAAATAGATTTTTATTATTGGTCCTATCCTCAAAATTGTCTCAATATGCTATTATTCTGACCTTCAAAGTGAAAAAACAAAATCTAAGAGGCTGAGTGCTATGAGACTTTTTTTAAATTAAAACTCTCAACAGATGCTAATTTTATTCAATTTTCATGCCGGCTTTTTTGCCAGTCATTTGAGATACTGTCATTATTTTATCCAAAAAAAATGATCCAAAGTCATTGTGTTCATTTAAAAAGGATTATGTACACATTAATTCACATGGTTGTAGGGTTTCCAAATATAAAGTTAAATTAAAGCATAATTAATAGAAGTATAATAGAGATAGTATTTGGCCCATGAATTCAGATTCTGATCTGAAGGAAGAACTTATGAATTTTAGAGATAAAAATGGAGAGTCTTCTTTCACATTCAAATCTTAGCATTTCATATATGGAATGAGAATGGATAAAAATAAGTCAGAGTAGACTTTCCACAAACCCTATAGAAAGCTCTTCATGGGTTCATAGATAGGTACAGAAAGGAGACAAGTCATCAATATAGGGGCCAGGCCTGAGGAAACACTTAAGTTCTTCCAATTATTCCACCTAGCACATGAAAAGGAACCTTTCAACAGTGCAGCCTCTTGAGTGGGAACCTCATTTAAGAAGAGATCTAAGGTCTTCCATTGATCAGAGAGGTCTCAATTTGATTTCCATTTGGGGATCTGTCCTTAGAAGTGGGGTGGGAACCATGGGCCTTGGGTCAGATTATTCTGTATCACTTCACAACTCAGAGATCCCTAAAGATCACATGAGCTTCAAAAATGGGGGACAAGACCTTCATTTTCTTCTGTTGAAAGGCCAAAAAAAGCTGACTAAAAATGCAAATGGGAAGGGAACACAAACATACAACAGGCAACCACATAATATAAATATATTAAGTTCAACCCTAAAGCCAGTTATGTCTCTTGTCCCCACAATTGGAAGATTGTTCCATAATTTCACTGCTTCAAAGGCTTCTTTTGAAGTTTCCTGGCCCCTTCATATTATTAACAAATAGAGGCATACTACCACTCTCAGTTACATCACAGTAAATGAGAGTAAACCTTTGATTTCACTTAATTCAAGTTTCCCATATGTGGTGGTGGGAAACCCCCACAGGGTTCGGAAACACCAGGGGGTGGACCCCAGAATTCCCGAAGAGGGGAGCAGGGACACCCACACCCCAGAAAACTTACTTCCCAGGCGGACCCATGTGGAGAAAGAACTGCACAAGCCAGCATGTCACCAGTTCTTTGAGCAGCTGATGACGTCAGCTGGGGCAGCCACCACGGGAGATTTAAAAACCCCACCAGAGGCCAGAGATGGGGGAGGACCAGCTGGGAGAACATCAGGCATGCTGAGACCCAGCGCGCCAGTGGCAGCAGACCCAACAACTCTGCCCAGCAGCAGAGGAGTGAGGGCAGGAGCTGGATCCTGGCTGGGAAGTTTGCAAAACCCAGCCCCGGAGCATTAGAGGCTCTAGGACAGTGATTCTCCTTAAGATAATCAATTGGCTTTATATACCCTCCCCCCCACCAGCCCTGAAGTTAGCACTCAGGGCCTTAGGGTTGTCCTGGGAACCTGGGCACTCAGGCTGATTGCCCAAGACTGCACCGTGCTTATAGTTGTGGAGGTGGATGCACCTGAGGGCAACGCCTGTGCCATAACCCCAAGTCAGGGAGATGGCACAAAGATTGACATGGCTGGCGAGTGGATGGGGTGTAGGGGAGGTGAAGCCCGAAGAACAACCAAGGCGAACTCATGAGTATCCCATCTTCAGGTCTGGGGGGAGGAACACCACTGAACCCCCTCTTCTTTACAATTCCATCGAGTCATGGCAGGCGAATCGGGGACCCAGACTACGGAGCGGGAACATACTTACAGAGCTAACTAGGGGCACCACACCATGTTATGAATGAGATTAGACTCTGGCCCATTGTTAAAGCAGCATGGGCACATCTACATATGTCACTATGGTGATGTTGTTACTGTGCTATGA
The DNA here is from genome assembly GCF_000455745.1 of Alligator sinensis. Classification (NCBI taxonomy): domain Eukaryota; kingdom Metazoa; phylum Chordata; order Crocodylia; family Alligatoridae; genus Alligator; species Alligator sinensis. The sequence continues at coordinate 612,833 of NW_005841936.1, forward strand.
TTTAGTATTTCCTTTTAGTACTGCCTTGGCACTAAAGTTAGTCCCAAGGGCTGGCAGCCATGTGGCCAGAGGCTGGATCTCCCCCTGGTGGCCACAGGGGCATATGGCCACAGGCTGCTCTGACCTGAGACTAAATTTAGTCCCAGGTCACCTGGCCTATTCCCACTTAGTGAGCAGTAATTTACTGTGCAGTAAATTTAAGCTGGTGTAAATTCACATGTAGATACATCCAGTTGGTCTCTGCTTTCCCATCAACACAAAGTCTCTTTGCACCCATCATCAACAGTGGTTGTTGGCTCCTCAAAGGGGTGGAAGGAGAGAAAAAAAAACCCTCCTTCTACACACACACCAGCCAAAAGAGGGACAATTGGATAATGAAACCTTTCATATGGCATAGCAATATACACACCACCTCAGAGTTCTTGGAGGCATTATTATATTTTCTCTTAGAAACTGCCACTGGGGCAACATGTATTTGCACTGTCCCCATTGTGACCAGTATCTAAACAGCATAAACTGACCCCACAGATGAAGAATATGAAGAAATGACACTTTGTCATATCATCACTTCATAAAGTTTAATTTGCAGAACCCAGTGGGATTAAGCAGGAA
>NW_005841936.1:613454-655126 GCF_000455745.1 Alligator sinensis
AGACTAGAGGTCAAATGAAATATTATGCCGACCAAAGAGATGATTCCCTGTTCATACAAATGAATTTCTGGAGGTAACTCATAAGAAAGCATTTCTACCTAAAAAAGTGATAAGAATATATCCTGGATATTAGGCAGGAAAACTAATCATGCTGTTTACAAATGGAGAAAATAGTTAAAAGAGGATTTTGGAAAAATATTTTAGTAGGAAATATGAGATATGTACTTTCCTGACTGAATTCAATCACATGGAAAACATAATCTTGCCATTTTTAAATTATTTCTGAGTGACTTGATAATCTTCAGGAAAAAGTACTGTTGGAAAAATATTTGATTAAACTGATAAATACTCAGAAGATAAATGCCCACATACCATATAGTTTAAGCCTGGATAGGAAAGCAACTTCCCTAGTTCAGTTTTACATTTTAAAGTGCTGATGATGACAGTACCTAAAGTCTAGGATCAGATTAGTTCCATTTATACAAACAAATCCAGAGGATAAGAGGATATACAGATACCAAGCATATTAAAATGGGTCATAGATGTAATATCCTGTATTCTCTAAATCTGTTTAATTTATCTGTGTCAACAGATGTACCTCCTGCATAACTAGCAGGACAATAGCTGATCACAGTGAGAAATGTCTCCAGTTTAAAAATCCCATTTCTAAGACATGAATGTGTCTTTTCATATTAATTTCTACCATTATGTTTACCCTGCCGTCAAACAGCATCATAGAATCTTAGGAAATTAGTTATGAAGTATTTTCAGAGGAGTGCTTAGGCATGTCTACATGTGCAATTAATGCAAAGCAATAAACTCTGGACTTTACTGTCATCTGAATGTGTCCCCAGGACCACAGCATGGTGAGCCAGGTTGGAGAAGACCCAGCTGGCAGGGGGCCCAGGGGGGTCAGCCTGCCAACCCAGGCTACTCCTTCCAGCTAAGCCTGCTGTGGAGGGGCTGACTGCGGCATGAGGTTGCTTCAGTGTGCGCTTAGCCCCCAGGCAAACTCTGCACCAAAGCACCCTCATGCCCCAGCCAGCCAGGCCAGCGTCTACACAGGCACTGCTGTGATGTTTTAACTTGCATTTGCAAGTACTATCCTGCTGCAGAGAAAACCAGTTTACTCCAGCCTAATAGGGGCGCATGTGTAAACACAAAAACATTTACTGCATAGACAATTAATCTACTGTGCAGTAAATGTGTGGTGTAGATGCACTCCTTATAAATTAACATAATGATATTTTGTCAGTTTCAATCCAATTATAATTCTTAATTTAACACATCAAATGACCCCTATCCTTCCTTTCTTTGTGGACATAAGAAACCCTTTGATTTTCTGATTACAAACTGACCTGGAATACATGAAAGGGCTTGATACTTGGTGCTGTGCCCAAGTATTTTTTTATCCAAGCATCACAAATACAAAGCAATTATTAGAGATACAGAAAAAAACACAAATATCATCTCCAAAGATGAAAACACTTGCCCACTGAGTAGACCAGGGCTGTCCAACTGGTGGCCTGCAGACCACATCTAGCTCCCAATGGATTAAACTGCAGCACCATGGCTGCTGGTAAGAAAGCCATTCCTTGTGTTGCTTTCCAGCTGCTGCCACTGGAGTCTGCAGGCTTCCTGTCCCTCTTCCAGCTTCTGCTGCCTGATCCCACCCATAAGGGTGATGCAGTGCAGTGCACCATGATGTAACTCAGAGCTGAGAGAATCCATAGCCAAGAGGTTTGGGGGAGACCCAGGGACCCCACTACAGAGGGGTGGGGAGCTCAAGGTAGCATGGTGTAATGCATTGCATTGGGGGCACATGGTGTGGTGCAAGAGCACCAGCACAGTGCAGTGTCAAGGGGTAACATTGGTGTACAGGGACACTCAGAAAATGGACAGCTCTGGACTAGACAATTCTGCTACATCTGGAATAGGTACAAGTGAGGCAAAATTGAGGGCTGTGCCTTTTAACTCCATGAAAAGACACAGGGCACTGGATAGACAGTGAGAAATTACCAATAACAGCTAAACACAAAGCTTCTCCCTTCTGAAGAGGAAAAGCTGACTCACCTGACAACATGTAAAAATTACCATGTGCAGAGCTAGAGCACAAGGCTGAGGAGCCACTGAAGCCCTGTTAAAGCTATCAGTGAAGGAATTTCACCCGTTGGTTCTCCTGTTATTTACCTAAAGAAAAATTCAAATGAAGAATCTAATATTTTAATATAATACCAGCAACAAAAGCAAAAGGCAGAAGGTCAGAAACAGAGAAACTGTCTGTTAGTTGCTGCTTTCTGATACCTCTAAGAAAGAGCTCACCCAGGAAGTACAAAAGAGAAAATAATGGGGGAGGGGGTGCTGGGAGGGGAGCTATGGGGGGCCTATGGCAAAATTTGGGGTGTCTGCAGCCCCCCTCCAGCACTGCATGGCCCCCTTCCAGTGCCACCCGCCATGAGCACAACATGGCTGAGCCCCCATGCACTGGGAAGAGCCCAATGCGGCCCCCAGACCCAGCTGCAGCCCACCCCACCCTGCCTCATGCAGATCCAGGGCACACACCCTCCCCATGTCTTCCTGGGGTATGCACAGCAGTGGGAGCTACCCCCCACCCTGCACCCCTGAACAAGCCACGGCTCCATCCTGCACTCCGCCCCGGCTGCGCAGCACCTGCCCCAACCCCTGCCCCACTCCCTCCCTCACTGCAGGAGCCTTCATCTTCCCCCCTCCCCTCCCCTTCCACCACAACAGACTTATCAGCTGGATGCAGCTGTATCAGAAATCAGATTAGTATCAGTCGATATGCCTCCTTAAAAATCAGCTATCAGTACCGGCCCCCAAAATCTGTATCAGCGCACCCCTAGAAAATAATCTTGGGATTTCACCTTTTGTAAATTCCCCATATAAATATTATCACCGGTTTCAACAAACTGTAAAAAAAAAAATAACAAGCATTTTTTTCCTGGATATTACAGATAACAAATTTAAAGAAAATGTATTTTTGGAGAGAGATATTTTTGGAGAGGAAGTTGTTACCAAATATTATCCTTGATGTGTCAGCAAGGTTTAATAGATGCTATAAGAAAAACAATGTATTTGTTCATATTCAACATATTAGTTGGATCACTGAATAATATATGGGTGCTCATATAAGCATGTTGCCCTTTCATCTCCCAGTGGGCTGTCTATTTTTCCCAAAGGGCAATATGCTAACTCTCATACTCCTTCTATTTGGATATGTACCACAGCTTTCACAATTTTCAGAATGGATGAGACTTTAAAATCTCAGTAAAGTTTTTATTTTTAAAAACCAGTACCTTGTACTAATATTTACAATTGAAAGCTAAAATCTGCTATAGGAATCAGTTTTGGTTCCCAAGCACCCAAGTCTCACAAGCTGTTAATGTGAATATTTGGTCCTAAAATGGTGAAAACTATCCAAAATCTGATGCTTTCACAAGATTTCAGACATGTAGAAACAAAACAGAACTGGGGGAAAAAGAAAAAAGAAAAACTTCTTACTTAAACACAGAACGAAACTTGAAGGAGGGGTTTGGATACTGGTATCTATATCTGAAGGAGTCTTCTGATCTCCCAACTACTAATAGTTCAAGGATGTTTCATATGCAAGGTTCCACTTTTGGTCTATCTTACTTAAAATAATAAATAACAGACAAGGAATTGAGACACATCTGGTTATTAGTTGGCCCAATGAGAACTATCACACAAACCTCTTGCCTCTTGTATATTTCCTGGACCATCACAGCTACAATAACTCTCAAACCCTATTACTTTATAAGCATTCACATGTGAAAGCTATTATTTGTAATGGCATTCATTGATTTGATTTAGAAAAGGGTTGTTTATTTATTTATTTAAACAACACAGAATGGCCAAACAATGAGAAATTTTGATATTTGTAGAGAAAAATTATTAATATAGAAAAATGCCACTTTAGAAATTTCTAAAAAATTACAAGAAAAATGCACTTGTTTAATGTTATAGTTATAGAACACCAGCATTACCCAAATAAATTAAAACTAGAGGTATCCACTACAATGTAGAAAATAAATAGCGCAACTTAGGAAAATTACAGAACAAAAAAAACTTTTAAGTAATTGGCTCTCAAGTACAACCTTAATGCTGTTAAATGCAGATGGCTCATTTTAAAGCATATCTTTTCTCTTTTGAGGAAGGAGGGGTAAAGAGCAGAAAAAGAACATATCATAGCACATTTATTATTTTCCTAAAAGACCAGGACAGCTTCTTAAGAACCTTTTTTGGTCCTTTAGGCAAATACATATTTATACAGTTGTTTCAGAAATACATATTATTCACCCAATGGACTGGAAACAAAGTCCTTCAGCTCCATCGATAATGTATAACGTACCATTTCACAAAGTAAACACAATATGTATTCAGTGGGACTTAAATAAGAACAAATATCAGGTAAACTTTTATTAAGTAAGTTTAGGACCTTGCTTGCTCCATTCTGTCACATTGGCAATATAGGTACATGTGTGATAAGTGGTTATAAAAAGAATATCCAATCCATGCCAAGTAAATTATATTGATTATTAATGGTAGTATTGGAGTGATGTAGCCATGATGGTCCAGAACTTATGAGAGAGCCAAGGATTTTTGTGCATGATATGTTTTATTGAACTAACTTTATCCCAAACACGCAATTGGTCCAATAAAAGGAATCACCCACAAAAATCTTTTTACAGTGTTTAGCGTACAAATCAATGTTTTTGTTAATATATCAGCATTGAACTGTGTGTGTGTGTGTGTGTGTGTGTGTGTGGGTATCGTTTTAAAGGAAGGACTTGATAAAAGACTTTTGGTTCCAGTCTCATGTTTTCCCTGCTCTCTCTCCCTGTGAAGGAAAATAATTGTTTTCACTGAGCTGACAGGATGAAAACCACGTCCTTACAGAGTGTACATGTAGCTTTAAAATGTATATTCTTAATATGCATCTCAATATTCCTATCCCTCCTGCCTACATGCATACGACTGCAATGACCTAAAACCATGTAAATATTGTCTACTATTCTGTTTTAATACCTCTTCATCCAAAATACAGAGATTACACTTAATCTATTTTATGTGACATCTAAGACGCAGCGGTTTTAAATTTGTGTGCATCTCTCTCATTCTGCTATAATTAAGGACTGTCCTGCTTTCTTTTTCCCCTTTCTAATGCAAAAGAACCACACCCCTAGATAGCTGAGCTGCTGCCATACAGTGCCATGAAGGGCAAGATACAAGTCAGCTATATGGTTCAGGAAGTTCCCTCCCAGCTGCACGCAGAGGCTCTTTGGATACATAAAAGAAGCAGGTGCAGCCTCTGTAGCTAACCTATATCACATACATGGTAGGAAGGAAAATGTGTGGAGACTTTTTGTCCATTATAAACCAAGGGGGAACAAGGCTTCCCTCTTATTATGAGGTTCTCCAGAACCTGGCAAGCTGTTGCAGAATGGACACTTGGAGCAAAATTGGAGTCTTAGTCTGAATGCTTCCCCAGTCTCATCTGATCTGTGGAGTGAAGGTGATTCTTATTTTAACTGATGGATTTCATTACCTTATATGTATGTCATAAGTAGATTGTTCAAGTTCCCAAGTAGGCCCCTTAACAAATCTCTTTATCCATTCTTGTGGGCATTATAGCTGTAGTGTATAGAAAAATATATTACAATTTTAAAAAATGCATATGAAGCATAAAAAGTTGGTTCACATGATCAGCAATCACATACTCTTTTTTGTACTTTTCTTTTCTAGAGAGCATTATTATATGGTCTCTTAGATGACCCCCAATGTCTCTGCTTTAATACCATAAGGTATTCCAAATTGCAAACATTTTCCCTCTTGCATTTCTATTATTCCTCACAAAAGTTCCAAATTCGTTTTTCTTAATTTCTATTTGTATATCTTTGTGACAGCACATGTATATTTTACATACAGTAAAAGGTAGCTCAGATCAGTAAAATTACCAGATACATTTTTTCACCCTTCAGTTATATCCTGTTTGTTTATCACTTTTTGGACTACTTGGAAAAGTGGTATTAAGCCACTCATAAAAGCTTTTTAGTAGGATATTTGGCAGGTTTGGGGGGTTTGTTTGCCCTGATTTATATTTTTCTATTTTATTTTATACAAGTACTATTGGAAGTACTAAGTGACAGCGCAGAAACAGCTCATACTGTGCCATGCCGGCGGTGCACAGTTATTTTTAGTCCCTACATTGCTGTAGCAACTCTCTATACCGAGGGAGTGCATTGCTATGGAGACATAGCAATGGCATCACAGTTTTTACCCACAGACACTATGTTGCCGTAGCACGTTGCTACAGCTACATAGCATCACGTGTAGACATACCCAGTAAGCCTCAAATATGCAGGTCTGCTTATCATCAATATTTTGAGTTAACAAAAGTGCTTGCCAAATTCTTTCATGTATTTGGGTCATTAATGTTATTGAAAAAAATTAAGGCACTGTCTAAAAGCTAAATTTATTGGAGAAATAATTCATCATATATTATTTGCCGGTCTGTATATCAAAGCACTTATTTAAGCACATTTGGTACCTTCATTGAAAAAAAAAAAAATCTGCTCCTTAGCAGTATGATTCTATGCCACTGAAATCAATAGTTTAGTCATTGATTTCAGAAGAAATTGGATTAGGTCAAGAACAGCTCAAGCTACTAGGCAGCAGTTTTCCAGCAACTCTAATAGGCCAGGTTGTCCTTCCACTCCATTGTGAGCCTCCATCTAACACTGTTGACTGGCAAGGTCATCATACTTCATGAACATCATCTCTGGCATTTACTCAATGTGGTTTTTAAATTGAATTTATCTAGTCTGATTGCAAAAGTCTTTGGGCAGGGAAATAAATATTTTGGTTGTTTTTGTGTCCATTTTTTTACCATCTTCCTTTTCAACAAGATTTCTCATGGAAGAGGCTGTATTTCTTCAACATAGGGCCTAAATAAGGTTTGAATCTTAACCTGCATTCTAGAATTCATTTGGTGTCTAGTTTTACAAAAATAAATAAATAAATAAAAATAGCTCTGACTATGTTACACCTTTGGACTCTCAGAAAATTAGCTTCATTAAGCAAACCTTGTTTTTTTCAAAATTCTGTAAAGATCTTATTCAAATAATAAAGTAACTTTACTCATTTTATTACATTAGCAGTTCAGCAATCCTACCATGCAAAAGTTCAGCCAGATCGTATGATGTGTGCTTAAAGATACATTCATCACATTACATACGAACACAAATACACTGTATATCACTATTCTCTGAAAAAACAGAATACATAACTATTCATAAAATATTTAGTCTGGCAGTCCTCAGTCATCTAATAGATGGTGGGGAAAGGGGTGGGGGCAGTACTAGAGAAAAATCTGAAGCTAAATTTAAACTCCTTGTTCAGATTTTCCACTGTGTATCAAACTATTCACCAACTCCTTCTTCGAAATCACTAGATCATTAAGTATTGTTAATTTATATATAAATTGTTATAACCCTTACGATAGTATAATGAAATATTGAAGAGTAAACAGAATAGATATCATCAATATCTAATGAGCTGGAAAAAGTAAATGCTAGTTGATGATGGTCTGTTTCTCTGGGCAAGAACAAAAAGGCAAGTTCCACTTTTTCAAAACTTTTAAGTAACTGGGGAGTCTGATGGTCAGAACCTTAATCTATTTAAATTAATATTGATCCAGAGAAACTCTGCCAATTTATACAAACTAAGAATCTGGTCCATGAAATTTATAACAGGATGCCTTTTCCTGACTTGCTATTAGATAAATTCCATTTCACCCCCTACAGAACAGATTTGGCATAAAATAACTTGGAATGGATAGCTACTTTTCACTCTGGCCATCTGGTAAGAACATCCAGTTTTCGCTCTGGGCATCTGCTGTCCATTTGGACAGCTGCTCAAGGTGAAGAAAGACTATTATCAGAGTGCACGACAACAAACAAATTAATATAATGAAGTGACACTAGCAGAGCACAGCTAATAGGGAAACAAAGCAATTTTGGTGACTATCAGTAGAGTTAGAAAGGATGTATTTGGTCAAAAAGTGTTCTGTATTACAGCTCTGAGAACCAAAATGATTTCATCAGGGACTGTTAGGTAAAACCAAAACCAAAACGTCGACCATTTGTGTACAAATAAAACCCAGAAAATGTATAATACAGAGAAATAGAATAGCTCTTGCCTGCACCATTTATCATGCTTCTAGCAGAGCTTCTGAGACCATCTATAAACACTGATCATGTTATGAAACAGTTCTAAAATGTCTGATATAGTTAGTAAAAGATGTTGATTCTTCTATAAATGTTCATCTACTACCCAGACCATTACCACAAGATGCAAGTATGGGTTTGTAACACTTAAAACTTTTAAATGCACCAATGTACACATCCTTTGAAACGTTCTAAAAGTGGCCAAAACACTCCAAAATAGTATTTTGTGTAAAGAGGTGCTATTTTGGAACATTATACTTTTTGTTATGTCCTGCAGTAGCATAACAGGGAAAGGGGGGAGTGGGGAGACTAGCCACCCTTGGGCAAGGGGTGGGTGGTAAAAAACAGCCACTCTCTCAGCAGTGGCTACCTGTCCGCTACCTGTCCCATTGCCACCGGTAGTGTGATAGCCAGCACTATGTCATATGGAGCTGCTGCCCCAGGCACAGTACTTCCCTGTTATACTTCTATATCTATGGATGGGGTAGAGAGGGAGAGCAGGTGGACAGCCACCCTATTGTCCAGCCACTGGGTTGTGCTGTGAGGCCTGGGGTACTGATGGGTCCCAACTGGAACCTCCCATACCCCCTGCTGGGGCCCTCACTGGTCCTGCCTCACCCTACCTGATGACTGCAGGGGGGGCATAGCAACCAGTCTCAGCCTCAGTGCCCTCTACCTCTCCACCTCACAGAGATTGGAGATGGAGCGTCCATCACTGCCAAAACCCAATTAACCTTTCTGCTCCAGGCTCTTTGCTCTCCCCTTCCCTCTACCTCATACCTCTGTGAAGAGATGGAGAAGGAGGAACTGAGAATAGAACTGCCATTTACAGCAGCCTGCTAGAGTGATTATAAAAACTTTCTTAATTTTACACTTGTCAGTCTAAGGCTGATTTTTATTCACAAGCATGATTTTTGTGAGTTTTAGTAAAAAAATGGGTCTCAAAATATCTCTACAAGAAATGAAATATACTCTTACAAGAAAAGATATATATATATATTTTTCTATTATAAAGAAAAAAATAACACTGTTAAGAGCTTTCACACCAAAGTGGGTGAGTAGAAATCTGGCAGCAAAATAAGCCCTCACTGAAGATAATTGCTTTGCAGTGTCCCATTAAAAATACATTTTGATTCAACTGGGTTAATATGCTTGAAAATCATCCTTTACTCATCCAGAATAGCTTTATTAGTAGAGTTAGCACTTGTGGAAATATTCCCAGTGCTAGTAAACCCAAACCTCAGTGAGCTAGCAGCTCTTTCCCCTAGTCACCTCAGCATAACCCAATTTCAGTTTTTTTGCCTGAAAAACACACAGAATTAGATTAAAAGAACAGTCCTTTATTTCTGTTCCCCATCAAAGTACCACCCTCCTCCATTTGATATGGTACCAGCTGGTTTCAGCAAAATCTGAATTTTCTAACCCTCTTTCCCCAGCCCTTGGAAAATTGCTGTTCTACTCCACCTCCAACTTTAGTGTCACATGAAGGGGTCTAAATAGAAACCATGAAGTTTTACAAAACTTTTACAAATTAATTACCTGGCCATCTTTAGGAAATACAGCCAAATATTTTATTTCAGGAAGTTTTTCCACCATAATCCATTTGATAACATCTGCTATTCTCCAGTTAAGCCACAAATTCCTTCCCCAGACACAGCCTCCGTAACTCCAAGAAGAAAAAGAGCCAGGAGTACTCAGCAGGTACTTTAGGGGCATGCCTACCCATGCTTTTACACGCACTTAAACTTAATGTGCATTTGCCTAATGCAGACCAATTTAGGACTCAAGTTAATCCCCAGTCACTCGACATGCACAGTGTTAATGTGCCTTAGTGCATCTACACATGTGTTAAAGTGCTTTAGCTATTCACACCGAAATTTGATACCTGATTTTGCAGGTATCAAATTTAGGTGCAAATAGCCTAAAATTGCCATTTTAAAGATGCATTAAGGGGACACATGTGTAGACCCATGTCCTTAATGCATCTTTAAAAATGGCTAATGTGCCTTAAATTGGCACATGTAGACACACTCTTAGACAATTTATTGTATGTACTTGACCCTCAGGGTGTCTCTAGCACCCCAGAATGGCCTTAGGCTATACTGTACTGAGACATATTGCACCTCCTCCCTGCTTTAGTTCAGTGGTGCACATATACTGACATCAACTCAAAGGTCTCAGTGTTGGCAACAATACAAACCCCACAGAAATATTGTTAGATATTATAGAATCAGTCCCCTTCTGGGTAAATATTAAAAACCCTGCTTTACTGTTGAGACCAGATCCTGACATGTAATATTTTTGTGGTTTCTGCCTCTTTAGCTTGTAAGATAATCATATTCCTTTCTTTTTTCTCATTACAACAGGTCTTCCAATTAATATTAGAATGCATTCTGCAGAAACCACCCTGTTCCAATGTCTCGGTCATTCAATTAGTTATTAGGGCTGTGCAAAATAGCACCGTTTTGTTTCAACTTCCATTTTGCTGTTTCAAAAGAACAGTGTTTCATTTCATAATTTCACTTCATTTAATTTTTGAAGCACTGTTCTGTTTTGTTTCATCAAAACTGTTTCGCTGTTTCAAAACTTTTTGATATTTTGCCCATAGGCTATAATGGGGAATCATGACAATGCCTAAACCTTTGTCATTTCTTGCCTGATTTAGATGAAAATTTCAGGGATGGTAGCCCCTTTGGGGGCATGAAGCCCGCCAAGTTTCAAAGAGGCAGGTGTAGAGGTTTCTGGGAAACTTCACCTCAAACTGTTCAAAGCAAAACTCCTGACACTTGCCGGCAGCAGCAACCTCCTCTCATCCGGCACGTAGATCTGGGGGCCTACACCCACAGGAGAAGTCTGGTGCAGCCCAGCAGCCCTCCCAGGGCTGCAAGCCCCCAGATCTGCACGCTGGATGAGAGAAGGCTGCCTCTACCATCTGGGAACAGAGCTGGGCATGGCCTGCACCCAACACTGGGGAAGATTGCTGCTGCCACCAGTCCCAGGTGGCAGCAGCAGCCTCCTGTCATCCAGCATGCAGATCTGGGGGTTGCACCTCTGGGAGGAGTCCAGAACATCCTGGCAGCCCTCCCGGGGGTGCAAGTCCCCGGATTGACACACCAGATGAAAGGAGGTTGCCTGTGCCACCTGCGACTGGGGCTGGGCACAGCCCATGCCCACTTCTGGGGAAGATTGCTGCTGCTGCCAGTCCCAGGCAACAGCGACAGCCCCCTGTCATCTGGCATGCAGATCTGGGGCTTCACATCCCCAGGAAGAGTCAAGCACATCCTGGCAGCCCTCCCAGGGATGCGAGCCCCTGGATCTGCATGCCAGATGACCTGGAGGCTGCCTCTGCTACCTGGGACTGGCAGCAGCATCAATATTCCCTGGCACTGGTTCCAGGTGGCAGCATCTGGAGTGCAGATCTGGGGGTTCACAGCCCCGGCAGGAGTCTAGCACAGGCCCACAGCACTCCCGGGGGTGCAGGCCCCTGGATCTGCATGCCGGGTAGCAGGAGGCTGCCGCTCTTACTAGAAAAATGATGTGTGTTAGGGCTGTGTGAAGCTTAGGTCGCTGATTCGATGCAGCAGACATTTGGCCTGATTCAGCAGTCAAATCTCCAAAACCAAATCAAATCAGGAGACCCTTTAATCTCTCCAAATTGAATTGGAACCCTCTGAATCAATTCGGAGAGATTCAATGATTCAGACATAGACACAGCTTTAAATGTTTTTTTCTAAATACCTCAAGGTACCAGGTGGCTCATGAATGCTGAGATGGGGAGGCAGATGGAGTCTCCTGTGCAAGTGCAGTGGGGGGTCCCCAGCACACTCAGCAGCAGACCCGGAAGTGGACCAGAAGCACTTACAGTCCACTTCTGGGTCCACCACTGAGCATGCAGGGGACACTCCCCTGCCATCCGGCTCAGCGACTCGTGCCTCCTGGGTCTGGGGAGGCACCCATGGTCCCCCCCCCATGGCTGATCATTTAGCTGGAGAAGCAAGGGGGCGTGTCCCCCATGCACTCAGCAGCAGACCCAGAAGTGGACCAGAACTACTTCTGGTCCACTTTTGGATCTGCCTCTAAGCACACGGGGGGGGGGGGGGACAGCGGGGGGGGGGGGGGGGGCATGCTCCATCCACCCCACCATCTCAGCATTCATGTGCCACACTTGGTACCTCGAGGTATGTAGAAAAAGCATTTAAAGCTGTGTCTGTGGCCGAATCACTGTTTCGCCGAATCAGCATTGAATCTTCAGATTCAGATTCAGCCAAATCAAATTGGGACTGTGATCCAAATTAACTAATTGAATCACTGTCCTCCGAATCGGGCCAAATCTGAATTCAAATCAAATGCGGCCCACTGTACACATCCCTAATGTGTGTACACAGTGATCCCAGGGTATATTTGTTCTAGGACAAATACAGGTGCAAATGCATGAACTGTTCCTGCATCCAGACACAAATGCACGAACTGTTCCTAATGTAGACCCCTGTGCCTATAGATCAGGGTTTCGATCAGACTCTCACCCTGTTTACAGAACACAAACATGAATAAAAATACAACTGCTCTCTGGCTTTAGATATGTCTTCAGAGGGAGGCAGAAAGACTTTGCTATGAAAGCACAGCAATAAAAAATAGGGTCACATCCATGAAGTCTTCAGGCCTCTATACAAAGATGTGCATCCATATCTTCTTCAGGACTGGGCTTTAATGTTTTGTCACCAAGGGACACACAGTTCCTGGGATATTATTTCATTCCTAAAATCAAGCAAATAGTTGTGATTTTTTAAATTGCATAGTGATATAGTTTTTAAATTGTAATTTTATTTGTATGATTAATAATTTAATGGATGTGTGACTGTTCTGATTCCAAAACCTGAAGACTTATGGAAAATATTATATGTGTGCTGATGAGTTCATTGCTGAGGAAAAGAATAAATAATAAATTGAACTGAACTGAATCAAATGATATACAACTACCAGAAAGTGTTTTTGGTTTTGGTTTTTTAAAAAGCCTTGTGATTATTTTTCATGTCACCTATTCAACAAAAGAGGGGAAAAGACTGAAAGTGGCAGGATTAGATATTCTTGTTTGTGTTTTTTTCCCTATTTCAGGGAGGTTTTTAAGAAATAAACCAAAACCATTAAACTAAAATAATGTCAAGACATTCATCCCACATAGCTATGGATCTTAAATAGAATTCTGATTCAAATTAATATATTAACTTTGTTAACACAACACTGTGACAATGGGAAAATAATATGGCCACAGCTGAGCACATTTAAAAATTAAACCTCCTACTGACACACTAGGGAATTTATTATCCTGATATCTGTTAACAATGAACCAAAAATAATTGTTCACATGTATGATTGGACAGTTATGTTTGCAATGAGTGGTATTGAATATTTTTTTAATTTAATTTTGTATCAGAACTACAGAAATCACTGACCTTCCAGACTTCTAGCAAATATGTTCAGCGAGAACACTTGAAAGCAGATCTGGGCACTGCTCCTATTGCTGGTTTAAAGTCTCTTTGCCTTTTCCATTGTACAGCCACAATTCACATGGAGGGAACTTCCCTTGCAGTTTCAAGCTGAAAGAAACTCCACCAAATCACGGTTTTCTCAGTCTATGCATGAGGGTTGCAGTGGTGTAGCTACATCAGTAACTAGACATTGATTGCTAGTATCATTAGAGCAAATTCCCAGTACAGAGAAGGCCTAAATGAATAGCCCTCTGTCTCTTTGATTGTGCATCTTTGTTTGGCTATTAATTCTGAAGTCATTCTCTTTTTACTGGCCTTTGTACCAAGTTCTTCATGCATCCATCTTAAATCCCTCTCTGGAATCCTTGATCTGCAGATGCGAGTGGTGACATGAGTGAATGACACTGTAATTATTAGATAACATGATTCCATTGCTTTACCACATTGAAATCTCATCCAGGGTCAAAAGCTATTGTTTCATTTTCTGCAATTTCTTAAGGTTAGTGCATCCCACTGTGAGGTCTTGACAGAATAAGCATGTGATCCATGGGTCAGACTGTATAAAAACAACTAACACAGATTGTATTCATGTGTATGGCAGGATATGTTATGTTCTTGCCTCCTTGAAATGTTATTCTTTTTTTCATTTGCCCTTCTTTGTCTTCTCAGGGTTAATATGTCAAGGCTTAATGAAGCATTTATCCTCAATCATCAAGAATACCATCATTCAAATGAGCTTTGCAAATCACTTAATTAATATCAGTCAACCTCTTTCTTGAGGAAGGTTTCATAGGGAAAATTATCATACTCATGGTTTGAATGTTGTATGACCAAGGCTCAATATTCAGACAACAAATATTAAACAGTTAATGATGCATTTCTTGAAAGAAATGTTGTATACAGAGATCTGAATAATGAAACATAGCAATTGTCCTCAGGTATGTAAACACATACTTGTGTATTTGGGTAGGATTTTCGAAAGATCTTTGCTAATCTCTACCCTCTAAAACTAAAGAGAAAATAATTAAGCCCATATTCAGCACTTCCAGCGGGAGAAATCCCACCTCTCAAGTGTAAGTTCTTTAGAAAAGAGAGCTTTTCCTTGTACCTGCTGGGAAATACATATCCACAGCATGGACACAATAGGACTATACAACTGGAAGGGGCCTTCTGGGCTATCAAGTCCAGCCCCTTCCCCCACAGGAAGATGTTTACCCAGAAAATCCCTAAAATCATGCACAACTTCCTCACACAGTTACAATGCACTGTAACATGCCATAGATAAAACCAGGGGAGATGAAGGTACTGTGAATGCCCTGCCACTGCAAAAACTGGAAAGCAGTTGGTTAATATATACTCAGAAGGACCTACAAAAAGAACTGTATGCTGTGCTATAGGAAAAAGCCCCTTCAGGCCCTGACAATCTGACCTAGGTAAAAAGATTTCTTCTTGTTCCAGATTTGGCAACTGGTGTGACCCTGACCAGAAAAGCAGGACACTTTTTGCACCTTGAATAACTATTTTCATTTCTTTTCTAAACCTTACACACTTTTTGGCTTTACCGTATTCAGTTAAACCCAGAATTATTTCAATATGATTCTAGCTGACTACAGACAATTCAACTCTTGTAAAAAAGGTAAAGCATGAGTTGTTATTTTTAGCTGCTCTGAAGCACTTTCCAAAAAGCAATTATTTGCACCTCACCTGGTTTAGTCTAAGATTAGTGGCTTTATAAAAACAGATAAACAGGTTCTTTTTCTACTTTCCCAGGCTATTGATTATGACTAAAATGCAAGCCTATTGGTACTAATTATACTTACTAATTTTACAGCAACTTAAGCACATATTTTTCATAACTTAGTTTTTTGCTAGGTTATGGTCTGCACCTGTCATTGTG
Organism: Alligator sinensis; assembly: GCF_000455745.1. Classification (NCBI taxonomy): domain Eukaryota; kingdom Metazoa; phylum Chordata; order Crocodylia; family Alligatoridae; genus Alligator; species Alligator sinensis. The sequence goes on from NW_005841936.1 coordinate 629,105, forward strand.
GTCTATCAGTCATACTGACCAATGCCTACAGCCTAGACCTTCTCTGATAGTTAGAAGCTTTCTTTCACTTTCCAGCTGAAAGCTGTTCAGGGTCAGTTTATACTGATGTGATGTATGTGTATGTCAACATATACTTTAACTTAAATACAACTTCTCTGTCCCAGGTATTTATTTTCCTATTGTGATTATGGAAAGAACACATAGCAAATCAAAAGCTGAGAAGGGATATGCTAAGCAAACCAATTATTTCAGTCTCTTCTCATAAGGCAAGCTCTCCCTTCCTTTGTCATGCTAAGCTAGGGACAGATGTTACACATAAACCAGTTTAAGTGATCAGAAACTGGTTTAAACCTGTAACAGAACAAATGTTCAGTGCACATAAACCAGTTTGAAAATGGCTGAAACCAGCTTGAGATAAACCTGGTTGAACGTAGTATCAGACTTAACTGATTTGGGTCAAACTGGTTTATGCAATATGTGTCCCAGACCCCTTGCTGGTTTAAGTTAAATCAGACACCCCCAGCATCCCAGCATGCTCTCTGGACTGGGCAGGGGTCTCTGCTCCACAGCAGGGCTGGCCCCTCCCCTCTGCTCCCTGGCTGAGATTTGCAGCTCCAGCACAGATTTGCAGGCACAGCAGGGTCTGTTCGCTTCCTCATGCCCTACCCCTCCCCCTCGCTGCTCAAGCAGGACATTTCCCCCTCCCTTCCTCCCTCCCTCCCATCTCCAACAGCACAGACTCCAGCCCCAGGGACCCTAGGCATGTGGTTTGCTAGCTAATGCTGAGAGGTGTCTGTCTGTGTGTCTCTCCAGTTTCACTGGGATAGGCAGGCAGACAGAAGAAGGCTTTTAGAGCTAATCAACAGATCAGCTGATAAACTGATTAAGAAGTTTAAACTAATGGAGAGAAGCTATTGTTTTGTTAATTGAGTAATAAAGACTCTTATCAGCTCTCAGCTGGCTTGCTTGCCTGTCAGTTTTCTGCAGACAGTATGACAAAGCAGGAAGGGAGATTGAAAAGCTCTGAATCATCAATAGATGCATGCGCTGCACACCTGCCCTTGCCTCAGACTGCTAGCCCAGGTCTGTGGGGCTGACAACACTCCTGTCCCTTGAGCAGCCAGCGGGGAAAAGCCTGGGACAGTGCAAGCAGACCTCCCTAATGAGAGAGTCCTGCCAGGGGCTGGCCAAGCCCCACTCAGCTTAGCTCCCTGCAGAAGGGAAGAGAGGGCTGCTCTAGTGTCCCTCAACTTCTAACCTGAGCCACTGTAAGCATGTGCCTGAATTTCCTCAGTCCAGAGAGAATGTCCATCCAGTTTCCAACCGCTTCAGCCTAGCCAGGTTAGACTAACCTGCAAAGATTGAATCAATTCAGGCTCAGGCTTTTTGAATGTCTGCCCCTAGCCCTGTTGACCATTCTTTGAGCCAGCTCAAATTTGAATTCAATCTTTCTTGAACATGGGTAACAAGAACTGCATGCAGTATACCAAATGATATCTTGCCAGTTCCTTATACAAGTGCATTAATTCTCCCTCCTCATAACACCTCACCTGGTATACTTCAGGATTCACCTCTCTCTCTTTCTCTTTTTCATGGCCAATCACATTGACAGTTCACTCATCCTGCCATTGACTACTGGACCTAGGTTTTTGTCTGTCATTTTTAGCTAATAAGCCATCAGTTTATAGCAAAAATTCTTATTTTTTACTCCCTAAATGTATGAGCTTGTATTTTGTCCTATTAAATTTCATTCCATTTCTATTATTCTAGTTCTCAAGGTCATCTAATTCTTTCTACATCATAGGCTGAGTCTCACCTGTATTGATAACATTGCCCAACTTTGTGGTACCAGCCACTTTTATCAGTTTACTCCTACATTTTGTGTCAGTCACTAAATAAAATGTTTTATAAAATTTGTCTGAAAACTGGCTCTGGTGGATCTGTAGGAGTCACCTGACTCCAAACTAACAGTTTCCTTTTTAGTACAAGTTATCCCTGCACAGCTGATCCACTTCACTGGGCAACACAGTCATCACCTGTTGCCCTAAATCAGGGTGCAGCAGCACAATCTCTGCAAATAGAGAAATCTAGGCAGGAACTCCGTGGGCTTGGCCCCTGAAGTTCTGAAAGTGCCTGCCTGGGGCAGCTCTGGGCTGCCTGTGCTCTCCTGTCATAAAGGAAATGGATGTTCACCACAAAAAAGGTAGCACAAATGTTTACCACCTATTGTCACAGCTGCAGTTTTGGCCATTTGTGGTGTAACAAGGTGCATTGACATCTGTTTGGTTGGGGTTTGTGCATCCATAAAAATGTTTATGGCTACACAAAGGTGACATCTGTTTCCAGACACAGATAACTCCATTCTTTACTTAAACTGCTGAATGCAGTTGCGTGTTTCCTTCATACTGTTGGTGATTATAATATTGGTGTGAATTATATTTCCATGATGGAATCTATATATTTTACAAATAGATTAACCTACGAACAGAATGATTAAGGACACATTAAAAGATAGAGGAAGCAAAAAATTTTATTTTCAGTCCCTTTAACTACTTCTCAGTACCATTTCCTTTTCAAAGACCAGGGCTAAAACACATTCATCGTCTTGGCCAGATCTGTCTTCTGCACACCAGCACATGCATACATTTCTATGCACACACAGGCACCCAGGCCATGTAGTAAATGCTTTGCATTGAAGGAGATTATTTTTTTAGACAAGCCCTCCTCTATTTTTATCTGTGTACCATTTGAAAATTAGTTAACTACAGTACAAACACAGCAAAAATGTATTAAGTAACATAATGCAGATGTTACTTGTATTTATGTCTTTCTGAATTATGTGAGAGTTCATAGAAAAATTGCTTGAAGGCAAATGCAAAACTTTGTTTTTCCAGAACTTAAATACAAATTTAAGTTAACGTATTTCAAATATTTATTTTCCAAAGTTAGAGAGCCAGGTCTCCAGTGTAGAACCCCCAATTTCAATGTGGATTTACACACCAGTTAAGTATCTGGTTCATTAGGCATACAACTCTAGAGGCATAATTACCATATAATGTACAATATGTACTATAAAATAAAGATACATCAAAACTGTGGGACAGTTATTCCAAAAACTTTCAAGAAGTTCTAATCTAGAACTACATTTGCAGTTTTTCTCTCAACATTTGCACTTTTCCATAGTGTATTGAACCAAATATATAGGGCATGGACAAATGATCAAACCAGTAATTTAACTGCAGGTGAGTGATTTACCAAGGAGCAGCTGAGGTACGGTAACTGCTTTTCTGCCTGTTCTTCCCCTACAGAAAGAGCGCTAAACTAGGGAAGCCAATTCCTGAATGAAAAATGGCTAAATTTCCCCAATTTAGCTTTCACTTACTGTGAGCTAAGAGCTGATGGAAAGACAAACTGGAACAAGTTAGCCCCTTTTCATTCAAGAGCAAGCTGAACAAAAGAGGAGGCAGATGGACAATTACAACATGTCGTCTGCCCCCTTTTAACTGGCAACAATTTGATCATTTATCCATACCCTTAGATCCACTCCTGAACTTCTGAACAGATTAAAATATTTCAGTCTGAAAGACCATCTTAAGAAATTCAAATGCATAAAAATCTTATAGAAGTCAATGGAACTATGACTATAAATTGGGGGTGGGGCCATAACATTAAGAAATTAGTAACAAAGCAATAATTTGACAATCAACATTTTATTGTCACAGTCCAATTATTTTTAGGCATAACACAGAATCATAGAAAAATAAATCTGAAAGGGACCTTTAGAGGTAACTTCCTTTAACCCCCCGCTCAAGGCAAGATCACCACTATATAAACTGTCTCATCCACATGATGTCAAACTTACTCTTAAGAATTTCTAGCAGTGGACATCCCACATACTCTTTAGGTAATCTCTTACAATAATAAACCACTTCCTCATATTTTAAATTTCTCTTGTTGCAATGTAAGTCCAAAACTTACTGTTTTATTCCCAGTGGACATAGAGAACAATATTTATAAACAATTATTTTTGTACTTAAAGACTTATCAAATCCTCCCTCCTCTTCTCTAGACTAAATCCCAGTTTTCCAAAATTACTTCATATAGTCCTTGAATCATACCTCAGGATTCCCTCTCCAGTTTGTTCATCTCCCTTAAAATATGGAGTGGCCAGCACTTGACAGATTATACCAGGGGAAGACTCACCAGTGCTGAAGAAACTGAAAAAGATAATTTCTATGAGTTGCATAAAACACTTTTATGAATATATACCAATATGTTGTTAGGTGTTTTTTCCAACAAAACATTACTTTGGTTACTCATTCACCTTGTGATCCACTGTAAACCCAGATCCTTTCTGCACTATTGCTTGCTAGCCATTCCCCAACTTGTATCTGTGCATCCTTTTATTCCTTCCTAAGAAACCCTGCTCAGCTTTATGTCATCCACAAATGCCATCAACCAAGTCAACACTGAAAATATTGAATAGCACTGGACCCATTCCAGAGTAACCCCACCCAATCTGTCCTCTCATTTTCACATTGAGCCATGGAGAAATACTATTTGGATGGATCTACACAAGATGCATTAACACACATTAGCCTAATTTACTGCACAGTACAAGTGGTCATCTAGATGTGTGTGCCCTTACTGCACAGTAAACCATGGCTAATTGTGACTAAATTTGATACTTGCAAATGCAAGTATCCAATTTAATCGCAATTAATTAACGTGCAGTAATGCACATGTAGATATGACTTGGCACTAAGTTTAGTGCCAAGTCTGCCCTGTCACTAGAGGTCCAGCCTGAGCCCAGCCTCAGGTCTCCTGGCTAGGAATCTCTCTTGGCCCAGGGTCAGCCTGCTCTATGGCAGCCCCTAACTGCAGGGTATAAAAGCCTCCAGACATATTGTGCCCTGGGGCACATACCCTAGGGAGCCTGAAGGAGCCTGTTCACCCCTCAGGAGCATTGCAGACCCTGTGTGCCCCTGGGCAGGCCACAGACTGTCTCTGCCTGCCCTGGATGGGAGGCAGAGACATCCTGGGTGGGTGGATAGGTGGGTGCTGGTGGGCACTGAAAAGGGCTGCAGCCTGCTGCACCCCCTGCCCATCCCTGATAGCCCCTCAGAGCTGCTTGCTGGATGCCTCTGGCAGCAGGGCCAGCACCAGATCCCTGCTGGGGCAGCCTGCCCTGCCACTGCAGGTGGGGAAGAGCCTCTGCCACATAACTCCCCATCCCTTGCCATGCCTCTGTACTGGGTACTTCTGACAGCTGCCCAGAACTAGAAATACAAGGACAGCCAGAAGGGGGCCCAGAGAGTCAGCACAGAACACTATGTGATTGTCATCCTCCCCGTTAAACTTTGACCCTGCCTGTGTGCACACACCTGTGCTATCCATCCAGGGAATTTTATCTCTGAAATGTTGCAAGCTTGCACAAAAAGCTGCTGTCTTTTGTCTCTGCAGAGCCAACACCTGGATGCAGGGGAGACACCACAGCAGCTAGCAGAGATGCCAGGTCAGGGTTGAGCCACCCAGCACTGGAGCCCTCTGGATGTGCCAGTACACTCAGGATCAGACCCTTCTGCTCCAACAGCTGGTGGTAGTGGCCAAGGAGCAGGAGAAATGGGTGCAGGCCTGGCAGGAGCAGGATATCACCTGGGAGACCACCCAGGAGGATGTGTGAGACTGGGTGCAGCACAAGCACTGGGCCATGCTCAAGTCCCTCGAGCAGGAGTGGATCAAGCTGTTCGGGCAGCAAGTGGCCATCCAGGCCTGGGCAGTTGAGTCCACAGACGATGACTGCTGGACCCTGGACAACTTAGTAGTTACACGCATGTCCCCCACTGCCTGGCCCCCATCCATGGTCCTGCAAGGCCCCTGGTTCCTGCCCACCACCCCACAGCAGGCCCCCACCTAGGCCTGGGAGGAGGTCCTAGGGTGCCTCCTACCTGCAGGAGCCCCTGGCCTGGCCCCCACCCCAAATCTGCTGGCACTTGCCTGGGCCTGCCACTCATCCCAGCCCCACATGGATGAGGACCCTGGAGAAGCACCAGCCATGATCACCCCAGAACAAGCCTGCCATGATTGCTGAAGCCCCCAGACCAATGGAGGAATGGGCCACAGCCTGGGTGCTGGGTGCACCACTGTCCTCCATTGCAGGGCACTAAAAGTCTGAGACTCCTGTATAGAGTTTCCAAATTGGGAAGAGGGTTTTTTACTGTTGGTAGGTGGAGAGGGTGGTGGAGGGGCTCTGTCTGGTGGGTAGGGAGGCAGGGGGCTCTGATTGAGGGGGGAGGGGGCTTTGCGTGTTGGGGAAGGAAGCGGGAGGGATGGAGATGTTGTGAGGGGAATAAAGTTTTTTTGTTTCCACTTGTGCCTGGCATAAGTGTGATGCTGGGAGTGGGCACACTGCTTATCTGAGCACTAGAACTGGCTATCCAGACAGCACCGAGTGGGACTTGTTTTTAAAGATGACTGCCAAGTGCTGGCAGCCAGGTTTTGGCTTCAGACATGGCTGCCAAGTGCTGGCAGCTAGGGCCAGAGGCTCCCCCAGTGGCCAAAGGGGTACATGGTAGAGCTGGAGGGACTGACACTAAATTTAGTGCCAGGTCCCTGCATATGTAGACACCTGCCCAAAATCACTCCCTGCATGTTAAGCTAATGCGCAATAAATCTAGTCACAACTAATTATATGTGTAGACGTGCCCTTTGAGCATGATTACCTAGATCTTCTTTGGAGGCTAGCCCCCTAAGCAGTCAAGAGAGAACCAGAAGGAAATGACTAAGTGAGAGGCCATGTAGTTCATTAGGGCTGTGCGAAGCTTCAGTCCCTGATTCAATTCGGCAGAGATTCGGCCTGATTCAGTGGCCGAATCTCCAAATCTGAATCAAATCAGAAGACCCTTTAATCTCTCTGAATCAAATCAGAACCTTCCAAATCGATTCAGAAAGATTCAGAGATTTGGACATAGACACAGCTTTAAATGTTTTTTCTACATTCCTCAGGGTACCAGACAGCTTGTGAATGCTGTGATGCTAGAGCAGATGGAGTGTACCATAGGAGCACAGGGGGCTCCCCAGCGCTCTTGGCAACAGATCTGCAATGGATCAGAAGCACTTCCAGTCCACTTCTGGGTCCACTGAGGAGCGTGCTGGGGGACCCACCACACCTCCCCGGCTCAGCAGCTGGTGCCTCCTGGGTCTGGGAGGGGGCACCAAGGTTCCCCCCTATGGCCAATTGCCAAACGGGGGGGCATGGGGGGACCCAGAACACAGGAGGGCCTCTGTGGGACACTCCATCTGCCCCAGCACCGCAGCATTCACAAACCATGCCTGGTACCTCAAGGTATGTAGAAAAAACACTTGTGTCTACGGCCAAATCGCTGATTCTCCGAATCAGCATTGAATCCAGATTCAGACTCGGCCAAATCAAATTGGGACAGTGATTCAAATCAATGAACCAAATCACTGTGCCCGATTCAGGTTGAATCTGAATCCAAATCAAATACGGCCTGTTTCACATGTCCTTATGGTTCCTTAAGATAGCTGCTACTTTGGAAGGAACTCTGTCTTGGACCCTTACTCAAAGGGGGGAGACTCACCATTCTCCATCCATTTATCCAACTAATAATAAATGCAAATTGTAGTGGCTCATCCTCAAAAGAACAGTTTAAGAAAAAACTGGCTAGTTTGTAACCTGTGACCCAGTGGTGAGCACGAAGTCCTAGGTATCAAAGAGATGCAGGTTCAATCCTCTCTGAGTGAGGACTAAAGATTATTGGTCTTTTGCTTTCTGGGAGAGCTCCCTAACCACTCAGCTATTAGGGCTAAAACATAGAAGTCAACTCCTCCACAGCCAGGATCTTGGACAATCTCAGGTACATACATATGGAACCACATACCTGCCCAGCCTGAATGCAGCTTACTGTGTATGCTCAGTACCTGGCAAAGATCTTCAGAGTAAGTACCCACTCTGCACAGGGAGTAGGAGTGCAAATTGTGTGTAAGGCTCAGTACAGACCATTGCGGGAACTAGGTTGAGGTTAAATTGATTCAGAATAGCTGCCCAATATCAGGCAAGTCAGGATGGGGGGCAGGCATGACCCACCAGGGGTGGAGGGAGTAGGCACAGCCTGCAGGTGGGTCATGTCTGCCCCCCATCCTGACTCAAGGAACCTACACCCCCATCCCTCCTGCCCCTCCCTGTACTGGAACTTACTTGCTTGGCTCTGGCAGTGGCAAATACTGATAAAAGTGGCTGCACCCAGAGCAGCTTGTGGGATGGGTGTTGAGAGGGCTGGCTGGTTGGGGTGGAAAGTATAAGGGAAAAAGGGTCCGGGAGGGCAAAAAATAGCCCAGTATGGGGGGAGGGGGGAAGAGCAGCTCCAGAGCTGGGGCCAGTGGTTGGGTTTTACCAGTCTCAAAGCTGTGCAGGGAAAGTGTACAGAAGTTCCATGCACCAGTTTGACCTAAAATAAATTGGTTTGATGCTATATAGATCCAGGTTTATCTTAAACTGGGTTCTGCAATTTTTAGACCAATTTGTGTTCATGGAAATTCTGTATAGTTACAGGTTTAGATTGATTGCTTGTCACTGAGACTAGGTCTGTCAGTGTAAGGCCAGCACCAGGACAAGCTAAGTTTAAATTGGGTGGCCATTTTGAAATCAATTTAACCTCCCAAAACATCTATACCTAGCCTAAGTGCAAAAAATGGCACTTATATGGTTAGAAAACCACCATTGGGATGTATAAAATGAAACAGGATTCTCTCCTATTTCCTTATTTTGTTTATAAGAATGTTGGGAGACACTGACTTAGGTCTTAGTAATATCAAGGTGTGTGACATCCATTAATCTTCTCTCATCCAGAAGGCCTGTTATTCTGTTGTAGAGGAATATGGTTGGCTAAGCAAGATGGTCATCTGTCAGATCTATGTTGACTGTTATTAATTATCTTTGTTATCTTCTATATGCTTACAAGATGGTGATTTGACAACATGCTTCAGTATCTTTATTCTCAAAGTAATAGCCAGTGGCTTGTATTACTTTGGCCAGTTCCATGTATGGTCTTGGAAGAATCCCATCAAACCCTGATGATATGTACATATATAAGTAATCTCTAACATGTTCTTCCCCTACTCCAAGCTGAGTATCCATATCCTTGAAACTGATTATACTAGTAAGTTGGTAGTTAACCTTTTTCATAAAGACTGAAGTAAATAAGCATGAAACACTTCAGCTTTTGCTCATTTTTAGCTTCCCTCTTTCATTCAATAAGGACAGAGATGGAAAATAAGAAAGCTTCAGTCTTCTTCTTGCTCCTAAAGGATTTCTTCTTTTTTGGGAAGTGGAGAGGTTAAATTATCTCCATTGCTGGTTATATTTCCATTTGTATCTTGAACTCTTCTCCTTACTCTCATGAATTCTTGAACAAGCAGTCCTGTAAACATTATATTTAAATAGAATATTTAAGAAAGTCAGTTATTTCTTTGAGGACATTATATACTGTGTCCTTTTCTAGGTTCTGATTTACACATTGGTAATATAATGTCTGTCCTATTCCAGCCAATCAATTTATTGAAGGTTATTAAAATGTTATCTTATTAATTAAATACATTTAAATTAACAAATCTGAAAAATAAATTGTGAAATACAATCAAGGTTGCAAAATAGCACTTTATTAGGTGCAGCTTGGAGCATACAACCATTTCCTCTGACCCAGAATGAGGGATAAAATTTTGCTAGATTTAAACATTTGGCTTATTTTGAAAACCAGTGGATTTTTCATTTAATAATAGAGGGGAAGTTGAGACCAGAAATTAATAGTGCTCTCTTCTCTCATCTAACAGTGTTTTAATAGTCACTATTTTATAGAAATGAAACTTAAAAAAACCCTACCTTCTAAATTAAATATCAATCATTAAAATGAAATTCCATATTTGTTAAATATATTGAATAAATTAAAGGCATAGTGGAAAAAATCAACAGGGATTAATATGAAAATACATCATTTACAATAAGTCTTTGCACTACACACTGTCCCAAGAGGCAGCAAAAGCCAAAGTCAATGGCTAATAGATTCTGACGTTGATTGAATTCATCTTTTTCTAGTTGCTTCTATGAACTGCTTTTAATCTCATTTAATCACTGGAAAAAGCAGTGTATATTGTTCCCTTCATCATTGGTGTTTAGATATCACTGTGTGGAGCTATCCACAAAGGTGTTGGTAATTATTTTTAACTGGACATGCAATTCCCCATACGTCATACAATGCCACATTGTCAGCTTCATTTCAGTTCTCCTTATCTTACATGACCGAAAAGAGGTCTCTTATACTTTCAATGTTTGTTTCTATTATCAGACATCTCTGATGACAGACAAACAACATGTTCCATTGACCTTTGGGTAAGGTCATTCTCTCTTCCCTATAGATTATATTAACCACTTTTTTCCAGCTGAAGAAGCCAAGAATCTCCCCATTCTGTCTATACAATTACAAACAACTGCCCAAGCACATAGAAGAATTCATGTCTTAAATCTAACAAATGTGTATAAATATCCTTGATTCATAACTAATAAACCAATATTTAACTAGATAAGTATAAACCACTTTATAGTTAAATAAAAGTAATGGATTATTGGACATATGAAATAAATTTAAATTTTAAAATGTGGTGATTGTCATTTATTTGCTTTTTAAAAAATCTTAATATAAAAATTGCAATGGTGATGATGTAGGAAGACTAGAGTAGCATCTCCTTTGAATAGTTTCTGTCCCTTTCTGGAGGTGGGAGTGGGGAGATGAAGCAAGGATAACTGGGATGCTGGACAGTTGGCATTTCTACCTGTTGGGAAATGACAAGCTTTCATTAAACCAATCTAATCCAGATCGATCTAGTTTTAAAGCTTTAACTTTCCACTATGTATACCCTTTCTAGACTGGACTGGGCATTGTAAATGTATGTACACCCAGGGCATGTCCACATATTTAGGCATGTGCGCTTGCAGCAGCTCAAATAGAAGTGGTGCAAATTTGAGCTGGGGCTTTTTGCCTCAGTGCACATGCTTGGACATGCACTTTGGTGTGGGGCAAATTGTGCCACTTGGGGCAAAATAACCCTGCCTGTCTCCTCCTAGCTCTGCAGCAAGGGGGAGTTAGAGCCCGGGGTCAGCACCTGTGCTGTCCCCAGCAGTATAAAAACTGCCCTGCCCTGGCCCCATTAATACAAAAAGCTGCCCTGTCAAGTAGCTCAGAGCTACTCACTCTCAGGAGCTTCTGGGGCCCAGCCAATTGGTACCTGGGGACACTACCCCTTGTGCCAGCTGGACTGCTGAAGCAGCCCTGAGAGTTTCCTGGACCCTTTACCCACTGTAGCAGTCTGGCAATGGGGATTACTGCCTGGCTGTGACCTGGTATGAACCTGCAGGCCAGCAAGTTGGGGGCTGGGGGAGTGTGCGGGGCTGGCAGGAATCCCCCCCAATAGTCCCCTCCCCACCTCCTCCAGCTCCCCCACCCCCTATTTACTGGCACTGGAGCCCAGGTCCAGCTCCCTGCAGCTGGCACACTGCCTGTCCTGTGCAGGCACATCGCATGCTTCAGCACTAGGGTGAGGGCCAGCCATAGAGACACTGTGGTTGCTACCAGAGCATCTCTGTGGAGGATCCAGCCTCCGGTTGCCTCAGGGCTTGGTCCTGCTTTTTTCCACTTTGGGTTTTTTTGACCCCTGGATATCCAGGGGTCTAATTTTGCCCCCGCACTGCAAATTTGCAGCACAGGGAGTGTTTTCTCATTCCCGCATGTGCTCTTGCAGCATCTCAAAGGGCTTTGAAATGCTGCAAGACGCATGTGTGTATTCGTCTGGATGCGCTCCCTGAGTTTCTATCAGGAAAAATGTGATTCACTCAACTGAAATGTAACACTTGTACACACCCGTAGTTATCTATTTCACTTCAAGTGTATGGATAAATCCCAGTCTATGTAATTTTTCTTTTATTTATTTATTATCATCACTTAATTTGTAAATTGGTGTTACACTCTATTGTGACTGAAACAGATGCCTCAGGGGCTTTGTTAGGACTTAAGCACATGGTCAAAATGCTCTACTAAATTAAACCCTGAATAAAAACTGCACTATTCTGCTATAGCTCAAATAGAAAATCTAATTAATAATCCACCAATATCTTCTTCTTCCCTCTCACCTGCTCACACACTATATCTGGAAGGATTTTTCTTATACTTATGGTATTACACATAAAATGTCATAAGATTTTGAGATCTTTTTATATCATATGATGTTTTGAGGATCCCTTTTAGGATTCTCTGATTTATTTATTTTTCTTTTTAGAGAAACAACTGTGTATTCATCTATAATGTAAAAACAATTATCTGTAAAAACAACTCTTAGATAAAGCCATCTACCAGAATTAATACTAAAAGATAATAATAGTCACACACAGAAACATATACACCCAAGGGCACACTGAAAGAATAATTGTTCTATTCCCAGAAGCGCAGAGAGAAAAATAACTTTTTGTTCTGGGTTTCTATGTAGTTCTTAAATAGAACATTGGAATCACGTAAAATCTAAAGCCCTAATACTACAAAGATTTTCAGCATGCACTTAACTTAGTCCCATTGATGGTTCTGTTTGTGTAACCTAAGGTATATAGATAAGCAAGTGCACTAATTTCAGCAAGATTAGGGACTTAAGAAAAAAGTGTTTTAGAGACCCATAAGATAAAACTGGTTAAAATGACTGGGAATATAGACATTTCCATCATATTTGGCCACAGAGGATGTCAACTCATTTTATATGATGAGCACATTTTTCCAAACATTGCTGAGCATATGATACTGATATCTAATATATTTATAGCCTGCTTAATTAAAACATTATGTTACAAATAAAAAGTAATAAAGTATTTAATTTTTGATCATCTGTGAACTATAACAAAATCTTTCATTCTATAAAATACAGTAAAATCCTCTCAGCCTATTTTTCTGTCCATGTTGTTCTGTACATATACAACAAACAAAGCTTTCCTTGTCATGTTTTATGTGATCATAGTGGTGACTAGAGTGTAACCTATTTAAAATGACATCGGGATGCAAAGAAAGTCCATTTGTTAGAAAGCAGAAGGAAATTCCTGAATTATTTCAATCCGCCTCAACATGCCAGCTGCAGTTCTAATTGTATGGAACTTCTGCTTGGAGTGGGGTTGTTCTCTGGAAAAAAAACTGAAGACTTGACTCTAAGGATCTCAGTGTAAATAAAAAAGATTACCTCGCCCTGCATAATCATCTTTTCACGTGTGTTTTATTGTTTCCATACATTTCACTGGCAACAGTTTTAGAAAGACATTTGTCAGATGTCTAAGAGCGCGTTATAGCTTTTATGTCTACATCTACCAGTCCCAGGGCCAGGTTCATCCCTTGTTAAATTCCACTGGCTTCAGTGATTTACAAGACAGAAGAACTCGTCTCTTTACCTGTGAGGTATTCTCTTAATGGCTGAATGAGCTCAAATGCTTATTTAAGTGACAAGGGGCATGTCTACATGAGACACCAACTGCACAGAAGCTTAATTCTACTGTGCATTAGCATCAGAGCAAAAACCATGCTAATGTGCAGTAGTAATAGGCTATTGCACAGTTAGCATGACTAAAAAGCTGTGCAGTGGTGCTACTGCACAGTAACGCCAGTTACTGTGCATTGATTGAGTACTTAGTTATGCAAGTACTCAATGTGCCATAATTACGGCACATTAATGAACGTGTAGACACACCCAAGGAGAACTTACGTGCATCTCAACATATATATTCAGTAGGCAATAAGAAAACCCAGGAGATGGGGGCATGTACACACATAAACAAAATGATCAGTTAAGTTTAAGTTATTCAATGTGCAAAAATGTTCAATGCTGCAGTCAGGTTTATTGATTCAGACAAGCTATATAGGCTGTAACTGACACACCAAGAATACACTTATTCTTTTAAAATGAAATGAAAATTAAGCAAGCAAGACTTGAATAGGGAGTAGAGAGGGAGTAGAAGAGGAAGAAAGAAAATAAAATTATAATAATTTTACAAGCCCCAACCAAAAGCTAATGCCCAGCCACTTGAGATAAAATGAGATACCACTCATGGCAGATGAGGCAAATGTTCAAAATATGATCATGCATGTTCAGAACCAGCTATTTTTTCAACAGGATTAGATGTACTCTGAAGTAGATTAAGATAAAGCCATACAGGTACATCTAAGGCTCCAGCTCTCAGTGTTAACTTCTAAGCTTCCATTTAAAAAACGTGTTCCTGGCACTTATGGTTGCAAAAGAAATCCTGAAAATGTAATGCAAGTGTGAGCAATTCTGTACCATGCCCCTGAGTCTTCAGGCAGCCTCCATCAGGAGCAACAGATGCAACACTTCCTCCTAGAACCAAAGAAGAAATCACTTGACCATTTGGCTACCATATCAAAATAGACCAGGGTTTCACTGCTTGGCAGATGGGGAGAAAATGAGCTGGGGACTTGGGTTACATTGATTAGAACTGGGCGTGGATGTTTCTCTGGGCTCTGAAGGATTGGTTTCCACTTCAGATGTCTCAGAAGTACCTCTGGGCTGTGTTCCTTCCACTAACTTTTTGGATCAAAGCTGCAAATTAAGAAACAAAAATGGTGATGTTCTACAATGACACCAAAGTGAGATACCACTCACAATAGATTTATCAGATTTGGCTTCATGGTTTCCCTATCCCTCAGTAAATATCAATCTTTGTCTTTTCTAGGCTACTCTGTTCCTGGAGAGGGGGGAGAAACAAAGTTTGCCCCTCACTTGCAATCACAAATTCTCTGCCACTGCCTGAGATGTCCAGTAATATACCTTGTTTCTTTCTGTGCTACCTCCTGCCTCTATTTTCTAGTGCACATGAGATCACAGAGTATCTGTCTCACATTCTTCTGTCTCTGATCTCTCTGAAGCTTCACTACCTGGATAACACTCTGCCTTGCCATAACCTGCACCTATAACCTACCTACACCTTACAAACTCTGAAAGCAAACACATAACTGGCTGTAACTAATACCAAGGACCTTAGAGTCAAAGGACCCTGTCCCTGTTCAGTAATACAGCCTTTCCAACAGAGAGATGACTTTCTCTGCTCTCTAGCTTCCTACTGCAAACACAACAGGAGGTTCTTACTTAATCCTAAGTGGACCACAACACATACCCATGTCCACTACTCTGCCTGACCTAGGCAAACAACATCTCTTGGTCAGCAGTAACAAACAATCTCTCCTGCACAATACTTACAACCCTAGTCACAATTACCATACAGCTCTGCCTTACTACAAATCTTAGCTGACCACATTTAGAAAGGGTCACTCTGTATCAACAAATTCCCTGATCAGTCAGGCTACTGCCCTCAAGTTCCAGGGTTCCAGTCACCAATTGCTGGCACTGGACCTGGTTCTAGTTCTTGAGTCAGAGTCCCAAGAGCCCCACATTGGGCACCACTTTATTCTTTGAATAAAGTTGACCTAACAGCAGTTACCTTAGCTATTTAATTTAGTACCCCACATGGCTGAATGGAGCAATCCACTGCTCAAAGAGCTATTGCTTACAGCTCTCTGCAGAAACAAACTTGTCACTTAGAGTGCCCATTTGTTTCTCTTATATATTGCAATCAGCTTATGAATATGTCTTATAAAGAGCCAACAATCTGTTAAAGCTTAAAAATTGTTTTCCAAGTGCTTGCAAGAGCCTAAGTAATACTAGAAGAAAGCCTCAAAAACTCTGAGAATAACTCCATCATCCAAATAATTAGAGAAATGAGTGTGGCATTTTGTCAGTGCTGAATACAATTCCATGGATATATGGAAAAGGTCATATTTATACTGGCAAGACCTTTACGTATTAATATAAATTTGTCATGCATGTGCAAAGCAACCAGCTAAAGATAGATGGTTTCTTGGGAACAGAACTAAGTTTCAAAATCTTGGTATATGAGTTCACTTGCTATATTTCTTAAAGTAATTGCACAAAATCACTATGTTATCATATGGTTCAGCCAGCAGATGTGTGATGTAGGTCAGTGGAACAACTAGGGTAGAGTGACTGGGGATATAAGGATCTTTGATAAAGTAATTTAATTGGATTTGTATGTACAAAGTGATGAATGCAAACATTTTCAAAAAACTCACTTGCATGCACATTTTTATAGGGCTTAATGTGTGAGGTGAGAGGTAATTTGTCCCTAAGTGTCCCATTCCTTCTCCTTAGTATACTACTGACATTCCCTAAGTGTTTCAGTATCTTTTTTTTTTTTAAATGTCAGCAATAGTTATTTCAAATACTCTTTCACACAATTTTAAAACTGTGGATATTATTCAACATTTATCATACATTTATAAGTTGAACTTAAAAGCAGGAGGAGGTAACAGAAAATAATATCTTTGTTAAGGGGGTTTTAGTTGTAGCCGTGTTGGTCTAAGGACATAGGCAAGAAAGCTTCTTTGGTTAGATGTGGTATCTTTTATTAAACCAAGTGAGTAGTTGGAAAAAAGTTCTTTGCAAGCTTTTGGGCACAAGCACTCTTCTTCAGGCATAGGAGCACACCTTCTTGGGCAGATCCGAACCAGATGAAATTCAACATTGAGAAATGTAAAGTGCTCCATCTTGAGCCAAACAATCCCCAACATACTTATAGGCTGAGTGGCACCAAACTGACTAGCACCACAACTGAAAGGGACCTAGGGTTATAATAGACCACAGTATGAGCTGTCATTGTGATGCTGTAGCCAGCAGGGCAAACAATACTCTGGCATGCATCAATCGATGCATCTCAAGCAAACCAAAGAAGTTATTCTTCCACTCTACTCAGCACTGATAAGACTGCAGCTGGAGTACTGCATCCAGTTCTGGGTGCCGCACTTCAACAAGGACATGGAAAAGCTTGAGAGAGTCCAGAAAAGAGCCACCCATATGATCAGAGACTTGCAAGGCAAGCCATACGAGGAAAGGCTGAGGGACCTGGGACTCCTCAGCCCAAAAAAGAGAAGGCTGAGAGGAGACTTGGTAGCAGCTTACCGCTACATCAGGGGAATACATCAAGGGCTTGGTGAACAACTGTTCACCAGGGCACCCTTGGGGAAAACCTGGAGTAATGGCCACAAATTCCTGGAAGACTGTTTCAGGCTTAGCACTAGGGAAAACTTCTTCACAATTAGTGTGTCCAGACTGTGGAATAAGCTCCCTCCAGAGATGGTGCAATTGCCTACCCTAGAAATCTTCAAGAGGAGACTGGACAGTCATCTTGCTGGGCTCACCTGACCACATCTGTTTTTCCTGCCTAGTGCAGGGATGCTGGACCCGATGATCTTGTGAGGTCCCTTCCAGCCCCTAACAATCTATGAATCTATGAATAGGGAGTCTCTGCTGTTCTGAGATCATCTGTGCTGTTCTCAGAACAGCAGAGACTCCCTATGCCTGAAGGGTGCTTGTGCCCAAAAGCTTGCAAAGAACTTTCTTCCAACTACTCAGTTGGTCTAATAAAAAATCTCACATCTACCAAAAGAAGCTTGCCTGCCTTTCTTTGTTAGTGGTATTTTTCTTAATTTTAGACTATGATTTGTTGCTATTGCATTGAGATTTCATGTTCTTGTCAGTCTTGTAAAATATTTTAAACTACTATGACCCCTAGAACAATCCAGAAGTGCAACCATCTACTATTAAAGTCCTGCAATAAATTGTTATTTTTTTCTATATATGCTGCTAGCATGATTAGATACCACAGATTTTCAAAAGGATTTCTGTCTCAGCAGTGTAATTACCTATTGCCAATCCTTAAGTAGAGAAAAGGAGAGAAACTAGAACTTTTCAAAGTTTGTAAAACAAAGGCAGAACAGCTGTGAAATATGGCATCCAAGTAAAAAATTTGTCCAAGGTGAAAAACAGATGTTTCTCAAACTTATTTCCTGTTTCTTCTTGACAATGGTGTAACCTTCAAAGCTAGAGTCAAATTTTCAACTCAGATGAGCCAGCACCATGGGAATCATGGCCAAGGGCCCACTTCAGACAGAAAAAAACAAACAAAACAACACCCCCCCACCCCAAAACAGTGGATTCATTACTTTACTACAGACCATCTGAGAGGCAAATCTGAATGCCTAAACTCAGCAAAGGATTAAAAAAAATACTTCTTACAACATATGCTAGGATATGGCCAGGTTTCAGGCAAAAACACACTGAAGTTAGCTCAATAAAAAGAAAAAAAAACTAAACCGAGTCAGGGGAAAATATTCTTTTTTTAACCAGATAGACTGATCATATATTCAGTGTGGAAAACTGCAATATCTTATTCAATAAGAAGCAGGCATTTAATATCTTCACACTTCATCAATAATATGATGTATCATACTCTGCCTGCCCTATGTATTTATTTATTCCATTCCACCAATAGAATTGTCCCTGTCTCCTTGCATTTCGATCCAAATAAGGCAACATGGGGTGAAACAAAGGACTAAAACCTAATAGAGACTTTAGTTCTAATCCAAAGTAAGTTTTTGACTCTCTGCAGAGTTATGGTAATTTGATCAGAATTCTTTGTGCTTCCATTAATTTGTTTTTTGCTTAGTTTTCAGCATCTCACTAGATCATGAGTTTGGGTTGAATTCTCCTGGTTATTTTATTACAAAACAAATGTTTAATGGAATCATACATGTTGGAGATGGAAAAGACCTGTCAGTTCAGCTAGTTTGTCTTGCTGCCAATGCAAAAGCAGGTCTTTTCCTTTCTGGGGATAAATTAAACCACTATAATCAAAATAGCTCTTCCTGTCCTTACCAGACTTAACAGTCTTTAATGCAGCTTTCTCCACTGTGATAATCCTCTTCCAAATCCTCTCTTTAGGTTCCATAATTCAAAAATCCCTTATTTCTCTATGCAACTGAAAGAGCAACTTTTCCCTTCCTGGCAGCACTGCTGAGATGAGGGAAAACTTGACACATCCTTAATTCCAGGCTCCCATCCAGGGACCTACAATTAGAAGCACCATGTTTCTTTCATTTAAAACTGTGCTGCAAGTTTCCTTTCGAAAACTAAATATATCATAATGTTCAGCCTGTTATAATCAGGACATTCCTCACCTAGGATACAAGAGAGAGTAAGGCCAGGAATTAGTCAACAAAATGTCTTTTCATTCATCCAATTTGCCAAAACCATTTTTTCTCACTGGAGCAAACCAGTTTCAACTAAATTTTCATTGGGAAAGATTTTCACAGATACACAATGGAATTTCTGACCAAAACCAGGGAGAAGGAGATGATAGACAGAGACCTACTCATTCATGGGTTCAGTAGTGGACATTAATGTGGTGTGTAAGAAATCCATGTTAAATTAGGCAGTGGAGAGAGAGACTGGTATTGGGCCTCCCACATGCTATATGAGTACCCTAACAATGTCAAGAGCTCTTTATTTAAACTTCCCACCTGTTTCCCACTAGGAGTTAGCTATGTATCCTTTCATTTTGATTAAAGCATCTGGTTCCATCCATGCAAGGACACAAAACTTTTTTATGTGTAAAAACATCATTGTTTAAAGACCCATCACTGGACCTAGGATTGAACCTTGACTGCCACAAGCCTCAAGCTAGTACAACCTGGGTATGGGAAATTATTCCAAATCTGGGGCCAAAGAAGGGACTTTTCTCTGACAGGTGAATTTTAAAAATACAGATTGAGGTTTATTTGGGGTTTGGAATTAGTTATCAGACATTTATTACAGGGGACAGGTCATTCATTCAAAAAGCATGAGAAATAAAATTTTCTACATGGCTGACATCTTCATATGTCTGATATCTATAGATACAATGCAATAAACCAGGGGTTTTCAACCTTTTTAACAAGTGTACTCTTTCTTTCTCAAAGTTTCAGCTCATGTACGCCTTTATATTAAAAGTATTTGAGGGGGGCTAAGCACGTGCGTGCATGCATGAACCCACTCTACACCCCCAGCAGGTAAGTCTGTGGGGGAAGGGAAAGGGCTGTGGCAGGAGCATACTGAGGCCCCCATAGTGAGGGAGGGAGTGGAGCACAGACAGGGCAGGGGCTGGAATGAATGGGGCCCCAGCCAGGCTGGATCGTGGGACAAATCGGAGCCTGGGTGGCTCATCCGGGGTTGGGATCCTGCCTCTGTGACCACCCTGACAGAGGCCTGGGGGCACATGGTCCCCTGATCTGTGCATGGGGTGGAGGCGACTGCTGCTGTGTGCTGGGCTTTGCATGCTGCTGCAGCTGCCACAGGAGCAGTGTGATGCCATGTGCATCCCACCACCAGGCGGGCAAGGGGTGTGGCACAGCCCGGCAGTAACAGGCACGTGATGTTGCACTGCTCCCAGGGAAACTGCAGCAGCACACAAAGCCCAGTGTGCAGCTAGCAGGGGCAGCCACCTCCACCCCTTGCACAGATCAGGGGGCATGTGCCCCCGGGCCTCCACTGGGATGCACGCAGCGGTGGGAACTCCTCCCTACCCTCTACAACCTTTTTAAGTACCCCTAGGGGTACACGTACCCCCGGTTGACAACCACGGCAATAACCCATTGTAACAATTAATGCAAATATGAATATCAATGGGTGTGTGTAGACAAAATGGGGTCCCTAAATTGAAGTGGTGGGTTTTAAAAAACACTACTTCAATTTGGGGCTGATTAAACCCCAATGTCATGCTCACACCTTACCTACCTCTCTGGCGGGGAGGGGAGGGTGAGCTGCCAGTGGGTGGAGCAGTGCCTGGGCTGAGGGCGGGGTGGGGCTGGTGCTTCCCTCTGTGGCACTGGTGCCCCCCCTTAGGCAGCACCCACCTGCAGGCACCAAGCTCGGGCAGTCCCTGGGGGCACCACAGCTGTGGACGAAAGCACTGGACCCCCACGCAGCTCAGGCAGGCTCTTGGAGAGGGGACGTGGGGGGAGATCAGGTTCGCCACTTTTCTTGGGTGGAGCCTGCTTTACCGAGCTGCTGCCAGGGTGCCTGCAGGGCTTCCTGAAGAGCCATGGAGCTGCACAGAGCCCGGTGCTTCACTCCGCAGCTGTAGGGGCAGCAAACTAAAACTCCTTAAAGGAGTTTTAGTTTGCTGAACCCCAAGTCATTTAAGGAGCATTACAATGCTGAATTTCCTACAGTGGCTGGAATGAATACATAATACACCGCCGAGGCGTGCAAACACCGACACCATTAAAGCAGTGCAAAAGCATTTAGACCACTTTAAAGTGTCGTGCACACATGCCTCTCATTTCATCTACACATGGTCTATATGAACAAGTGTATGGTGATCCTTTAAAAATATCATCATAGTATCAAATGCAATGAAGTCACCTGTAGTATACATATCTTCTGAAGTGTAAAAGAGTACTCAAACAGATAACATAACACTATCCCTAGCCCAAGGAGCTTTCATCCTAGGTCTTCACTACCAAGGCAGTTCAAGGGGCTTTTAGTCAGCTGGTATCAAGATACTGTTTGTTAAATAAAAGGCATGTTTACACCACCTCTGTGGTATGCCACAGAGCAGTGCCATAAAGTAAGTCCTGCCCACTCAGTCCTGGCCTTCAAATGACAAATCCCAGAATGAAGGCAATAAAACTGCTTTAGCGTGCACACTAATAAACATGCCTAAAACAGAGAGACTAAGGACCACATTGAAGCACAAACTCAATTCTATTCTAAGGCAATTGCACTGACTCATTTCCAGGAATTGGTGCACATGGAAAGGGAATCAGGGCCTGCTTCATAGAAGTCTTCCCAGGCATGACACAAAAGTAGAGCAGGCATACCCAAAGAGTCCCTCAATCTCTGAGATTGTATTAGTTCTCTTCTATGAGGACTAACAAACACACATACACCCCCTCATCGCTACATCCTCTCCAGTTTGGAGCACAGAGTTAAAAAACACACAACCCACGGTATGCAGAAAAGATGCAACTGTCAGGTATAATTTTGCTGCGTTAACCAGACCTATGCTTGACAACCACTTTTGAACACAGTTTTAGCAAGCACATTTTGGTGCTACAATATGGACATACCCCATCAGTCTGGCAATACACTCCATTAACTTCTGCAGTACAGCAATTTGCTAGAAAGAGACTGCAATAAAGCAGAAGCAAGGGATCCAAAAATAAAATTACAACCTTTCCACTTTATTTCATCAAATGCTATGCAGGTAGAATCTGTAAAAAATATTATAGCAAAAAGGTATAAATATAGATTTATGATTTGATCATCCATGCATGCTGTAGATTTAGCAACATTAAGAGGGAGAAAGATATCCATTTTTTAAATGTATCAAAGCTTTAATCATTGAAGTGTAAGCCCAGAGAATGAGTTTACCAAAAAAAAACAGATTTTATCTTGCTGTTGTTCTGAGTTGGTAGTGTTGATATTATAGCAGCCATTGTCCAGGAAATATAAAAAAGGCAAGAATTTTTGCGTATGATATCTTTTATTTGGGTCAACCAGAATGCAGTAGACCTTATCCAAAACACCAAATATCCTCATAGAAACTCTGTGGGCAAAACCAGACAAAATCTATGTACCAAAATGAATGATCACAGAAAAAAAAAAGATAGAGGACACTGTCACTAAAACACAGATATGAGAACATTTTTCACAGAAAAATAATTCCCTGCCTTGACTTCACAGTTGTTGTATTCAAGGACACTAAAAACTAGGGATTTACCATAGACAAATGACTTCATGGTCCATTATAATCTACTTGATAGTCACTAATCTCTGTACTTCCCAGGTGATAATGACCATCGTGAAGGATTCTGCTCTTCTGTTTATAAGGATTTACTGCATCTCTCTTGTCTGTTCTCTTGTCTGATGATTTCTCTTATATCTTGTTTTTATGGATATGGAGTTTTACACAAGCCCTTTTTCTATCTGCTATTTAGCTCTGCCGTGTCTGCTTCTCTCCCAGAGACCCAAGGAAGGGTACTGTGAGCCTTGGACAAGCTTCTGGGTATATACCAATCTTGCAGTTGGTCTAATAAAAGATATCACCCACAAAAATATCTTGCCTTTTGTGTCTACTGTGCAGGATTTCAAAAACAGAGCCTAAATAAGCAAGAAGCACAAGTCCCAGTTTTGCTTGCAAGTCACATTTTGAAATTTTCAAAAGCACCACGTCATCTAGGAAACTAAGGACCCTGCGATTTAGGCTTTGGCATGTTTAAAACAGATGTCTGACCGCAGAAAGGTGATTCCAAAAAACAGGGTTAGGGAGATTTAGATGCCTCCAAAAAGTAATTCAGAGAGTACGGATGCTGAGTGGGGAGCTGCTTCACTAATCGGAAACTCCAAGGATATGACTATATCTGAACTTCTGTCCCTCTCAAGGCAGCACATGAGACACCTCTTTTCACTCTCCTGTTGAAGTTGGGCTACCATGCAGTGTAAAATAAAAGAGTCATAGCAATCAATGCTATTTAATGTGACTGTATAGCTGAGAAGTTACAACAATTAGCTTGGAGTCCTGGGTTCTAGGCTCTGGTCCCTAAACATTTTTTGTATTTTACACTAGACAGTCATTGGATAAAACAGATAATAAATAAACCTGAGGGCAAGGACAGGAACCCAGCAGTCTTATCTCCATACTGAGCATCCCAGACCTTGGTGGGGAAGAAGAGACAGAGAGCGAGTGAGTGCACACACGTGCTATGGCTCCATCTCTACTAGAATCTTTTCTTCCCCACCAAGCATTCATGTGTAAATGACTAAGGCTCGGAGTACAATGGATTGAACCCTTCCAGTGGCTGAGACAGCATGTAAGTGCCATCTAGCCTCATATCTGGATTGCAACAGAGTTTAGGTCAGAGTTAAGTGGCTAGAAGTTCAGTCTGGAAGGCTTTCATGCTTTCAACAGAAGCCTACTTTTCTGCAAAGAATTTATTGATCTTTGCAGACCAAGATGTTAGCATTGAATGAGACTTTATAGCTGCTGGTGCAGAAGAACTCTGGATCACTTCTTGCACCACAGGACTTAGCATAGGCAACACGTAGAAAGGACACGGAGGGGGGGCAAGTGCCCCCCCTGAAATTGGCCCTCACCACCCAGGGAATTCAGAGTGCTGGCCGGTGGCACCCCTGAAAAGTGCTGGTGGCAATTCTGGTTCTGCCAGCAACATTTCCAGTTTCCCAGTGACATTTCTGGGGTCGGCAATCAGCTGCTGGGCCCCTGCCCCCATCGGCAATCGGCCGCTGGTGCCCCCCCAGAGACAGGAGGCACCAGTCACCCATGGGACTTAGGACCAGAACCCATTCCCTCTATTGAGCATCTAAGTGGATTCAGTTGGACTGACTGTACACTTTCAGTGTGAAAGGTATCACAAATCATAATGGGGAAGATATTTTTCTCCGAAGAATTTGCATTCTAAAGTTGGCAGCTTTCTTGACTTATATTGTGGTCACTTCTGCACAGAGCGATCAGATGACATGAGGCTCCTTCTCACTCCCACATACTACTTGCACTGCAATGAGCATGAGTGGAGGCAGGGTCAGAGCCAGAGGGGGTGCAGACAGTGTGGACATACCCTCTCTTTCAGTTGATGACACCATGGGAGCAGTAGCTTCTTTTTTTTTTTCTTTAGGTCTGCAAATTAGGCAAAATTGCTACCTTCCATCCCTTCCATGCTCAATGGCATCTCCCCTGCCCCCTCTTCCACCCAACACAACATATAAAGTAGTTGTAACTTGTAACTATACTTGTAATCCTTTTTCTGTAAGATTACTATCATCAGAAACAGGAGCAGCAATTTCTCTCATATTTTTGTGTGTTTGTGTACGTTGTGTTTCATATTGTTTATAAAAGCTAATCAGTTGTACAAGCGATCTAAGTGGTAAATTAGTTAATAAATTGTGCATAATAAAGGAAGTTTGATGATTAATAACACCCACCTCAGAAATCTCCTCAGTACTTAACCGTCACACTCCTACATTCCAACTCCAAACAAGCCGTACCCTTCGACCCTGTAACTTTACCACACCCACACTGTAACAATTTCCAGGGTAGGCAATTGCACCACCTTCGGAGGGAGCTTATTACAGTCTGGACACTCTAACTGTAAAGAAGTTTTGCCTAGTGTTAAGCCTGAAGCAATCTTCCAGGAGTTTGTGACCATTACTCCGGGTTTTCCCCAAGGATGCGCTGGTGAATAGTTGTTCACCTGTAGCAAAACCCAGAGTTTTTCTTTTCTTTTTTTCTTTTAAAATGCATTCCCTCCCCTTCCCCAACCATTTCTGACTTTTTCTCTCCCTCTCTATTCCGTATAGATAAGTATAAGCGAGCTAAGACACAGGATAAGCTTCAGCATTTTATTTTGGTAGCAAGTTCTATTTGTTTTGTTTTTTCTCCTTTATATTGTATAATTATTATGTTTATGTTGATTTCTACTGTTCTATATTACTGTTTTACTGATACTATATAATTTAGGCCTACATATGTAAATTAGTATGTCATGTCAAGTTTCCATTTTGTTTGTCAAGTCTCCATCTTTTCCCCATGCCCTGTTGTATAACCTATGACTCACACCTACCCCTCCTTTGTTCCTGGATGAATGGCGATGAATGAGGGTGCTTGAGAAACAATGGCAGTAGGTCTAAAAATAGCTCCCTCTGAATGACCAAACCATCAAAACCAATACCTGGACCAATTGTTGAGCCCCAGCTCAAGTCTGGGATCGTGCCCAGTATGCAAAGGCCAATAAAGATACCAGGGGTGAAAGTACAAAGAAAGTTTATTGCTAGCAATAAAAGGTGCGAGCGGAATAATTTCACGTAACAAGCACACCAGATTACTATTTCTAAGCATCTTTTATACAGGAGTTTTTGAGCCTTCATAAGCATCCTTGTTTGCTGATTGGTTATAAAGGAGTGACGCAAGGAGTTCTTTACTGAGCATGTCTCTATACCTGTGTTTTAGCCATGTATCTCATTTACATACATGTATGTTTCATTAGCATACTTTTTCCCCAC